>NC_140592.1:613681934-614128115 GCF_964204655.1 Triturus cristatus | reverse complement strand
TTAAAACACCACATTCCCCAACCCCCCCTTCCTTCTCTGTGTCTCCACTACTGCCTACCCTTCTCACTTTTGATCACTTCCCGTTGATTTCTAAGGAGATCTTTTTCACTCTGTTGCGGAGAGTCAAGTCAGGCTCCCCCTCTGACCTCTGCCAGTCCATATCCTGAGGGAGATTTTTTCAGCTGCCCGGAGCCTCCTCTTACTTTGCTTAATGCTTCCATTTCTCAGGGAATAGTTCCTGACTTCTTCAAAGCGGCTATGGTCATCCCCATCCTCAACAAAGTGGGGGCTGACCCTACCCTTCTTTCAAACTTTAGACCTATATCCCTACTTCCCTTTCTGAGCAAGATTTTGGAGAGTTACCTCACTTCCTGTCTTTCTACTTTTATTGAAAATAACCATCTCCTCGCCGCAAACCAGCTGGCTTCCGCCCGGCCCATTCTACGGAGTCCGTCGTTCTCTCCGTGGTGGATGAGCTTAGGAGGAGTGCTGACATCAATTCTCCTCAGGCCCTGGTCCTTCTCGACCTGTCCGCCGCCTTCGACACGGTTGATCATTCTACTCTTCTTCACCATGTCGAGGGCGCCGGCGTCCGGGGTTTAGCCTGGCTTGGCTTACCTCCTTCCTTACGGACCGCACCCAGGCTGCAGGGTTTCTCTGCCTCCATCTGCCCAGTTTTGTGCATGTGGGGTGCCGCAAGGCTCGTCCCTCTCCCCTCTTCTCTTTAATCTCTATATATACCCTCTGATTATTGCTCTGCAGGAAATGGAGGTCACGGTGTTTAATTATGCCGATGACCTTCAGCTCATTTTCAACCTCTCTTCCACTCCTGATTCTATTCTTAAGTTCAGCTCCACTATGACATTCATCTATAATTGGATGAATTTAAACCAAGTTAAACTAAACCCCGACAAGACGGAGTTGGTGCTCATTGGTGGACTTTCCAACCCCTGGACCCCCGCTTTTTGGCCTACTACTCTCGGTCCCCCTCCTCTTCCCTCTATATCTGTGAAAACTCTGAGTATTAAAATCTGTCAAGACCTTTCCATGCGCGCTCAGATCAGTTCAGTGGTCTCATCCTGCTTCCTGTCCCTCAGAATCCTTTGTAAAATCTCCTGTTTTTTCTCAGTGGAAGCCCTCAAACTTATCGTCCTAGCTATGATTTTATCTCGTCTAGATTTTGGCAACGCCATATATGTTGGTACTCCTGCGTACGAACGTCGCCGCATGCAGCTTATCCAAAACCAGGCTGCCCGTCTTATTTACGGGCTTCCGAAAGTTCAGCACACTACCCCCCTTCTAAAGACTCTTCATTGGCTTCCCATCTTGGAACGTTCCTTATTCAAGATGGGATGCCTGATCTTTATGTCACTTGCCGGTACAGCCCCTGACTTTATTAGATCAAACATCAGCGCCTATGTCCCGGGCAGATACCTCCGCTCTTCTACCCAGCTTCTCCTTAGCGTCCCTCGCTATCACAGGAAAAAACTTGGTGGCTCAAGATTTTCTATTCTCGCCCCCATTTTGGAACGCACTTCCCTTTGCCATTAGATCCACTTCCATCTATATGGACTTTCGCAAAGCTCTCAAAACCAATTTATTCTCCATGGCCTACCCGTTGTAGTTGCTTCTCGGCTTTGCCTGAGATAGTCTTTGTTTTCAGCGCCAGGAAACCGCTTGGTAGCAGAGCGCTTTATGAAACTCTTCAACTTCAACTAAGCTGCGAGAGGGTCCTCAGACCCCTCCCAGTCCTCCCATTCCTCCAAAGACTAATGAACAGGCCTAAAATAAGGTGGCTGGACATAGGGATAGAAATCCCCCGTCGGTGTCGGAATCGGCGTCGCCGTACCGGCTCCGTGTCCACATTGGGGCTGAGACCAGGGACAACGTCGTCCGGTGCCATGGGCAATGTCGGAGGTGGTGCCGGTGAGGTTGACGTCGGTGGAGGTCTCACGAGGTCAACCGGTGTCGACCAGGATCCACGCCTGGATCCTTGGGGGCCCTGCGGCGCCGACAGCGATGCCGGAGCCGCCGACAGTAAAGGGCGAGGACCCCCAGTCGGGCCTGCAGGGCCCGAAAGCGCGCTGGCGGGGCCCGACGGCCTAAAGAGGTGGGCCATTGCTGCCAGAAATTCCTGCAGCTGGGCCAGAGTCACCGACCCAGGAAGGGCGGGTAGGCCGACGGCGACACAGTAGGCTCCGCCGACACCCTCAGCCGCGACGGGAAGTCGGTGAGCTATGACGCTTCTTTGACTTCTAGTGATGCTTCGTCTTACCTGACCCCGAGTGCGAAGACTTCGATCCCGACGAACGATGGTGATGGCTCTGCGAACGGTCCCTCGACCTCTCACGGGACCGGGACCTTGAGTGGCGGGGAGCCAACTGTCGGACTTAAAGCAACTTTCAGGAATGCTCCCGCAAAATTTCCAGCGCCATGTCGGGGAACGACTTGGGGTCGTGGTCGCGCACAAGGCGGGTCCATCACCGACATCATACGATGACAGTCCCCGCAAGACTTGAAGCCAGGCATACCTACGGCACCAGGAGTCAATCGACTCGAAAAGAAGAGACAAAAGGCCTCGAAAAAGTGAGTAAAAAATGACTGGGGGTACCACTCTCTCCGGATCTGCGTTTGCTCGCGCGGAAAAAGAAAGAACTGACGTCAGTGCAGGAGGGCGGCATCTAAGTAGCTGCTGCGACGTCATTTCAGCGACCACGACGCCAACAACTGTCGTGGAGACGCACGACGCCACCTTCCGACGCGCAGGGGTACTGCTGACGAAAACCGTCCGGATCCAGTCTGATCCCTGGGGGTAATTCTAAGGTAAGGAATCTATCACTGTGTGTTTCTTTCAGATATCGGATGGTGATGGAGCACTGGACCCATATCTGTTTGTTGCTTTTGTTGAGAGCCGCTGGATTAAGCCGCGATGAATGGGAGGGCAACTGCGATACACACAGAAGCCTGGGTCAAGACACAACAGGTGCAGACCTAGGTGGCAGTAGCAAATATTTAAATGAGAACTTTGAAAGACTAAGTGGAGAAGGGTTCCATGTGAACAGCAGCTGAACATGGGTCAGTTGGTCCTAGGAGATGGGTGAGCTTCTTTTGAAAAGGGCATACAATGACTTTTTTTTGCCCTCGGCCAATCAAACAAGAGGTTGTTTAAAATACCTATATCTGGAGAGGCGGAGACAGACACCCTTGTGGCGCAGAGTGCAGTCACACAAACGATCCCGGAGACATTACAGGAAATATTAGCATTTAAAATTTGAAATTTCACACAATATGAATTTAAACCATGAAAGCTTAATACTAATTTGACCGTATGGTTTACTTTGCTTATGGAGCATTAGTGCCTTGCCAGACAGAATTAACTAGTAATATTGAAAAGGCCACCAGTTCTACACCAGCTTCACTCAATTTTATATATGAATGTCAAACATATTTACAGAGGGAGTCCATACATTTGGGGTATTCTGAAAGTTTTACTGTATAAAGCTAACATGGATAGAAGTTATATCAGGAGTGCTGGACACCCCCATTATTTGTTTGCTAAATGTTCAACACAAAAGGATTCTTGGAAAATTAAAGTACTCACCTGAATGTTCAGAAGAAATATTCTCCTTCTCTTTGTCCTTTACAGAAGATTTACATATTATACAATGAGCAAGTAATGAGTCAGCATTTGTCTCTTTTGTAGTTTCCGACAGAAGGTCCATCACGTCATTGGAATGATGGATGGTGTCCTTAAGATATGATGCCGGTGATAGGGCCAATTTGGAAGGCTGTGATTCCTCCAACCCAACTTCATGTTTTGCCAACTCTCTTTTTCTACAAAAGCAAACTGAGTTCTCCCTCTTGCTGTACTCTGGTCCCAATTTCATGTTTTGTTCACCTCTCTCCAAAGATTTAATTTCCATTGGTGTAACAAAAGAAAGCTGTGGCTTTTTAAGCTCTTTAATGTTAACACTTGGCGACATTTTTGTCACTTGAGAAGCATCATGACAAGGCAAGGACGGTGGTGGCATTAGGACTTTATCAGCTTTTGTAATGTTTAAAGTCAAGTTTGCTCTTTCCTCATGGTTTCCAGATATAGTGGTCTTGGTCTTGTTCAGAGAATTATTTTCTTTGCATTTATCACTCAAAGCTGTCCCCGCCTGTGGATAGCTTTCCTTTCCAAATAAAGAGAGATCCATGGAGGACGAGGGTCTAATTATACCAGACACCTGAAGCTTTGCATCCATACAAATATTCTTTGCATTGATGTTTTCACCCACTGACTGACTGCGCCATATTTTTGCATGTGAACTGGTAGTTGCAATCATGTAAGAACTCCCAGTACTTGCTCTGCCAGTAGGAATCACTTTAGGGATGCACGGAGTCTGAAGAGATGATCTTCTAGTTATCTTCTCAATTTCAGGCATTTTTGATGTCAATGGCAATTTTCTGCAAGTCCCGGCAGTAGTGGATATTTCTGTTAGTAAATCAGAAAATAAATTAATGCACTTATCAAGCAGACATCTTTAAACATTTCAATAATTAATAATGAAAAAAAGTTTACATATCCATCTTTGGATCATCACTAGCACTATAGATGGAAGAAGCACTAGAAAAGGAAAACATTTTTACCAGTAACACTACGTTTTCAGTTTGAAGTGCTGTAGAGTCACATATTGATATTTTAGTATGGAGCTTGGATGACTACAAATCTTTCTTTGAAAAAGGAGTTTCGGCTTTGAGGTGACTCAGAGATCCTACCACAAAACCCATAATGCACTAGGACACTGATTCCACCTCAGATGTTTTTCCTACTAGAGGGTAGCTCTATATGTGTTGCAGTGAACAGAAACTAACATCTGTATACTGTAGGCAAATTTGAAATCACAAACGGAAAGTGTTTTTTGAATGTGTCAAAAAGTGCTCAACTATGCTCACATCCAGGAAGGTAAGGGGGTGCAAGAGAATCTAATGCACTACAAGTTGCAAACTGAGTGTTACAGGAAAGTAACCTTTTCAGTTTGCAGCATGTGTAGCCACAGTTCACATCTCTGCACAGACTGAAATGCAGTGCTTACGAGCACATTTGGAATGTTTGAAACAGAGAATTAAGAAGTTTGCCAACTAGCGCTGATTGTCCACACAATAGTCTTTAGTGAGTATGTGGATAGACAAATTTGTGACAGCTTTACCTATATCTGCTAATGGCATGTTTCCTGGTTAAGCCAAGGTGCCTCCCTTTTTTCACATTGAATGTGCCTGAGGTGTAGCACTAAGGGTACGTTTGGCTTTAGAGTAACATACTTCAATGCATTTATCATCTTGCCAATCTCGCTTAAGATATAGGACTACCAAGAGTTGGTTGTGCGAAAGATAAACAATTTACTTACCTTCAGTAAGGCTCTTTCTGGTGGATACTCTATCTAAACGCAGATGCTTCACCTTTACAATATCCCCAAGGTCCCTGACTCAACCCGGAAGATTTCTTAGCAGAGATCTTGTGTGCCAGTCAGTGGTGTAGTGCGGTTCCATGTTCTCATCATTACACCCCAGAAGTTATGGAGTGGAATCACATATAAGCACTACCCCGTACACTGATGCCAGTTTCTTCTTTGAATCTTTCCCGGCTCCTGAACACAGAGTACAAACACAATTAGAGGTAGTGTGCAGATCTCTAATTTGGGACCCTTTCAGGCAATAAAAAGACAATAACACAGAACGGGGAGATGGGAGGGCAGTAAGGAATCTGAGTTTAGATAAAATATCCACCTAAAAAAGCATTACAGAGGAAAAGTAACTTGTTCTTCTGATGGAAACTTCAAATTGCAGATTCTAAGCCTTTAGAAGAGACGCCAATGCAACAAGGTGGAGGGTCTGTGAAGTGGGCTGAGTTATAACAAAAAGTCCTGCAAGGCTGAACAGGTCAAGTGCCCTTACCATCAAGACCTGGCTGTCAAGGCTATAGTTCTCTGTATACATATGCACAGATGCTAACGTTGCTTTCTAACAAGAACAGGTCTGCATGCCAAGCTAGTGGTAGCAACCTTGGCTGTGGTGGAATAAGCCCTCAGTCCCTCTAGAGCAGAGGTCTTCAAACTTTTGGATGCCGAGACCCCCCTGTCAACATTTTGAGGCGTAAGGACCCCCTCCTGACAAAAATGTCTAAACCTGTTGACTAAATTGCGTGGGATGAAAATGTAAATGAGGTTATGTGATGCCGCGTATTTTGGGATAGCATTGCTTCATTATTTTGATATTTGTTACACACAGTAACGCTGAGGAAAGATTTCACCCAATCAGTACCCATTTATAACCAAAATACAGCAATTATCATCCGAAAGATTTCAAGTCAACCTTTGTGAAGGGCCTTCCACTCTGCAGCAATACGTGCTGCCACATTAGAAGCTCACCTGTAATGGCCAAGAGACAGCCTCTAGAGTCTAGAGGCTGTCTCTTGGCCATTACATAGCAGATCTTAATGCAGAGCATGCGCGGCCGGTCCATTGGGGCTGGGGCCACGCCCCTCCAACTTTTGCCCCTCATGAAAAGTGTCTATCAGGCTGCACAAAGGTCAGCCTGACAGACACTGTTCACATTCAGTTCAAGCAGTTAGGAGCCATACATGCGCAAAATGTGCAGGCTCCTGACTGCCTGAGCTGAACTTTGCTGGGCTGTGGAAGTCACAGGTCCTGTGGGCATGGCGTCCTCAGCTTAGCAGAGGTCCCTAAGGCCCTCCCCTCAGTGACGAGGGGTAGCGGCACTGATTGCCTCGCACCTGGGTGCCTCTGTTTTAAGCCCTGAAGCGTCCAGGGTCGGGTGTCAATCAGTGACACTACATCACAGAGTGGGGTGGGGTCAGCAGTCTCACTGACCCCATCCCACTCCGTGATGATGTTGGGACTGCTGCCTTCCCTTATTGGCTGACTTTAGGTCAGCCAATGAGGGAAGGCAGCAGTCCCAAGCCTCCTGGAACCTCCAAGGCAGAGCTGGCTGCAGGTAAGTGTGTTTTTGTTTAAATTAATGTTTGGGGCGTGCATGCGTGTATGTATGAATGTTTGGTAAAGAGTGTTGTGAATGGATGTGTGTGTGTGAGTGTGCGCATGTGTGAATGCCTGGCTGTGAGTGTTATGTGTGTGTGTGTGTCCCGCCCCCCCTCCACAACTTACAGGCCGCCACTGATGCAGAGGGCTATCTGCCTTGACAAAGTCCTTGCCTGCACCGCCTTACCATTCTTTGCACAGAGAACCCCACAAAAAGCTGATTGTCCACCCAATGGTCTTTGGTTCTGTCAATGAACAAGTTACTTACCTTCGGTAACGATGTATCTGTATGAGACATAAATTAGTTATAGATTCCTTACCTTAGAATTACCCAAGGCGTCAGACTGGATCCGGAGACATTTCTTTGTAGCTGTACCCCTGCGCGTTGGTAGGTGGCGTAGCTGGACTCTGCGTTCGTCGTCGCCGGGATGACATTGCGGTGTCTACTTAGATGCCGCCCCTGCACGCTGACGTCAGTTCTGACACGACTTTCCACGACAGAAGCGCAGAGCCATGCAAGACACTGACCCACTGGTGCACAAAACTAGGGCCCTGAAAGGATGTCCTTAACCCTAGAAGTCAGGTCGCAGAACGGGGAGGATGGGTGGGGCGGTAAGGAATCTATAACTAACCTATGTTTCTTACAGATATATCGTTACCGGAGGTAAGTAACTCTTTTATCTGAAAGAAACAGTTAGTTATAGATTCCTTACCTTTGATTAGATACCCCAGCAATACCAACCCCAGAGGTGGGTCTGCGAACCAAGTTCATGCCAGATAGTCCTGGAGAACAGACCGGCCAAAGAAGCCGTCTCTCCGGACTTGGCTGTCTAGGCAGTAGTGTCTCGTAACCGTGTGCAGCAATGCCAACGTAGCTGCCTGACAGATGTTATTTAGGGGGACTCCTCGTCCCAAAGAGTAGTAGCTGCCGTTGCCCTGTTGAATGGGCGTGCGGCCCTATTGTAGGCTCCTTCTTAGCCAAAGAATAGCAGGCTTTGATGCACAGAACGACTCAACTGGAGATGGTCCGTTTGTGCACGGCCCAACCTTTCTTAGCGCCCACGTAACCAACAAAAGCTGGTCGTCCTTCCGGAATTGTTTGGTGCGATCTGAGTAGAAGTAAAGCGCATGTTTTGGATCCAGACGGTTAAGTCTCTCTTCCTCTTTTGAAGGATGCGGAAAGAAGGTGGGCAAAGTGCTGGTTTGGCCAATGTGGAAAGAAATACCATCTTGGGAAAAAATGAAAGGTCTAATTCTAAGGACGACCTTGTCCGGATGGACAGCCAGAAAGGGAGGCTTAGAAGACAAAGCTTGTAGCTCACGCACCCTGTGCTCAGAGGAGATGGCCACTAGAAAAGCAGTTTTTAAAATGAGGAGTCTGAGAGGACAGTTATGCAGTGGCTCAAAGGGAGCACACATAAGATATGTCAGAACCAAATTCCATTGTCATGCCCTTAAGAAATCTATTTACAACTGGGGACTTGAAAAGAGAAGGCTGATCAGGGAGCCTGAGGAAGGCTGAAATTGCCGAGAGGTAGCCCTTAAGAGTGCCCAGAGCAGAGTCCTGCTGGGTCAAAGATAGGAGAAGCAAGAGAACCTCAGAAAGCGGGGCAGAAAGGGGATCCACACATTTGCTGTGCACCATGCCACAAATGTATTCCATCTGCAGGCGTATACCGTCTTAGTGGAGGGACGCCTGGCTGCCAAGATTACATCACAGACTTCGGGAGGCAGGTCAAACAACGTCAACTGCCGCCGCTCAATCTCCACGCAAGGAGGTGGAGGCTGGACAGGTTCGGGTGAAGGACCGTCCCCTACTGCTGCGACAGAAGATCCTCCCGAAGAGGCAGTCGGATCGGAGGATCGATGGCCATGTTGAGCAGCCTGTAAGGGAGTCTCTATCCCTAGAAGTCAGTTCGCAGAGGTGGAAGGATGGGTGGGGCGGTAAGGAATATAGAACTAACCTATGTCTCTTACAGATACATCGTTACCAAAGGTAAGTAACTTGTTCATCTAAAAGAGACAATTAGTTATAGATTCCTTACCTTAGAATAGATGACCCAGCAATACCATACCCGGTAGAGGGTCTGTGAACAAAGTTCACACCAGGAAGTCCTGGAAGACCGAACGGGCAAAACAGCTGTCTCTCCAGACTTGGCTGTCCATGCAGTAATAAATAGTGCATGTGCAAGGATGCCCACGTGACTGCCTGACAGATATCAGTGAGTGGGACTCCAAGTGCCAGTGCAGTGGTGGCTGCCTTAGCTCTAGTGGAATGAGCCCGCAGCCCCACCGGAGGCTCCCTTTTCGCTAAAGGGTATCAGATTTCGATACACAGGCAAACCCATCTAGGGATGGCACGCTTTTGAACAGACCAACCCTTCTTGGCACCTACATAGCCAACGAAGAGTTGATCATCCACCCGGAAATCTTCTGTGCGGTCAACGTAGGTAGACACCACATGCTTAGGGTCCAGACGGTGGAGTCTCTCCTCCTCCTTGGAAGGGTGCGGAGGAGGGAAAACGGTGGGCAAAGTAATAGTTTGTGCAATGTGAAAAGCTGTAAAAACTTTTGGAAGGAATCTGGGCCTCGTTCGAAGCACCACTTTGTACGGATGCACAAGAACGAAAGGGGGCGTGGAAGAAAGAGCTTGAAGCTCAGTAACTCTGCAAGCAGAGGTGATGGCACCAAGGAAGGCAGTTTTCAGAGTGAGGAGCCTGAGAGGACAAGTATGAAGGGGCTCGCAGGGAGCACACATTAGATAAGTTAGAACAAGATTCAAGTCCCACTGGGCTATTATGAAAGTAGATGGAGTAAAGAGATAAATAATGCCCTTCAAAAATATATTTACAGTGGGGGACTTGAACAAGAAAGGCTGATCGGGCAACCAAAGGAAGGCAGAGATAGCCGCTAGATAGCCTTTGAGAGTCCCCAGAGTAGCGCCCTGCTGGGTCAAAGAAAGTATATACAAAAGGACCTCTGAAAGAGGGGCAGAAAGGGGATCCACAGCCTTTACTGTGCACCCTGCCACAAACTTGTTCCATCTACAGGCGAATACCGATTTAGTGGAGGGATGCCTGGCTGCCAAGATGACATTACAGACTTCTGGCGGTAGGTCGAAAGCTGTCAACTGTCGCCGCTCAATCTCCACGCAAGGAGGTGGAGGCTGGACAGGTTCGGGTGAAAAACCTTCCCCACTACTGCGACAGAAGATCCTCCGAAAGGGGCAGTCTGAGAGGAGGATTGATAGCCATGCTCAGAAGTTCTGGGTACCAGACTCTTCGTGCCCAATCCGGAGCCACAAAAATGACTTGGGCCCGGTCGCGCTTGATCTTCTTCAGCACTATGGGCAGAAGTGTTATAGGCGGAAAGACGTATGGAAGTCCGCAACTCCACAGGCGGCGAAAAGCGTCGCCTAGCGTGTGCCGCCTTGTAAATTCCAACGTGCAGAATTGCCGACATTGCGCATTTTCTCTTTGGTGGCGAATAGATCTAACCAAGGCTCTCCCCACTGTTGAAAGAGACCTTGCACCACCCTCCGAGTGAAGACGCCATTTGTGATCCATCATGCACCTGCGGCTGAGTTCGTCCGCCCTGTCGTTCAGTGAACTTGCCAGGTATTGAACCACCAGGGATATGCCCAGATGTTCAAGCCATGTCCAGAGGCGGAAGGCCTCTTGACATAGGGTCCACGACCCCAACCCGCCCTATTTGTAGCAGTACCACATGGCGGTGGTGTTGTCTGTGAACACCTACGCTACCCTTCCCCGGAAAGAGGGAAGGAATGCTTTGAGTGCAAGACGAATCGCCTGAAGCTCCAGAAGGTTGATGTGGAGCCCGGACTCTGCCGGAGACCAGAGACCTCTGATCTCCTCCTCTCCCATGTGATCGCCCAATCCCAGAAGGGATGCATCTGTCAGCTCTGTGTGTCCTGGTTGGGAAAGGGAGAGGGATCTGCCGTTGACACAATCCTGGTTCGTTAGCCACTGCAATTGTTGTGCCGTGCCCTCCGAGATCTGGACGCAATCTGACAGATTCCCCTGATGCTGCGCCCACCGGAACTTCAGGTCCCACTGCAGAGCCCGCATATGCCACCTGGCATGATCGAACAGCAGGATTCAGGAGGCCATGAGGCCCAGCAGCCTCAGGGTCATCCTGACCGAAACCCGGGATAGAGGCTGAAAGATCAGGATCATAGCCCAAATATACAGACTTGCTGTTCGGGAGGATGAACCTGAAACTGCGCCGTGTCCAGAACCGCTCCGATGAAGAGGAGCTTCTGAGAGGGGGTCAGGTGTGACTGTGGCACGTTGATGGAGAACCCCAGCGGATGCAGGAGGTCAGCCGTAGTCTGGAGGTTGGAGACGACAGCCTGGGGTGAGCCCGCCTTCAACAGCCAGTTATCAAGATAGGGGAAGACTGGAACCGCTGATCTGCGCAAATGAGCTGCGACCACCGCCATCACTTTTGTGAACACCCAAGGGGCGCTGGTAAGGCCAAAGGGGGGCACGGTAAACTGAAAGTGCTCGTGGCCTACCATGAACCGCAGGTAACGCCGGTGGGCCAGCAGGACCGGGATGTGACAGTAAGCGTCCTGAAAGTCTAACGCTACCATCCAGTCTCCAGGCTCGAGGGCAGACAAGACCTGAGTGAGCGTCAACATTTCGAACTTCTCCTTCCGGAGGAAGCGGTTGGAGTTCCTGAGATCCAAGATAGGACGCAGGCCTTTATCCTTCTTGGGCACCAGAAAGCAGTGGGAATAGCAACCACGACCTACTTCTGGGACAGGAACGCGCTCGATGGCACTCTTGGCCAAGAGTGCTGAAACTTCCTGTTGGAGAAGGGCCAGGTGATGCTCCGACATGCGATGGTACTGAGGTGGCATGGAGGGAGGGGTAGTCTTGAAGGTGACGGAGTAGCCCCTTCAGACTATCTGCAAAACCCACCTGTCCGACATGATGGTGCGCCGGTGGGGGAGGTGATGGCGTATTCTGCCCCCTACTGGCGGTTGGTGGCCCTGGAAGGTCGGACTAGGAGGGTTCGGAGGGTGCTGCAGAGGGGGCTGGGGACGACTGGCCCCCAGAACCACGCTGGTGGTTCCCACGTCCCCAGCCACGCTGGGGCAGAACAGCCTGCGCCAGCCTGTGGCTCTGGGCGGGACGTAGTGGGGCATCCCTTCCGTAGCCACGAAAGAGGCGAAAGGCAGACTGCGCAGGGCGGGTGGTGGAGAGGCCCAAGAATCTGGCCGCAGCACGAGAGTCCTTAAAGCACTCTAGCGCGCTGTCTGCCTTGTCTCCAAAAAGGCGACGGCCATTAAAGGGCATGTCCATAAAGGTAGATTGGACATCCCCGGAAAAACCAGTCAAACGCAACCAGGCGTAGCGTTGAAGGGCCACTGACGTGGAAATTGTCCTGCCAAGTGCGTATGCGGTATCCAGCTGACAGCGGATGGTAAACTTTGCTGCGTCTATCCCCTCAGCAACTGCACGGGAGAGTACGGCCTCCTCCAGGCAGAGATGCTGCACATGCGCCACCGTATCACACACAGAGTGGGAATAACAGCCCAACAGACATGCAGTGTTTCCCGAATGCAGTCCCAAGCTGGAGGAAGAAAAAAACATCTTCCCAAGTTGAATTCCCTATCAGGTGGAACATTAGGGAATGCGCCTTTGGACGTGGAGGCTTGGACCACCAAGATCTCAGGGGTGGGGTGTCGGGAGAGGAAAGTGGGGTCGCCCGGGGCCGAGCAGTGGCATCGGGCAATCATCCTGGCCACAGGAGCCCCTGTGTTGGGCCTGGACCAAGTGCCCAAGTGGATGTCCGTGAGGTCTTCATTAAACGGCAGCAGGGGCTCCGAAGAGCTCGCTGCCGGTTGAAGAACCTCTGTCAGGAGGTTAGTCCTGATTGCCACCGTAGGTAGCTCGAGGTGGAGAGCCTCGGCCGCCCTACGCAACACCACTGCGTATGACGCTCCCGTAGCCACAGTAGGAGGAGACAAGATGCCTAGGTCTGGGGAGATATCCAGACCACTGGCATCTCCCAGTTCCTCTCTCCAGTCTGGATCATAATCTAACTGGTCTCTTCAAGGGTCACCAGACCCCTCCAAGTCTTCCTCGCCCTCCTCTGGCTGCCAATCTGGTTGATAATGCCAGGGTGGAACACAGGGACAAAAGTAACCATCGGCGCCAGATCCGGCGTCGGTCCGGATCCAGGTCCACATCGGGGTGGAAGCCTGGGTCGACGCCGGCATTGGCTGCGGACGTGGTGCCGAGTCTGCGGGGCCCGAAGGCACACCGGCGGAGTCGGGCTGCCCAAAGATGGCATCGATTCGTAAAATTGACGAAGCTGGGCAGGGGTCGCTCTCGCCTCAAGAGACATTAAAATGGTAGCGCCCTTTACCTTGCCTTTGAAAACCTGCACCTCTTGCAGAGGCTTCCGAGCTGTAACGTTTTCCTGGAGTTCAGACTCTTAAATCCTTAGGCATCATTTCCGTTGTTTCCCCGAGTGTCTCACTGCTCTCCGGGCTTCCTTCAGCTGCCACCAGATGCTTCAGACCTGACTAGCTTGCTGAGCCACGAAGAAGTTCCAAAACTGTTGAGCCGACCGGACGTTGAGATAGCAGAGGCCCACTTTCCCCCTTTTCCACGGTCAAATCCATTTTCATTGTAGGTAGAAGGCACCGCCCGCTCTGGCATGGCATTATGCTGCTTGCTGTTTCTGCTTCTGAGCCCACCAGAGCCTGGGGTACAGCTGCCGTCAGGAAAGCACCTTTTCCTTTCTGGCTGATGGCTCCTACTCCGGCCGCCTTAGGACCCATTTTGATGACCAGATCACATGCGCTACAGTGGCTGCAGTCGGCACACCTCACTGCCACAACTAGTAAGTGTGGATAGGCAACTAGTAATTCTCCTCACAACAATTATCACATTGTCTCCTGCCAGCGGGTTCTGATAGTAGAGTAGCCACCCGCCAGAACTCTGCTACCACCTCCAAGAGCATGCTTCTCCATTACTACATTACAACTGGTTAGAGAGCTGCATTACGGCCATCTCAAGCGGCTGCCATCTTGCTTCCCCTGTGTCCCGACGCCTCAAATAAATTCAATGCTCCCAACAGCAGACAATGGTAGGGCATAGGGCATATAACACCAGCACCACAGGGGTCTCAGAACCTCTAGTGGTACCTGTGCCTAATAACCAGGAATATGGCAACAGAGAATGTGGAAGTGAAAGACACATGCAGTTACACATCCAAGCAAAGGCACCCCAGGGAGAAAAAAAAGTGTAGGGAACAGACACCCCTCTAACCCCAGGAGTGAACACTAATCAGCCACACTCTGGTCATTCTCCAGGCAAACAGATATCTGAAGACCAACCAAAACAAGATCCACAGCAGTGGAAACCTCTACCACAGCAATCAACAAGGTTGAAACACTGTCCAAACAAACAAATTACTTACCTTCGGTAACGTCTTATCTGGTAGAGAATCTATCTAGCCGCAGATTCCTTACCTTTGAATTACCCCCAGGCTCCGCGACCGGGATAGAGACCCTTGTGGTATCACAGGTTGAGCGGCAAGGAGCTTGAGGGTTCGCTTCCTCGAGGCCTTGGGATGCATGGTGCGACAATCGATGCAGGTTTTGGCGCATGGACATTAGAGACCGGCGAAGTGCGGGTCTGTCACTGACATTTGCCGGTGACAAGCACCGCAGGGCTTAAATCCAGCCTTCCTCGTAGACATCCCCATCACTCAAGAAAACAATACCGCAAAAATATTCGACAAAGAAAAAGAAAAAAAGATCAATCAGAAAAGGAGTTGGGATATCTCTCTTTGGATCTGCTGTGACCGGCATGGAAAAAAAAGAACTGACCTCAGCGCACTGGGGTAGTGCCTATATAAGCACCAGGCACATCACTTCCAGTGCAGGCGATGCAACCCACAGGAGCGTAGGTGTACTGCTAACGAAAAACTTCCATATCCAGCCGGACACCTGGGGAAAATTCTAAGGTAAGGAATCAACGGCTAGAAGTATCAATCGGATTCAGAATCTTTAGGGAAACTGAAAATACTCAAATCAGCCAAACTGCCACCAGTGAAAGGAGACAAAAGGCCAACAGGGCAACAATCCAGTCAACAGAGGGTTGAAAACAAGCCAGTAATATTGCATTTCAGTAATATTGCATTTCAATCAGCATTCATTGAAGTTACAGGTCTGGATACGATTGTGGCAGGAATACTGAGTTGGAAGGGCTGAATCAGAACATGCTCCACCACCACCTGCAGGGTCTGGCCCATGAGCAATCCTCAGAAAAACCTAGCTACTCTTAATACTCAGTATGTCTTGATGCCTTTCCCAAACTGAACGTTTCCAGGAATGAAGCTACCCCAGTAACAATCAGTGCAAATCCTTCAGGGTTCCCTAAATCTCTTCAGGGGGGCTGGAGACACACAAACGGGCAAAGCAACAGAAGTACATAAAGAAATCAATGGTTGTAGTGACATTCTGCCAAATCAAGACCAGATTTAAGAATCTGTCTGGCATCGCCAAACCCATTCTCACCGTCTCCACAAGGGACCAGCTACCAGGATCAGGAAGTAGTAGGACCACCATCTCAACCATCTCAAGGTCAGATAAAAACAAGTACAGATATAAATAGTGTTGTCTAAATTGACGTCCTCTTTATTTATTTGCAGAGCTTTATATAGCGCTGGCTAGACCCGGAGGTATCAGAGTGCTTTACATGAGGATCAGCAAGTTACAAAATTACAACAGTTACAGGAGCCAAGTATAACATAGGGAAAACAAACAGTGTTACACAATAACATGAGTTACTAGCGCATAGCATAACCAAGACACATGCCCAGAGAGGCAAAGAAGGCATAAGGGGGGAAGGTACAAGGTGGTAGGGAATGCATATCGGGTCGGGCAGACCGGCAAGGGGGAAAGTACTTCAGGGGATGGACTCGTCAGAGGGCGGGGAGGAAAGGAGACACAGCAGAGAGACAAGGGAAACCATGTCCAATGTCCGGCTGGGTAGGTGATGGCCGAGGGATGCACCAGAGCCTAATCTCCTCCATAGCTGATAAAACAGCTCCACCGGGCAGCGGCAATGATTGTTCGGGCTCCGAGGTCAGCAAAATTCACGGTCCATCAGAAGATCACAGACCAAAATCAAGTTAATTGGAGAGTTCAAGGGCCGCCGTCCATATAACCTCAGGTGAGTCCAAAGGTTAAAGGAGGTGGTAGAAATCCAGGGATTTGAGCCGGAAAGGTAATCCCTAGCCAGGGAGCACCCGGCCGGGGCTCCTCACACGTCGGCCATCTCACATCTCCTCTCACCTTGTATGTTCATATGGGAATATCTTGAAAGCACACCTTGATGCACATAATGTTTGTCAGACATTCCTAAACTTATGTTAGATATAGGCGAGAGTAATTAGGAGCATTTCCGCACTCGGAACCGTCAACATCGAACGCAGAGGTGACGCATATCAAGGGAAAGTTATTACGGATCCCCGTCACGGTATCTCAAGCTGCTTCGTGGCGCCAGTATCTGCACACGTTGTTTATTTGGTGAATACGTGACGTCCAATGTGGGAGAATTATTAAGAATCCCCGTCACGCTGCTTTAAATACACATTAGGATATTCGTATTGGAAACAGACAAGTGAGTCGCCCATGAGGACAGATAGCTCGGACCTCTGTTTCCTCTATGCATAATTATTGACAATATTAATTGATCATCGCTTTTCAACACGGAGAAGTCCCGGATTGAATAACGAGGACTTAAAGCCTATAACACTTGTCTTGATAAAGATGGATTAATAAGGTTTACCATCGAAACGCGTCGACGCTTCTTAACTACACAATCTGGGGAGAACCGTGGTTTTAGGAGTAGATATAATTGTGTAACATATCACAAACTACGGACATCAATTTATTGCCCAATAGGATGTGTAACAAATGACAAAGCATACTGTCTCGTATTGTTTTCTGTTTTGCGGGCTCAAAACAGGTTGTTATATGTTTTTTAATATCTGTCAAGCAGTATATGGTGTGTAACTTTGTGTTTTTAATATTCATGCTAATGTATGATCTGTTTTTATAAAATACGTGTGCACAAATTGTTTTAAATATTTTCTCTGCATAATAAATGTGAGTAACATATTATGATGATTCGAGTATAATTGGATTGTTTGTAGTACTATGCAATACTAGTACTGTACCACTGTGTCTCAGCAGAGGGATTGTATCTTTTGTTGTGATTCCTAAACTTATGCCAGAAATTCCAGTCTCTGATAAGATTTAGAATATAAGGACTGCCATTAGACTACTTTTCAGGATAGGTCCTTCACCCAGATTATTGCATGAGACTCTGCCAGAAGACGGTCTCACCTACTGTCAGCACGCTTCGAAGATGCTACATCTAACCGTGTGCTGATGAATCCAGGTACCGTAGGAAGGCCGCTTCCGCAACATGGAAGTGCCCCACGCAGGGAACACTGCCTGATAACGACAGCTCTTGCTGTCAACAAGGTATGTAGGGCGTCACTTCTCTCTAAGAAACTCTCGAATGCAAGTTGCTCACCTTTCCATGCTCTCAGTGTAGCACATAGAAGGTGTTTATAGGGTGTTATGTTTTAAAAGACATTATAACCATGTTAGTAATGTTCATTTTATTCTTGTTGCTCACAACATGCCTTCTTGCTGTTTTTATGATATCATGTGCAGTTGTTTTAGATGTGCAGAGAGGCAAGTTATTCCGGTCATAACAAATGCTTTTGTTTAAAAGTGTGTGGTGTGGTGTATGTGTTAGTTAGTTGGAATAATGAAATAGGTTTGTTTCTGTTACCACAGTGCCCCAGATCCCTTTATAGGGATTGTTAATAACCCAAAAGCAATAACTACTTCAACAATGTATTAGGTGGAGTACTGTAAGGCTACAATTACCTGTATTTCACATTCTGCGCTGGTGCACTGAACTAATTTCACTCTTGTCACTCGTGGGTGAGAATGCAAACCTTGTAGAACTACGCCAAAGTCATGGTTTTCGCAATGATAGGTTCATTTTGGTGCCTGGCAGCATTCGTGAGGTGAGGAATCTGCAGGTAAACGTCTCTATTGGCACCATAAGTCTCTCCAGCTGCACAGGTCATCAAGGTGCCCCTTGCAGAGAGAGTAAGCTCTGGTATAAATAGGCTCACCCCTGGAATGATGATTGTAATTCTTGGCATACGGTGGATGTCCATGACATGATGGCGCCCACGCTGCCATAAAGCTTGCAAAAAACATAAGTATGGTAGTTTGTGGCATAATGACGGCCTCTATGGCATTACGGTTCGTTGCAATTCTTGACATATCTGAGCATCAGTGGCATGATGATATGCAACCCAGCATGAAGCTGTGTGCAGTACAATAGTGGTAATTCTTAGTATTCTTTAGGATCCTTGGTATTCTGACACTGACTTAATGATGGTAATTTCATGGCAATATGAGGGGCAACGAAGCCAATTCGGCTGAATGTGTGATGAAGATACTTTTAATAAAAAAAATATCACGGACAACCCTTGCATGATGATTCCTAGCTTATAAAAAATACTGTCCCTAATGTAATGGTGATAATTAATGGCATCCATGGCATAATGGTGGTGATATTTGGTTGTGTGTACCCTGCACAATAGATGTAATTTCTGGTAGCGCCCATCCTCGGACTAATGCTAGCAATTTGTCGATATCTCTGGCATGGGGAGGTCCATAGATTGCATAATGATATCCCTCTTTAGCAGAGTTGTGAAAATTCTTTAGTTAGCATGTTGGTATCCTTTGCATGTGATGGTGAAATGTGGATATGGAAGGGAAATAAAGTACCTGTATCTTCATGCTGAAAATGATACTTTGAGGTTTGAAGAGCATAGGTGTAGCTTCTAAAAATAAGTCAAAATTGTTGGTTGCAGTCCGGGCAATGTGTCTGATGTACATTATGTTTTTTTTTTTAGCACTGGCATCATAATAGAAGGCAAAGTCTTGCTTATAAATGAGACTGGCACACCAAACTCGCAGAGACACATGGTCAAATGACACTTAAGGTGCCACAAGAACTGTATAAACTTCTGAGGACACCCAAGACGATCTCTTTGAGAAAAATATGATCAGCATGGCCTTCTGAAAGAATGGACTTGTTCAGCTGAGTCAACAGCAATGGGAAATCTCATGTTTAGGCTGGATGTTTTTTAAGATGGGTTTCCACTACAATACATTTTTTTAATCTGTTCTTTTTTCGGTCGAGCGCACAGTGCTTGCGCTGTCGCTTAGCGACTTATTGTGTATGCTTTAGTAGGTGAACTCTACCCATTACTCACTGATTGCTTTTTATTTGTCTTGGTTAGTGTCATTTAGAAATGGTTGCTTCCCGATGGGCAATACGCCGTCTTTGTCCCGCCTTCTGGTTTCCGGTTTTCTACATGCAGCACCGACCAACTACGACATCCTTAACTTTTAGATGTTTAATGTTTTTCGTTTGGGTACTACTTTCCATTTCTCTGCCTCAACGCCACACAGGCTTTCCGTCCTTCGTGCTTTCCATTTGTTTTCCTTTAGGTGATGGCTTGTTAAATGAACCATCACTTTTCTGTCAGTGACGCCGCATTTATTTTTTGATCTGAGCCTCCCAGACTCCGCGTTTACGTTTCGCACTAAGACTTCCATGCCTCAGGCAAGCTGAACAAATAGGAGGCAACATCATGGCGTGCACTCCCTGCTGCTCCTCTTTGTTGTTTGGGTTGTAACTGGAGTCATGCCCCAAAGCTGAACTCCACTGCGAGTTAAGGCTTTGTTTATTTCCCTCTGCCTCATGAATAAGGACACCACATGCACGCTGCCACTAAACACCCTTTGTATGACACGGCGTCAGGAGGGTAACCCCCACCCTCACCCCCAAAAGAAATCAACCCAACCATGTGTACTCTAACCGTCAGGGCCCCCATGTAAAGCGCTGTGAGTTTGCACTATAGATATAGATATATATATATTACCTACTGGCGGTCGCCAGTAGGTAGTTATAGTTAGGACCACGTTTCCATAGGAAATCCGCAACATTCTATTTTGAATAACTTTTGCGCCGGTCGACGAATCCTCGCGAATTTTTCAAAATAGGTGGGGCGCTCCGCTCCGCTCCTACCCTGAAAGTCTCGGGGGGTTTCTTCAAGCGGGGGCGGAGATAAAAGGGGGGTCCCAAAACGCGTTTTTCCCATGCATTTTTCCATAGGACCTTTAGACACAGCTACAGCCCGAACGGCTGAACAGAATTACTTGAAATTTGGCAGAGAGGTAGTCCTCAGGTCAAGGAAGTACCTTTTGTAGGTTTGGTGTAAATCTGTTCAGTAGATTCTGAGAAAATAGCCTTTAAATCAATATATATATCTGAGCCAGCTTACGGTGCGCTTACGGTGCGCTTACCGTACGCGTACGGTGACGTGCGCGAGCGCGATTCTGATTGGCTCTTAGATCTTAGTAAACATTCGAATCGGCCGAAACCAGGAAGCGGCGGCCGCCATTTTCTCTCTCGCACTCTGAGTAGGGCAGCATAAATGAAGCCCAAAAATGGGTAAAGGGGCAGTATATTGAAATAATAATCACCCAGCAATGATATACGGGCCCCCAAACAACCCACAAGGCCAAAAAAAAAAATTTTTTTTTTTTCGAAAAATCGCCGATTACGCTTACCGTACGCGTACGGTAAAAAAAAATTTTTTTTTTTTTAAAAAGTATCCACACTCTCCCCACCCCATGTGCAAATGGTGCCCGAAGGGCACCATTTGTGCATGGCTTATGAAATAATTGAAATTAATAAGCAAAACATTTCACAACGATGCACATAATATGTCCCCCATGTGCGCACGGTGCGCGAAGCGCATCGTGCGTACATGGCCCATCTCGCATAATGTGGGCACGCGGTGCGCGCAGCGCACCGCGTGACCACCGTGCGTGCATGGCACTAACTGCGTAAAGTGGGCGCGCGGTGCACGAAGCGCACGGTGCGCGAAGCGCACCGTGCGCGCACGGAACGAACTGCGTTAAGTGGGCGCGCACGCCACGAATGGCGCAAAGTAAGTTAGCATTTAAAAAACCGTACAAATTCACTGAAAAAACCATAGGTTTCACACACGTTATAGTTAGGAATTAGCATTTAAAAAACCTTGCAAATTCACTGAAAAAACCATAGGTTTCACACATGTTATAGTTAGCTGTACATTTTACTGATAAAAAACCAATGAAATTCCCCCGTTATAGTTACTGTAGGCAACTATAACTCACGCGACCGTAATCCTCTGCTGATGACATATGTGTCTTTATGAAAAAAAAATATTTGTAATATATGTATAGCTAAAATTTAATGGAAGAAGACATGGGCAAATAAGTGTCTAAATACAGTATTAGCATCAGCAGAGGATTACGGTCGCGTGAGTTATAGTTGCCTACAGTAACGATAACGGGGGAATTTCATTGGTTTTTTATCAGTAAAATGTACAGCTAACTATAACATGTGTGAAACCTATGGTTTTTTCAGTGAATATATATATATATATACATATACATATACTGCCTGCACGGTGCACTCATAACAATCTCGCCCTGGCGCTGTGCACCGCACAGCAGACATCTCTCATTGTCGTAAAGGTCAGGTGTGAGCAGCTCGCTGAGCTCTGCTTCATACATCATTTTCCGGCCATATCAACTGACACTGATTGACGTCGTTCATATTGTATGAAAATGTTCATGTTTCATTAAATCCTTTGTAATGCGTGTGGGGCTGCACATGCAGGATGAAGTCGGAATTAGCACCAGGGAAAACGTGAATATTCGGTATGTTTAATTACTTTGAATTAAAGTACACCATTCTTGCCTACCCTTGTTCTGTCACATGAGTGACACAAACATGAGCAAGGATATGCCACGACAAGGAAGGCACATTTGGCATGCTGTTGACATGAAACATACATTTAGGAAACACATCTGTTTGCAGACGTGTGCTGTAGATAACTGTTCCTTTTTTGGACTTGCCACGGTTATTGAACATGTGTCACACGAAGATGGCAACGTGTAAACACGAAACATGAGTTAACGATGAATATGTATTGCTGGAAGTGTGTAACTGTTGCCACGCGTGTATGGGGTGAAAATACTATGAAGCAGCAAACTCTACAAATAAAACATGCCCAGACTATATAAACCTGCGAAGGAGAATAATGCCTTTTAATTTTCCAATAAGCATATTCTCATCAAAAGCAGCTTTGAAGTGAAAGAAAGGCTCAGAAAAATTGTGAAGCAAAGGCCTGCACATCACAAACAGGAAATGAATCCTACAGAACAGCATGAATACTGTATGCAAAAAGCCAGAGTAAAAATCTAGATGGCTTTCTCATGTGTTATATTTTTTTAAGCTGAAAATACAGTATCACTACGGAATGCTTGTCCTATAGCTACAGCTGACAAAGCAGCACCAGGGATGCTTCAAAACATTTTACAACGTTTATTATATCATTTGAAGAGACTAAATATGAGAATGCTGCCCATATGAAGTCCACTGCATAATATGTATGCATGTTATTCTGAATCCGAAATTGCTGTTTTATCAGTCAAACCATACCTCAGAAAATAGGGAAAATCACAAGAATAAAAGTACTTATCTGAGAAACAGGAATTGATGTGTTTCCTGAACCAGTAAAAAGTAATTACAAAATGGATTTGGGGACAATGGAGGGAATCAGTGCTGTGGACTATGAAAGAGCAATGGAGGTGGGCTAACGCACATGCTGCAGTTTTCGTGTGTCTAACTCATTGGTCACAAATGTGATTTCCACAAACTAAATTGTGTAGCTGTGAAATGGTTCCATGAGGTTGCTGTTCAGCAATTTCTGCGTTTTCAGCCATCCATACTTGGCAGGGTGGGACTTGTAGGGCCTTACTTATGAAACTACAAAGCCTGGCCCAGCGGGTCTGACTCATACTCACCCTATTAACATGGGGCAATTTGTGAGTCAAAGAATTTCTCTATTGGTTGTTTTGAAGCATTATTTCCATCTGTGGCACTGCAGAGCAAGCCAGTCATGTTGTGAACACATGGCATGGTAGTTGTACCCATATTTCTCTGCAGTAGGGGCATGAACACAGCTCCTAACATGCCAGAGTTATCATGAGGCTCCCTGGTATGGATCGGGCCTTGCTTTGCTGAAATATTATTGGTATGTCTTTGGCTAATACAGAAGTGTAAATGTGAAATGCAATAGATGGATCTATTTTTTCGGCATTTTATTTTTTCAGTATTTAGCATGTATGATGTCACCTCCTGTTTGGCCATTGGCAGAGATGCTTTACAGGTAGGAAGGTAGGAAACACTTGTGGTGCCTATTTTTGTGGGTGACTGGTTGTGCTTATTTTTGGGGGTTGCAGAGCATTTTGCTAACATACCAGTTTTAAGCTTGGGGTATTTCCTGGCATGCTCCTAATGTTTCTTGCCACTTGTGCAGCAAAAGGCCCCATTGTGATAATTTTTCATTCAAGATTTTGAAGTAAATATATCCTGTAAAACCCAACCACTTAATTCCATTTAAAAAAGGCTCTTAGTAGGAATTCCCCCCCCCCCCCAACACACACACACCAGGCACACATTCCCCTTTTTAGGTCGAACCTAAACAGCACTTGCCCTGTAGGCGATCTGTTATCTTTACTTTGTGGAGTCGGACACCTCATTTGCTTATGATTGGCTTGTCTGTCTGTCCTTTTAAAATGTGAGTACGGTAATGGCTGATGGGTGTTTCATGCCCCACCTTTCCTTAGAAGTTAACTTCCATGGAGGGTTGCCTTGGGAACGAGCAGGGATACGCACGCTGTGCCCTCACAGTTTCAGTGCTTTTATGTGGACACAACATTAAGGAACTCAGGAATCACATTGCCAGACACTTGGCCCTCCTCTGTGCAGATGTTATTTGCAGAACAAAGGACCATGTGTGAACACACCGATTCAGCTGCTAGTGGAAGGTTGTCATCTTTAGCCTGACTTCATCTGAAACCATCACCGGATGAGTATTTTATTTTAAATGTGCTTGCCGCCATCAGGAACACAATGACCATTAACTGTTTACAGTAATATGCTTAAATTCTGTTCCGTGTAACAAACCTGCAAAAGTAACAGAGGGAGAACGACGAATGGGCGTGGGCCATCGCAAATTCATCCAGCTTTGCTGTGAAGCACTGCTCCGTCTTGTCCCTTTGTAGCTCTCAGGGAGCAGGTTCTTCATCTCCTTTGCACATACCAGTGCGAGGATGGATTTGGCCCCTGTATGCCCAAGGTGTGGCCCAGGCTGAGTAGATCCCACCCCTCGGGCCTTGAGAGGCACGCCTCCTCCGCTGTGCCCCCTGCAGCCATCTGTGCTGCACTCAAACCAGCAACTTTTACTTGCCCTTCACATGTTTCTTAGGAATCGCTTATGATTTCAGTTTTATATTTGAAAAAGGTTGCAGGCAATACGATCACTCTATGGAGGATTTTACCAAAGTACCGGCAGGCGATGAACTGTTTGAAAGGATCACATAGGAGGACCGAGAGCGATTTCCTGTTAAAGAGACTCTGTGCATGAAGAAATCGCCATTAAATAATCTGCATTCGGAGATCCGTTTGAATTTAAAAGCCCCACACGACTGGCTTTTAGAGAGAACCTGCAAACTGGGATTTCTTTAAACGGGAGCTTTTAAAGTCCAAGCCAGTGAAACTATTTAAGTGCAGCGCTTTGTTTGAAATGAGCAGTCTTCGCAGCAGTTCTTAAAAGTAGCACAATGCCGTAAATTGTTGGGAGGAGTCCTCTAGATAGTGCTGCTAGCTGCTTCTCTGGTCTCATTGGAAATTCTTCATTCTTAGTCCTCTAGACAGTGCTGCAGCTACTTCTCTGGGCCCGGTGGTAAATCCTCTTCTAAGCCTTCTAGGCAGTGCTGCAGCTGCTTCTCTGGTCACATTGGTAAATCCTCATTCTAAGTCGTCTAGACAGTGCTGCTAGCTGCCTCTCTGGTCTCATTGGTAATTCTTCATTCTAAATCCTCTAGACAGTACTGCAGCTGCTTCTCTGGCCCCGGGGTAATTCATCATTCTAAGTCCTCTAGACAGTGCTGCAGCTGCATCTATGCTCATACACCCACCACACTTCACACCAAAACTCATAGGTAAAAAACATTGCCATTTACAATGCCAACATCTCTAACTCTAAAAAAAACCGCGAGACCTATTGCTATGAAAATGTTTGTTTCCTTTATGTTCATAGAAGGATGAAGTGTGAGAACCTTTTGTGCTTTATATACTTGTATTGCTCTTTCGTCCCTTTGATTGATCAGCTATTGAAAGTGTTCTGGCATGAGACCGGAAGCTTGTTTCCTTCACAGAGGCTATAAACAATTTAACTTTTCTTTTCACCTTAGCCTTTGGATGCATCAGAACACAAGGGTCAAGCAAGTCCATAGAATTACTAACAACCTAGAGTGCAAGTCAGTAACCAATTTTTGGCACCAGCATTTTTCAAAGGGCATAATCCAAGTATATAGTTACAGTGAAAATTGACAAAAGATGCTCAGAAAATTCCTGGAGACTTCAAATTCTACTAGGTGAGACAGACAAAAATAGGAATGGATGTGACAGCTACTGTGGCGCCAAATGTAAACCTAAGTCACTTCCACTGGAGTTTCGGCATTAGCAATCAAAGTTAGACACCTGTGAGATGTCTTTGCTTCAAAAAGCTCACGATACAGTTCTCCTAATCGTTGAAACATTTTAGGGGCATTGGAATTTTGTGGAAATTGAGGCCTAAATTCAATGAAATGGTTGATTGCATTTTGAGGCAAAAATACCAAAACAAATTATGTTAATATAATTTGGGCAAATGTTTTAACTCATTAGTACCAGTTTAACACCTAAAAACAGCAATCAGCATCTGAAAGGTGTCAATTTAACAGCTGCAAAAAGTTCACCCCATGGAAAACTTTTCTTTTTAATATCATCATTTTAATTCACAAAACTGAAAGCAAAACATCAAAAATCTTGATAATACTCAACACAAGACACCTTAACTTAAATCTACCGCAGTCTAATTCCTAGACCAGGTATGAACCAAAGTTGGTAGGAATTATGAATTTTATTTTTATCAGTTCTCGTTTTGGCCCACATGGAGTACAGAAACATTAATTGACCGTTGAGGGTACATCTTTCTGATCACGTTTGGTGGCGTAAAGGGTGCAACAGTCACACAACGCGCAATCCTCTAACTTAGGCCCTTTTCTTTTTTTTAAAGTCTTATTATTAACAATGCTCAAGAGACCATACATTTTGAAATAGAGTATACATATCACATTGGGCGATATTACAGATATGATCAGAACAGTAATCATCAGGGAAACTTCGGCCCTTTTCTGAGGTATTCTTGCGTTCTCATCACTGCCTCAATCATCGCCGGGACACTCCAGTCTATAAAAATGTCTCCACCTCCTCCAAATATTCAGGACTTTATGAGAACAAGCCCTGCTCTTGTATAATACATTTTTGGTCCCCTTATAAATATTCATCCTGGCCCGCCATTCTTGGATGGATGACAAGGCTTGCTCGTCCCATATCCTCACCAAGTCTCTTTTTGCAACCAACATACAAAACATGTGTTTGCTTCTTGGCAAGTCTGCATCATTTGAAATTCCCAGAATACCAAACTGAGGCTGGGCATTCTAATATTTAGCCCAACTCTCACAGTATAGCCTGTCAGTAGTCTTGTGTCTTATTAATTGCCACACGGAAGGAATGAAAGTAGGCTCCTCATTTCCTCATTTCATACTGGTGGTTGACAGAGCTCTACCCATTTAATAGAGTTTACTTCTATTAAAACAGAACCAGTGGAGGAATTTAAACTGTACCAGTCTTAGGCGTGCCTTGATTGCTATTTCTTTGGAGTGTATCATGCTGCTTCCCAGTCACTGTTTTTCCATTATTCTCATGTCTACCTCTCAGTTGGCCTTCAACTTCTGAAGCCCATCCGTCATTAGGGTTTTATATGTGGTAGATATTGCCCCTATCTCTCCTAATAGTATTCTATTTTCTAGTGGATTGAAGTCGGGGCGCTCTGTCCAACCCAGACCCTCAGCCTGCAGAGCATTCCCAGATTGAATATTACCTACTGGCGGTAGTTACAGTTAGGATGTAATTTCCATAGGAAGAGCGTTTTTCATTTGCCAATAACTTTGGTGTTGTTTGACAAATCTTCACAAAATTTTCAAATCTAATTTGACACTAACTGCAGCTGCTGTTTTTAAAATTTCGGGGTGATCCATCAAGCAGGGGCTGAGAAACAGGGGGGAGTCCCAAAACACGTTTTCCCCATATTAATTTCCATAGGAACTTTAGACATGGCTACAGCCCGAACTGCTGTCCGGGATTACACCAAATTTGGCATAAAGCTCGTATCTCAACTTTTCCATGATACGACTTCTATTACCTTCTATATGCGTCAATTGAAGACAAAGAATATCTATATGTAACGATTTTAGCATAATTGCAGCCCTTTTCTTTTTATTTAAATCATTTCATCCATTGACGTTAATAGTGCCTATTCGTAAAGTCATTGTATTTTCCTTCCACAATTCTTACCACTAAACCCCACCCTGCTTCTTCTTAATACATCCAAGCTTGGTCTTATTCTTTCTGAATTTATTCTAGATGTAGTTTGACTCCAAATATCCAACTAGATCCCCCGCCTCTCAAAGTATACAAAACAAATTTGTGCTGATCTCGTGCCTCACCCCACCCCCTGACTGCCACCCTCCCTCCCCCACCCCCCTGCACCCCTTACAGGCAAATAGGTCTGGCATGACCTATATGTGACCGCTGAATACACATCTCAGACAGTGCCGACTACCCTCCACCTCCCCAAACCTCTAATTCCGAGTGAACTTACCCCTTTTATCCATCACCCCTAGTAATATCGTGATAATTCAATCCCTTAATGAAGCTTATATAGCCAACTAAATAGCCAGCAGATAAATCATACTTTATATCATATTTTATATCACAGATAGATAATTATAGACCTTAATTAGCAGCGGCAGTACCCCTTTGCGTGAGAGAACCTGTACCTCATTGTCCCCTGATTTCTTTTAGCTCATTGAGATATTCTTGAGCCTTAACTTCAGAGAAAAACATTCTAGCTCTGCCCTTGATAATAACTTTCAACCGTGCAGGAAACAACAAAAAGACTTCACAACCCTCCCCCTGAAACGGGGTTATCATCTGCCGTAATCTCCACCTCCGCTCGACCGTCGTGTGGCAGAAATCGGGCCGAGCAAATAAGGTATGCCCCTCAAAGGTCCGTTTTGAGTCAAGTCTAGCACGGTCTATTATTGCCTGCCTTAGCAAAAAGTTGGCAACAAAAATCAAGATAACTCTAGGGCGCTCCCCCTAATTTTTGGCTTGCGCTCTCCTGACTAATGGAATCCAGTGAGCCCGTTGGATTTCCATCTCCCAGTTCCAGTGGGCGAGATCAGGGAAGGCACCTTTCAACAGTTTAATAACAAAAGCCATAATGTTCTCCCCTTCCACATTTTCTTCCAGTCCAAGCAGCCGCACGTTATTGCGTTACTGACGGTTTTCGAATTCTTCAAGTTTCCAACATACATCCAGAGACTGCTTTACCTGGGAAGCCTTGAAAGCCTGTAGTTTATCGACCTCTGTCTCCACGGTGGCAGTTCTTTCGTTTACTTGTGTTACTCGTGTGGTCATGTCCGAGCAAACCTTGTTCATTTTCCGAATTGCCCCCTGCAGTTTTTGGTGGCCTGCGAAGATCTTCTGCTTTCTTGTCTTGCCTCCCCCTGCATCTGTTTAAGAGTGGCATACAGCAACTCCAGAGTAGGAGACGGAGCAGTAGTTTCCGGATTATGAAGAGAAGCGCCGTCACTTTGCACTGAATGTCGCATGTCTGATCCACAGGCTGTGCCCAGAGATAAAGTTGCAGCCGAATAATCCCATTAAAGTTTGCGGGTAGTTAAGTCTATAGATTTCGTTTTGGACTTAGCCCGGCGTTTTGGATTGGCAGACCAGCTGCGTTGCGTCTTCTGTGTTGCAGATGATTACCCCACCTCTGAGATTTCATAACCACTAGGCACAGATGATTTAGACTCATCGTTTAATGAAAAAAAGTATCCCCTTCTGGGGATACCAGAGGAGCACTTAGTCATAACGAATTGTGGTTTTTCTGACCGCTAGATACACTGCTGGCATTACTCCCAGCACTCTCCACCCCAACCGGCTGTGCCGAAGTCTGTGCAGGGTCCGGTACCTGTGTCAGAAGCTATTTACACACACAAAGTCTGGCCTTGAGAGACCTGTGTCCATACTTGCTGACAGGGGACCATTATCTGTATGGTTAACATTGCCACGACCACTAACAGACTCCCGCTCGGTGCCTACAGGTTTAGCACCTTCCGAACCTGCAGCTGCCTTGGCCGTTATGCTAGGGGTACAATCTTCCACTAGCGAGGAGTTCTCCTCATTAAGTCGGACATTTGCTGCTTGTGCCATTACCTGTCCTGGAGAGCCACAGTAGATCTCATCCCCTCTCCCCAGTCCACTCGTATCAAGGTTTCGGCCTCGCGCTCCAAGTGCACTACTCATCGCACCATTCATCGTCGATCCGGGTTTCACACCAGCAGAATGGGGCATAGGACTACATTGACGAGAATCCACCTCTTCAATGACAGCGCTGATACCGGCTGGGTTGTAGCCTGGGACATCCACGGCCGTGCCGGCGTCCTGTGGGTTCGTCCATCCCCCCCCCCCCCCCCCCCCAGGGACATTCGGAGAAGCCTGGATAGCCTGGGCAGCAGAAGCAGCGAGCTCGGAACTGTGCATAGCCGAGATAGCTCCGAACGCCTCCGCTACAGTTTGCTGCCGCATTGATCCATCACCGCTGGCAGCAGCTCGCAGGCGGGTTCTAGCGGCCACATTAACCTCTTTTGGTTTCGGGTCTGATTTCACCGTTTTGACCACTTAGTTGTCTTAGGGGCCATTCTGAACTGCAGTTGTAACTGCAGGCGATTCCGCCGTAGGAGCCGCCGAATCCGCCGGAGGGTCACGCTGAACTGTGTCTGCCAGGAAGTGAGCTGACCTCGACCCCCGGAGCTCCGCGCTCGAGCCTTCAGGAGAATTTTAGGGTAAGTCCAGCCATCCATATTACCCCTCTCCAAAGGCCATTATGCAAGACTGCTAGAAGGGACTATAGGAGAGAGAGCCGGCGCTAGTGCTCAGAGCGGTCAGTCAGCGGCCATCTTGCCGATAGGACTGCAAACTCAAAGTCAGATACGTTTGTTTTTTTCAGTGAATATTTATATAATTGGTTTTAGTGTAGATTATACTCTGCCTGAGGGCACAAAAAAGATTCTCTCGCCTCCCTCTAGGAAATTACCAAGTCTGGAAATTCCAATGTTGTTCAAGGATATAAACCCTTTTAATTTTGACACATCTATGCAGTTTCTTTTGCAGTTTTGCACATACATCCCAAACAGAGCATCCTTTTATTTCAAGCAGTCAGCATTGCCTGTGTGGCTGGAATTAACGAACAAGTTACTTACCTTCGGTAACGATGTATCTGTAAGAAACATTAGTTAGTTAGATTCCTCACCTTAGAATATCCCCAGGCGTCAGGCTGGATCCGGAAAGATTTTTGTAGCAATACCCCTTGCGCGTCGCTAGGCGTCGTCTGCAGCTCCGCATCCGTCGTCGAGTGCCGGAATTATGTCGTCGGAGTACTTAGACGCCGCCCACGCGCGCTGTCAGTTCTTGTACATAGCTTTCCGTACCAGGAACGCAGAGCCATGCAAGAGACCGACACTGGTGCCAAAAAATCTAGGGCCCTGAAAAGGATAGCCTTAACCCTAGATGTCAGTTCGCAGAACGGGGAGGATGGGTGGGTCGGTGAGGAATCTAACTAACGTTTCTTACAGATACATCGTTACCGAAGGTAAGTAACTTGTTCATCTGAAAGAAACACGTTAGTTAGATTCCTCACCTTAGAATAGATACCCCAGCAATACCAACCCGGTGGTGGGTCTGCGAACCAAGATCACACCAGAAAGTCCTGGAGAACAGAATGGCCAAAGTAGCCATCTCTCCAGACTTGGCTGTCCAGGCAATAATGCTTGGCAAACGTGTGCAGTGAAGACCACGTCGCCGCCTGACAGATGTCCTGCAAGGAGCACCCCCCGGCCCAGGGCAGTAGTCGCTGCTGTGGCCCGGGTGGAATGGGCCCTCAACCCAACAGGAGGGTCCTTTTTTGCCAAGGAGTAACAAAGTTTAATACACAACACGACCCACCGTGATGTGGTCCGTTTGTGTACCGCTTTCCCCTTCTTAGCTCCTACATATCCAACAAAAAGTTGGTCGTCCACCCTGAACTGTTTGGTGCGGTCCAAATAAAAGGACAGCGCCCGTTTTGGGTCCAGACGGTGGAGCCTCTCTTCCTCTTTTGAAGGATGCGGAGGCGGAAAGAAGGTGGGCAACGTGACAGATTGCCCGATGTGAAAAGGGGTCACCACTTTTGGTAGAAAAGAAGGACGAGTCCGGAGGACAACCTTGTCCGGATGAACACAAAGAAAGGGAGGCTTAGATGACAGAGCCTGGAGCTCACTCACCCGTCTAGCCGAGGTGATAGCTACCAGGAAAGCAGTTTTCAGGATCAGAAGACGAATGGGACAATTGTGAAGAGGCTCAAAAGGAGCGCACATCAGAAAGGTCAGAACAAGATTCAAGTCCCACTGAGGCATTACGAAGGGGACAGGAGGGACCATGTGAGTAATGCCTTTGAGAAAACGTGAAACAACAGGGGACTTGAAAAGAGAAGGCTGATCAGGACGCCGTAAGAATGCAGAGATTGCAGCAAGATAACCTTTCAAGGTGCCCAAAGCAGAGCCCTGCTGGGCCAAAGAAAGAAGAAAGAGGAGAACCTCAGAAAGAGGGGCGGAAAGTGGATCCACAGCATTTGCTGTGCACCATGCCACAAATTTGTTCCACCGGCAGGCGTATACCGTCTTTGTGGAGGGACGCCTGGCTGCCAGAATGACATCACAAACTTCAGGAGACAAGTCAAATGGCATCAACTGCAGCCGCTCAATCTCCACGCATGGAGGTGGAGGCTGGACAGGTTCGGGTGGAGGACCGTCCCCTGCTGCTGCGACAGAAGGTCCTCCTGAAGAGGCAGTCGTATCGGGGGATCGATTGACATACTGAGTAGCTCGGGATACCAGAACCTTCGTGCCCAATCCGGAGCCACTAAGATAACTTGGGCCCGGTCGCGCCTGATCTTCTTCAGCACTCTGGGCAGAAGTGGTATAGGCGGAAAGGCGTACAACAGACCGCAACTCCACTCGCGACGAAAGGCGTCCCCGAGCGAGTGCCACCTTGGAAACTCCAACGTGCAGAACTGCTGACATTGCGCGTTCTCTTCGGTGGCGAATAGATCTAACCAAGGCTCTCCCCACTGCAGAAAGAGACCTTGCGCCACGTCCGAGTTCAGACGCCATTCGTGATCCCTCATGCACCAGCGGCTGAGTTTGTCTGCTCTGGCGTTCAGAGAGTCCGTCAGATGTTGAACCACCAGGGTGATGCCCTGGTGTTCCAGCCATGTCCAGAGGCGCAGAGCCCTGACAAAGAGTCCACGACCCCACCCCGCCCTGTTTGTTGCAATACCACATGGCGGTGGTGTTGTCCTTGAACACCTGCACAACACTTCCCCGGACAGAGGGAAGAAAGGCTTTCAGTGCAAGCCGGATCGCTCTCAGCTCCAAAAGGTTGATATGGAGTTGAGCCTCAGCCGGAGACCAGAGTCCTCTGATCTCCGCCTCTCCCATATGGTCCCCCCATCCCAGGAGGGACGCGTCCATCACTACTACGTGCACCGGTTGGGGTAGGGAGAGGCATCTGCCGCTGACCCAATCGCGGTCCGTGAGCCACCACTGCAACTGGTTCGCAGTGCCCTCCGAGATCAAGACATGGTCGGACAGGTTGCCTCGATGCTGGGCCCACTGAAACTTCAGGTCCCACTACAGAGCCCGCATTCGCCATCTGGCGTAATGCACCAACAGGATGCAGGAGGCCATCAGCCCCAGAAGCCGCAGCACCAACCTGACCGAAACCCAGGATAGAGGCCGAAAGATGGGAATCAGAGCCTGAATATCCCGGACCCGCTGTTCCGGAAGATAAGCCCGGAACTGCGCCGAATCGAGAACCGCTCCGATGAAGAGGAGCTTCTGGGAGGGTCTCAGGTGTGACTTCGGCACGTTGATGGAGAACCCCAGCAAATGCAGGAGGTCGGCCGTAGTCTGGAGGTGGGAGACTACTTGCTGGGGCGAGCCCACCTTCAACAGCCAGTCGTCGAGATAGGGGAAGACTGGAACCCCCAATCTGCGCAGATGAGCTGCGACCACCGCCATCACTTTCGTGAACACCAGAGAGTCACTGGTGAGGCCGAAGGGGAGCACGGTGAACTGAAAGTGCTCCTGACCCACCGTGAACCGCAGGTAACGCCGGTGGGCCGGCAGGACGGGGATGTGAAAATAGGCGTCCTGCAAGTCCAACGCTACCATCCAGGGTCGAGGGCAGCCAGAACCTGAGCTAAAGTTAGCATCTTGAACTGTTCATTCCGGAGGAAGGTGTTGACGCTCCTGAGGTCCAAGATAGAGCATAGGCCCCCTTTGCCCTTCTTGGGAACCAGAAAGTAGTGGGAATAGTAGCCACGGCCTACTTCTGGACCAGGAACGCGCTCGACGGCCTCTTTGGCCAAGAGGGCCGTAACCTCCTCCCGCAGAAGATTCAAGTGATCCTCCGATATATGGTGGCACTGCGGTGGCATGGCTGGAGGGGTCATCTCGAAGGGGAGGGAGTAGCCCCTTCGGACGATTTGTAGCACCCACCTGTCCGAAGTGATGGAGCGCCAGTGGAGCAGGTGATGGCTAACTCGGTTGCCCACTGGCGTGGAATGGGCGTGAAAGCTCGGACTAGGAGGGCTTTGAGGCGGATGCTGCCGGGGTGGATGTGGACTGACTGCGTTGTCCTCTAGTACCGCCACGGTGGAACCCACGTCCGAGACCGCGTGCAGGATGGTTCTGCGGCCGGTGGCTAGGCGGACGTGAGGAGGCGCCCCTTCCTTGGCCACGAAAGGCGGAAGTTTACGGCCGTGGGGCCGAGAGACCCAAGGACGTGGCCGTAGCCCGGGAGTCCTTAAAACGAGCCAGCGTACTATCCGCCTTCTCACCAAAAAGGCGAGCACCATCAAAGGGCATATCCATGAGGGTAATCTGGACATCCCCCGAAAAAGACGTGGACCTCAGCCAGGCGTGGCGCCGGAGCGCCACCGTGGTGGAAATCGTCCTACCCAGCGAGTCCGTGGTGTCAAGTCCACACCGTATGGCATGTCGCGCTGCATCTCGCCCGTCAGCAAGTGCCTGGGAGAGACGTGTCCGGGCCTCCTCCGGACACAGGGGCAGCACGTCCTCCACCGCATTTCACAGAGAGTGGGAGAAACGGTCCAAGAGGCAAGCGGTGTTCAAAGACCGCAGGCCCAAACTCAGGGAAGAGAACAGTTTCTTTCCGAACTGTTCCAGCCTCTTGGATTCCCGATCCGGAGGAGCGGACGGGAAGGAGGATTGGGAAGTGGAGGCCTGGATAACCAGGCTCTCGGGGGTGGGGTGTTGGGACAGGAAACTGGGGTCGCCCGGAGCAGGGCGGTGGCGCCAGGCCACGTTCCGATCCACAGGAGGAACTGTGGAGGGCTTGGACCAAGTGCCCTGCAGAACGTCGATGAGGGCCTCATTGAACTGCAGCATAGGCTCTGTGGAGCTTGCTGACGGTTGAAGCACCTCTGTGAGGATATTAGTCCTCACGGCCACAGCAGGCAACTCGAGCCCCAGGGCTTCAGCTGCCTTGCGCGGCACCACTGAAAAAGCTGCACTTTCCTCCGAAGCCACAGTCGGATGAGAGATGAAACCAGCGTCCGGTGAAGTGTCCAGACCACTGGCATCCCCCAGTTCGTCTGCCCAGTCCTGTGAAAGTTGGCCCTGGATGGCCATAGGGTCCTCAGACCCCTCCCAGTCGCCCCCGTCATCTGATTACTGATAAACAGGAGGAATGATCGGAGCCGGATGGTAGATGAAACGCTCATCTATCGGCGTCGGGTGCGGCGCCGGGCGGCGCCGCGCCGGGTCCGGACAGGGGCTAAACCGGGGAACGGCGTCGTCCGGAGACAGCGCCGGAGGTGGAACCGGTGTCGGTGGAGGAGGCGTCGTGAGGTCGACCGGCGCCGACAGAGATCTAGGCCTGGATCCCTCGGGGACCTGCGGCGTCGGGCCCAAAGTCGTCAACGGCGCCGGGTCCAGAGCCGCCAGCACGCGAGGTCGCCCAGTCGAGCCCGCGGATAAGCCGAGAGGAAGGCACTGACCTCCGCCGGAGTCGCGTCAGTCCCAGGGACCGGCGGGTATGGAGACGGACGCGGCTCCTGCGGCTCCGACGGAGTCGCGGGGGTGGGACCACCCTGACCCTCGGCCGAGTCGCGCGACCGGTGAGGGGAGTCCGAAGAGCGGTGTCGCCTCTTGGACTTCTTTGATCGCTTCGACTTACCCTAAGACTTCGAGCCCGACGAGCGATGATGGTGACTGCGGCTCCGCGACCGGTCCTTGGACCTCCTCCTGGACCGGGACCGTGAGCGGCGCGGAGCCGAGTGCCGAAGCTCGAGAAGCTTACGGGACCGCTCCCGCCTAGCCTTCGAGGTCAAGGCCTGACAATCGGGGCACGACTCCGCGTCGTGGTCGGCCCCGAGGCAGTAAAGGCACCGTCGATGGTGGTCCGTCACTGACATCAGTCGATGACAGGAGTCACAGGCTTTAAACCCAGGCATCCTACCGGCACCAGAGTCGAGTCGACAGAAGACCAAAAAGAGTCAAAAAGTTTAGTAAAAAATTGACTAAGGGGTAAGCTCTTCCCGGATCGGCGCTATCTGGCGCGGAAAAAAGAAGAACTGACGTCAGTGCGCGAGGGCGGCGTCTAAGTACTCCGACGACGTCATTCCAGCGCACGACGCCAACGGCGGACGCGGAGCCGCAGACGACGCCTAGCGACGCGCAAGGGGTATTGCTACAAAATTCTTTCCGGATCCAGCCTGACGCCTGGGGATATTCTAAGGTGAGGAATCTAACTAACGTGTTTCTTTCAGATATCAACCTTCTCCTACGTTCCAGAGATATGCGGGTTTTTCTATTATGAACCTCTCCAATCTGATGGAAGGATCATCTCTGGATACATAGATCAAAAAAGTCTAGGACGCCCGGTAATAGGCTCTAATGAGTAGGTTACTTACTTTCAGTAACGCCATATCTTGTACAGACTCTTAGCCACAGATTCTTCACCTTGGAATATTACCCAGGCGTCAGACTGAAGCCAGAAAATCTTCAGTAGTACCTCTGGGTGCCAGTAGGTGGTGTCGAATAGCTTCACGACTTAGTCCGTGCCGGATGTGACATCAGTGGTGCCTTTATTAGCACCACCCCTGCTCTAACTTCGGTTAGTGTCTATTTATACACCAGAAGCACACAGTCAAGTCAGATTTTGTTTGTTTTTGTTGGACTAGTGTGCAGTATCGAAGGGCCTATAAGGACCTTGTTAGGTGGGCAAAGTCCAGGTTTCAGAACAGGAAGGTTGGGAGGGTGGGCATGGAATCTGTGGCTACACAGTCTCTCTAACAGATAAGGCATTGCCAAAGATAAGTTACTTATTCGTCTGAAAGAGACTTCTAGCTACAGAATTCTTACTTTAAAATAAATAAATACCAAAGCAATGCCTTCTTTGGAGGTGGGCCTGCGAACTGGCTCAGACCAAACAGTTGTGGAGGATCGAACGGACAAAGTGCCCATCACGACAGATCTTACCGTAGAGAAAGTAGTGCATTGTAGACATCAATCAATCAATCAAAAACATTTATATAGCGCGCTACTCACCCGTTAGGGTCTCAAGGCGCTGAAAGGGGGGGGGCTGCAACTGCTCTAAGAGCCTGGTCTTGAGGTGTTTCCTGAAGGTGAGATGGTGACATGTGAAAGGATGCCCACGTAGCAGGAAGACAGATCTCTAGAACGGGGGCTACAGGAGCAGCTGATGCAGCTTTGGCACTGGTGGAATGAGCCTGCAAGCCCTCAGGGGGTTGTTTCTTGCCCAACACATAGCAGATCTTTATGCAGAGTACAATCTACCTGGAGATGGTTAGTTCCTGCATTGCTTCTTGGATCCAGTAAACCCAAAAAAGAGCTGATCGTCCTCCTGGTGGTGTTTGGTGCAATAATTTGTAGAATGACCTTGCCCTTTTAGGTTCTGCGAGGTATCTATGGCTCCGTTTTTCTGCACGGGATTTTTGATATCCTGCCAGGTGTTGCATGACCAGGAAAATGTCCTGACGTTCCAGCCATGTCCAGAGGCACAGAGCCTCCTGACACAGGGTCCATGACCCCACCCCGCTCTATTTGTTACAGTCTACACGGCAGTAGAGTGGTCTGTGAACACCTCAACCAGCCTTCCCTTGAGCACAGGAGTGATGCATCTGACACTACTGTGTAATCTGGGCGGGTATGGGAGCAAGGTCTGAAACTGACCCAATGGCGGTTCGTCAGCCACCACTGTAGATCTTTCGCAGTTCTGTCTGATATCTGGAACAGGTCGGAAAGATTACCCTGACTTCAGGTCCCACTGCAAAACCTGCATATGGTATAGAGCGTGCCTCACTAGCACGATGCACAGTGCGATCAGACTCAGAAGTCACAGAGTCAGTCTCACTGAAATCCAGGATTGAGGTTGAAACATCGGGATAATAGCCCAAATGTCCAGGACTCTCCGCTCCGCAGGAAAGATGTAGAACTGCACTATGTCCATAATGGTTCAGATGAAAGGGAGCGTCCGAAAGGGAATCCGTTGGGAGTCCAATGCGACTTGGACATGTTGATAGTGAACCCCAGAGAGTGCAGACAGTTTTCCATAGTATGGGGGTGAGCGACGATTGCCTGGGGTGCCCTCCTTCAACAGCTAGCCTTCGAGGTAGGGGAATACTGGAAACCCTGACGACCACAGATGTGTTACAGCCACCGCCATCACTCACCTGAACACCCGAAGGGCACTGGTGAGGCCAAAGGGGAGCACAGCAAACTGAAAATGCTTCTGGCCCACCATGACCTGCAAGTAACGCCGATGGGATTAAAGGACAGGGATATGACTATAGGTGTCCTGCAGGTGAAACACTACCATCCAGTCTCCATGGTCTTACGCAGACAGAACACGAGCATGTGTTAGTATCTTGAATAATTTCTCCTTCCTATGAAAGGCATTGAGATTGTTCTAGATCTCAGACAGGGCAGAGACTTCCGTTCTCCTTTGGTACCAAAAAGTAACAGAAATAGCAACCACAACCTACTTCTGATGCTGGCACTCTCTCGATGTCTCCCTTGGCCAAAAGAGCCAGAACTTCCAGGCACAACAGGGAGAGGTGGTCCTACGTCAGCTGATCTGAGGACATTGGCCGGGGTGGCAGGGTTTTCAGATATGGAAGGGCTTAACCCCGCCAGACAATTTGGAGCCCCCACTTGTCTGAAGTTATGACTTGCCATTGGGGCAGGTGGTGGCGGCGGGCTGGGGGTTGAGGAGGGGAGTGGCACACTGGGCAGATCTCTGGCCCTGGCTCCCATGGGGAATTTCTCATTCCCATGCTTTTCAAAGATGGACTAGTTCAAAACGGTGTGTTTTCAGATAGACAAGTAAAAAATCATAAGTTGACATTTGCTTCCTGCTAACACTTATCTATAAATTTAGCTCATAAAGACATGTTCTCCATATGCGTTCCCATAATGTTATAATATTAACAAAAAGATACCAAAATAAGGGTATAACAGAATTTAAACATGTTAATTTTAAACATTTTGGTGAGAATCTGAAACATGAAATTAGAGTGAGAGTCAGTTATGTCAAATTAAGCTCCTCCACCTAACAATGAAACAAAAAAGATACAACTTGTTACTCTTCATAAAGGACAGGGCATCTTTTATCTGAATATTTGTATATGTATTTGCTTTGAGCACCATCAACAAGCTTGCAGGTACTGAACAAATGCTGTATCCTGATAGGAGACAATTTTTTCTGATGCCCCATTCACAGAACCTCTCATTTTGTCTTGTTTATGCTTCAGAAAATTGGCATCTTATACCCCTAGAAGCATTTCAGTGATTTCATCAGCCTGTCACAACTTTTAGGAACTCTAAGAGTGGTTAAGTCTCCCTCACTTTGAAGCTCCATGCAGCCAATGATGGAACCCTAAGTGAATGGCTTCACTCAGCTAGAGGGACAGTGATTTTCTAATGAATATCTGCCTCCAAGACAAGGTTGTTTAATGTTGGGCCACAGGGTCTGGATTAGTGCCAGAATTTCAGGACATACATATGGGATACAATTTCAAATATAACGGTACAAATTAGTGATTGGTTATTCTGAAAATACTAAAGAAAACAATGGTTCTGTCGGGGAGATCAACTGATTTGCAACGGGTACTTAATCCATAAAAAGAAAATATGCTTTAGTCATATAGCGAAGTAACACACCAAGAAAAAGCAACCAATTTGTATCAAAGAACAAGTTTCTTTACTTTTTATTTGTATATATGCAAATCAATGGAAAACAGGCTGTCTATGACAAGACACACATACGGCGAATGAGCCCGTGGCTGTGTGGTACAGTTAGTGACTGATAGTGATATGTGATAAAGTGCTGTACATAGGTGACATAAATAACATATATATTACACACAAACAATATTTCACATGAAAGTCCACTACTCCTTGCATAAATCCCAACGGACAACAACATCGACGTTTCGACCCTTGAAAGTAGTGCAGATTATTAGGCATCAAAAGCGGGTCTTCATCAGGACAGGGGGAAGGTGACAGCCAAGCAACTTTGGGTCCTATACTGTGCACGTCCGACTTTGTAACAGTTTTCAGGGAGGTGTCAGCCGACACCTTAAACTCACATCCATAGATTGTGGTCTGTGAAAGCCATAGAACTTCTATCTTCACCAGCCAGTGGAAATAAATGATAGGGTGCAGCCAATGCGATCAATAGATTTGGTAGGAGACGTCCTCGTACGTCCGTGTCTGTTTTATTCTGCTTTTCCTTAAACAAATTATATTCCTGCCATAGAAGACTTACTCATCTTTCACAATATATTTGATAAACTATTATTTTGCTACACAAAACTGTGCCTGTGACATCTGCTGCAGTAAAAGATTCATGTGTGGGCCACATCAATTCCACCAGAAGTTGTACATATGGAGTAAACATTAAACAAAACAGAAAAAGAACTATGTCTGGATCACGATAGAAGAAAATTGTCAATTTACTCAACATTACCTTTTTGATTGGATCCCTTCGAAACCTTGTTCTTTGTCAAGTCTGCAGTCATTTTCCCAAGGGTTTTCTACATTGAAAAAAATCAAGTTAGGCAAAGCATACAGATATCTCAATGGTGGTGTCAGAATCAGATTTCTGTAAAACATTATTTAAAGCCTGAAAGCTTGTATGACAAAAGTTGCCATACAGAATCCAATCACCACATCTTCATCTTAACTGCCAAATTATTAGCCTTGCTCACAATGATATTTTTTCAAAACTGGGCAAAAGATGTGCTTTGAAGCAAGTGATTAGTTATGCTTGGATCTCTTGGAAGTCCCCTGGAACTTCGCTTGAGCCTAGCAATATACACCTAGGGCCTCATTCTGTTTTCAGTGTTATTTCTGAAAGGCAACATCACCTTGGAAAATGCTCCAACACTGGGTACATGCTAATCTTGCAAACTAGTCGGAATCCCAATTTGTGCACAAACAACTGTTGGCTGCAAAGTCGGGATTACGAGTCGCTTGTAATGTGGGCCTAAGTGGCTAGAATAATTTATGTATCACTTTCACTTGAATATAGACTAATAGTAAAAAAAAAAACATTTCTGTTATAGCACTCAATGCATGGGTAGTCACGTGCTGCATTGACAGATGGTCCTATATTTGTAATAAAGTCTACCATCTTAAACAAATAATACAGAAAAACAACCATGTGAAATGTGAGCTAAAAGATCAGGGTGACCCTAAGCAAGAAACTAATAACTATTCTGTTATAACTGACATCCACTTGTTCATCACTCCTGATGTAAGGCTTAACAAAAGGCCCTGGTTGCAGCCTCACAGATCAACATAGGGTAGCTGGATACTGAAAGCCCTGGCTGATACTATACATTCATGCACTCGAAGATGTCAATGTTAACAATCTCACAAGAAAACAATGAAACATTACTCTAGAAAGCGATATACAACATAAACATGAATAAAAAATCTTAAAACACTCTCTGTGGAATTGGTGTTTGAAAGCTGAGTGGGGGAATAGACATGTAACAAACAATGTATGTTAAAGGAACTAGAAGGTATTAATCCAAAAGTATTTACGATCCAACCTGATGCCTAGGGAGCTTCAAAGCTGAGAAATATGCTACAGAATAACAAGAAAACATAAGAGAATGTAAGTAACTTGTTTTGTGTCTGTAGAAGTACAAAACTACGCACTTTTTCCAATCTACATGCACTAAGCTTTGGTCATAGCTCCCTGTGAAAAGAACCAGCAGCAGAAAATGGTGCCGCATTACGTAGACCTGTGTCATGACTGATCTTTTGCTTTGTCACTAATTGACAATCAGTAAGGTTTAATAATGCATTCACTGTTAAGGAAACAAAGTCCATGTACAGCGCAGTAACATCATGCCAGGCGCCCAAGTCCATCTTCTTCCACCTTAAAAAACTGCATTATCATTCTAGAATATTGTCAACATTACTTGTGTCTATTCGTCTTAATAAAAAATACTAACTTCAAATAATTCAAGCCATTAACTAGATTGTGGCACCCCTGTCAATGAAATTATGGGATGAAAGATGGAATCCATGGTAGTAACAGTCTACCAAATTCCTGTACTTATTAAACAGGATAAAAAAATCCAAAGTAACTGTTGAGTTGAACGACAGAAGAAGCATTACCAAATTATTATTTAATTGTTCAAATGTGGGCTGGTGGAAGGGCAATGAGACATTTGTGTGGAAATACAGCATCCACTTGAAAAAGGGAAATGAAGGTGATTTGCTTAAATGGGTACTTCTTCCTTTTGAGATCTCATCTTTAAAACCGGTCCAAAGCAAACCCATATCAGGAGGGGGGACGTACAAGAGCCAAAAATGTACACCTACTTTGGAAAATCAGACTTCTGTCACACAAAGAGTACAGTGAAATTACAACCAAGTGGCTGTTGACATATGTTGGAGACAATGAAGACACAGCTGCCTTTTGTTTTGAAAAATAGATTCAATTGCCTTCTGTAGGAGACTGGCGGTGCACACCTAAAGGAGTGATGCACCTTGCAGTAATCCAGGCAACCATTATGGAGATTTTAGTGGTCTTTGATAACCTTAAATCTCTCAAAGCGATAGCTGTTGAGAGCAGTGTTCAGGCTTATCTTGAAGAATTGTAAAGCACCTTGTTTTACCACATTTATTTAATAGTGTAGAATAGATGAGAAAGAACCACACATTGTTTACGAAAAATAAGGATATTTATTACCACAACACTATCACTTGGTATATGTCCTGCCCAGAGATACCAATAAAATACATAAGAATACTTCAAAGAAATCACATACATAGCACAAATATACACTGGTCTCCAGGGCGAGACCAAACCATATACTAAATAAGTGGAATGCGAACTGCAAAAGAGAACGGAACTTGACCATAGAATTGGAAGAGCTTGGTGAACCAGGAACCACCCAGGTAAGCACCCAGGAACCCCAAGGTGGTTGTGTGCAGAGTGGAAACACAGCTGCTTGTTCATTAGAAGTCAATGGAGAAGTTGTGGTTGGAGTTTTAAAGAAAAAGGACCCTTCCCAGAGGACCCCGAATAAACCCTTTGGAGAATGGCAGGTTGGACAGCCACACCACCGGGTGATGCCCCAGAAACCCGGTTACCTGCACTAGGGAAGTTGGGTGAAAAGGTGGTGAAGTGAAGTCTGAACCACCAGTAGACGACAATGGGAGACTAGGAAAGAAATGCCTCCGCAGAAGTCTGTGGCGAGGTCCAGTGGACTCCAAGAGCGGATTCTTGAAGAGGTGAACCTGCAAGCAGAGGGGACACAGGTTATGCCACTAAGAGGGTACCAGGAGGCACGGAAGCACAATGCCCGCCTTTGTCAGGAAGTTCAAAAGAGTCCACATGGACTTTGTTGCTCCAGCTGTGAGGACTTGGCGACGGATTGGAAGACTAGGAGCCGTACATAAGCTGTTCCACATAGGATATCTGTGTCCAGGTGATTGGTGTCCGGCGGGAGCAGCAACAAGCCTTGGAGGCCGCAAATGGCGTTGACAAAAAGATGCAATTGTTTGGACCAGCAAGGTCAAACGGACTCACCTCGTGCAGGAGAGTCGGAGCAAGCCCCAAGTAAGCAGGGGAGCCCACCAAAGCAAAAGAAGACCCTCGAGAGGACCCACAGGACAAAGGCACAGGAGTCGCAAGAGGACCTCAGGCAGCTCAGCAAAGATGGAGGCCCACATTGCAGGGCATGCAGGGAGGATGCTGTTGTTCGAGGGATAAGAAGCTGGAGCTTCTTGTGGCCCAAAGATCTGTGGAGTGCAGAGCCAACAAGCCTTTGAAATGACAAGTCAACGTGGTGCTCAATGGCTCCGTCTTAGTGGCTTTGACGAGGGATACTGTCCTCCAAATTGCAGGGAACACAGGTCAGGCCTCTGGGGAGCCACAGACCCACCACTTATGTTGCTGAGCCTTGGGAGGTCTGTAGGACAACAGGATCGGCAGACCGGTCAGCTTGGATGCATTTCCTGCAGATGCAGGGGAGTGACTCCTTCACTCCAAGGGAGATTACTTCGGGTGTCCTTGATGCCCACATGTCTGCCAAAGAACCTGGAAGAAGCAGACACAGATGATGAAGAAGACGACTTGTAGAACAGCGAGACCAGGAGCAGCAGGAGTCTTCCTTGATGCAGTCTTGGTTCCAGGCGAAGTCCAGTGAAGTCCAAGTGTCCAGATGGTCGAAGAGTGTCTTGGTTTCAAAGATGAGTCTTGTTCCAAGATAAATCTGAGGACCCACCCATGGGGAAGCCCTTAAATATCCAAGGAAAAGGTTGGAACAACTCAGGGATCGCTTCCAGAGGAGGGGTTGACAGAGGGGAGGATACTCCCCAGTCCTTTGTCCAGTTTCTCACCAGAGCGAGAACCAAGGGTTCCTGAACTGGTTCAAACAGGTGTCTGCAACGAGGGCACCAAATGTGCCCTTCAATGCAGTCTGCTGGCACTAGAAAGCACCCACACCGTAGCTCAATACTCTAAGCAGTGATTAATTTGGGCCGGTGGTTTCCGGTGCTCAGCACCAACACTTAATCATCAACACCAGTGCTTTTCATGAACCCTAGTTAAGGACACATTCACATTCATTTTTGGTAGGCACAGGGAAATGGAGTAATTTGCCCATAATCACAGGATGTTGAGTCAATGCCTAGACTCGAACCTGGTTTCCCAGCTCCAAAGTCTGCAACTCTGGCCATTACGCCACATCCTCTCACCACTTTCATGGTTAGTAGTTGGTTCTGTTTTAGGCGGCACTAAAGTAAAAGTTACTTACCTTCGGCAACGCTATATCTGGTAGAGACACAGTCTAGCAGCAGATTCCTTAACTTTGAATTCTACCCAGGCGCCAGACAGAACCCGTAAATGTTTTCAGCAGTATCTCTGCATGCCGGGGGACAGCGTAGTACAGCTCCGCGGTGATGTCGTCTCCGGATATGACATCAGTGGAGCCACATAAGTTCCCTAATGCACACGGACGTCAGTTTCTTCTGTGAAACCTAACGTGCAAGAACGCAGAGCCACTACAGAAACTGGGTGTGGAAACAGTGTGCCAAAAAATCTTTGAAACATTAATAAAGAAGAAACATCAAATGTTATGTTAATACCAGACATGGATTTTAAAGAAACCTCTAATGAAATCAATGAAACCCAGGGCTACATGAAACCCTGTGCCCTGGTGAATAACCCCTCAATGAGGGAAGAGGCCATACACTCTACAGACCATTCATCATTGGTAATGAATGACATGGCCGGTAGCCAAACACACCCTACAACACCACCAACACCACGCTGTTTGTTGAACAACACCACTGCGTGATGTACTGACAGTACCAATGTCAAGGTATGATGATACCAACAAGACTTTCACAGAAAGAACAAATAAATTAACACAGGTGTGTCATCCAGAGTGAAATAGAAAACCCACCCCCACACTACCAACCACACACATTTGGAAATGGATGGTGATGCAACATCTAAACAAAAAGTAGATGGCCAGGCCAAACGGTTTGTTTTACCCGCAACCTAGATTGAGATCTAGGTCTATAAACCCAGTACTGAAAGGGTATAACCTTTACCTCAAAGGTCATTCATAGAGTGGGAAGGATGGGCAGGGCGTTAAGGAATCTGCGGTTAACTATGTCTCTACCAGATATAGCGTTACCGAAGGTAGGTAACTTTTACATCTGATAGAGACATCTAGCCACAGATTCCTCAACTTTGAATTAAATACCATAGCTATACCCCACTGGAGGAGGGTCTGCAAACAAATCCTACTAAAGTTCTCAAAGAGAACTAGCAGGTCAAAACTAACAACCGACCAAATTTATGTAGGAATAGCAGAACAAGAGCTTGGCTCTTAATAGAATCTTTGATCACTGTCAGAGAACATATAAAATAAAAAAAACAACCTTACAGGTCCAAGAGAATCGGCCCTTGAAGGAAAAGGGTTGAAAACCCCTGAAGAACCGTCTGTCAGAAGGCAGACATTAACCCCTGTCCCCCAAAGAGAAAAGAAAGCTCGAATACCTACCAAAAAGGGTAAAATGCATGATAAAAGTCATATAATCTGCATGGTTCATAACAATAATGAATCAGAGAGAGAACTGTCCTGATAAAATCCCCAAGGGAAAGATGAACAACAATACCTCCTTGGATTATGACACCAGATACTCCAAATGACCTAGCAATTCAATGAATTTCACTGGCCAATAACTACTGCCAGAACGCAATAACGTATAAAGCTAGTCTCCGTACAGTCTTCAGTGCCATAGTCCGACAGATTGAACACAATATCGAGCACTGAACAAGTTCAAACACCAAGGCAAGTGAGAAAGAGAATCAACTGCACCTTTGATTAAAACCACTTTCTTTTCTGATTTTATTTTTTTAAAAGACAAATGTGTAACACATTTAATACAGTCATGTATACTCTGTATACATAAGAACGAACTATAACTGAAAAAAACTGTTCCATAAAGCGCTTTCCAATAATATCGAAAAAGGGTAACACACCTAAAAGTACAGTTGCAAATATCTTATCAAATTAATCCTTGTCGACAACAGGTAATATGACACCTGTGATACAAGATAATATATGAAATACAGCAGCACATTTTATCATGTATACACCGTATATCAAAAAACCACTCTGAAATTAGAGGTTCAGCAAAAATACACAACCCAGAGAGAAAACGGGGTATTACGTCACCAATACAACACTGTAGGTGACTTGCCATAAGAAATTGCTGTCTTTCAAATGGTGGTCTAAAGAATTGACACCACAAGAAACAACAGTTATGATTTCTCACGAGGTAAGAAATGCTGAAAGTAACAAGTACATCCTCTCCAGAAAACAGAAAATGTGGATCAGACAGAACCAGGTATATCAAGAACATCATAGGAAAAAAAAAAGTCTATTACAAAATAGTCATGAATGATTGCAACCAAATAAACGTTGGTCTTGAGACAAGTTGGACCAACCAGCGCATCACAAACCTTTGACTGCTAACTTACCGCACCACAAAGTGGAGCAGGGATAGCGACTGCCTGCATTTGAGGAAATATACAAGTCTACACTAGACTAGACATTGTTCCTTTACCCTAAAGGAAGAGCTCACAAACAAATAGCATCCAAAAGCATGCAAAGTATATACTCTCTAACTAGAGCAAAGTCCGCTCAAGAAAAGAAAACAAACTGCACTGAGTACACTTGTTAAGAAAAACCCATAGAGGCATGTAAATGTAACAGAACCCCCCCCCCCCCGAGAGGTTATCACAAGAGAAAAAGAGCGGTTATTAGCTCACTACCATAGTCCTTAAGATAACATAATACAAAGTCCAAAAAGGACTAAGCTGTATATCAGAGGATCTATGGTATAGAAATAGAAGACTAAAAAAGTAGTATTTATGAAGAGCTATAGAAAAGCAAACCAATACTCCACATAGAGTAAGTCATATACCCAATAAGGGGTATAATTTCTTGAGACTAAGCTCTTCATCAGAGTAAAACGAAAGAATAAACCAGCTACACAACTGTAAATACCATTCGGAGATAAAAAAAAGTCAAATCTGGAGACAAATCTTCTCATTATATGCAAAGAGTAGTGCTTAACACTACAAGATATAGCAGAGGGAGAAAATAATCTTTCAACATAAGAACCACAGCTGTGGATACATGAAAAATAAACAAAAGACCCGATAAGGTCAAATTACAAACGGCCAGCAATGAGGAGTTGTACAGCAGAATCAGCATGGCAGTCAAATAAACAGGCTCCATCAAAGCACAAGTGTTTCAAACTCTCCTGAACATTATCAGGAAATCTTGACTCACACAACCAAGGGTGTCTGAAGAGCAATTAATTGAGCCACAGAATCTGTTGTGTCCATCACCGATTTAATATTAAACTTTGCCATCTCACGGCCATCCTGCACAAGCTGTGAGTTCATCCCTGACCCCTTCAGGAAGGGAAGGAAGCAGTTAGTTGACAGAGTCCCACAAAGTATAGGAAGCCCTTCCAAACACAAAAGATGTGTTCAACGACCTCAAGGCCGAACTAGTTGACGGAAAGATATTACGGCCACACATCTCCAACCACTTAGACTCTCTACCTGGCGGAAGCAAAGGAAAAACCTCCAAACCTGACGAAGCTGTAGCAGTTTGCACAACAAACGCTTTAGCAGTAGGGAGTCGAGTAAGACAAGCAGGGTCATACGGAGTAAAATGATGACGATGAGAACTGGCACAATCAAAAGAGATACCCAACATCGGCCTTGCCCAATTGCCCAGAAGAATGTCGTACAGAGACTCTCCATAAGGTAACAAAGGTTCAACACCTGTGCCACCCTGATGAAGCAGATCCAATGATGGATCAGATGACAAAGTCGCTGAAGGAAGCAACAATTTTTGTATTCCAGCAGCTCTCTTAAAAGACTTAGCAAAAGCTGGACTAGTCTCCGTTGCCATTCGTGGCGGAGAAAACAGATCATAATTAGGAGACGGTTGCAGACTGCGATCTCCACTAAATGTCGCCAGAGAACCTCCTACCTGAGGCTGACCAAGACCAACCAAGAGGTCGACGTCACCAGCGTATGTAGTCTTCTTGCAAAACTGGAGAAATAGCAACATAACCAGCTTCATCCTCAATTAGTAAAGGAACTGCACTGACTGTAAGTGGCGTCTACGGTGCCGATCAACGTCCGGCGTCGTCGTATCGACGTGCACCACGAATGGTGTCTCCAGCGTTGTGACCACCTCCTCCGACGCCACCGATGTCACAACGGGAAGCCACACCGGGTTGTGTCCCGATGTCGTAATGACTCCAGATACGGAGTCGAGGTCCTCCACCGGCACTGAGGGCAAACCTGCCGGCGGGGTCCCAATCAGAGTCCCTTCAACCTCCATGGGGCTGGAAGGCGCACCAGGGGGAGGTGTAGACCCAAAGAAGGATAGCAGAGCATGAAAATATGCCTGCATCTGGGTCATAGTCGCTCCGGCACTAGGATAAGGAGGGAGGCTCGGGGTCGACTCCTGTGCTACATCCATGGGTAAGGAACAGGAGGAACCAGCAACGATGTCACGACTTCGTGAGGCCGAAGACCTCTGTGACTTCGATCCCTTCTGATGGTATTTCCATGACTTAGACGAGCCTTCCAGCCCCATGGAGGTTGAAGGGACTCTGATTGGGACCCCGCCGGCAGGTTTGCCCTCAGTGCCGGTGGAGGACCATCATCAACTTTATTCGCCTTCCCCGCAAGGACTTAGGCTTCAGCCTCTTACAGGTGTCGCACTCCTCGGAGTGCTCCAGAGAACCCAATAAAGAGCTGACCATGCATCCTGAGATCTTTGGTGCAATTAATGTAGAAGCTGAAAATTATTTTTGAATCTAGACAGTGAAGTCTCACCTCCTTTTTTAGAGGAGGTGGAGCAGACAATGCCGGTGGGTGGTGTACTAGTCAACAATGAAAAGGAGTCACTAACTTCCGAAGGAAGTAGGCTCGAGTCTGCAGAACCAGCTGGTCTGGGAAGAATGTAGATTAGGGCAGGTTTACCCTCAAGACAGTATTTTCTGTAGCCATAAAATTAGTGTGAACCCCCACTCAGCCCTGCTTGTTGTAGTACCACTTGGTGGTGGTGTCTGTGAGCACCGGTATCTTTGATAAAGTGCAGGAAAACTCTAAATGTTAAACGGATGGCTCTCACTTCTAGAAGATTAATGTAGAGAGGGCCTTCACCGGAGACCAGACGCCTCTGACTTCCACGTCCCCCAGGTCGCTACCACAACCCAGAAGCTGAGCATCGGACTCCACTGTGAGCTCTGGGTGAGGTAAGGGGAGGTCGGCTGCTGACCCAGTTGCGATCCTGCAGCCACCACTGCAGATCTTTTTCAGTATCCTTAGAAATCTGGACCAGATCAGAAAGATCCTCTTGGTGCTGTGACCACTGTGACTTAGAATCCTACTGCAGATCCTGCATATGCCATCTGGCACGCTAGACTAGCAGGATGCAATCAGCCCTAGTAGCCTCCGAGTAATCCTCATTGAGATCCAGGGCAGAAGTTGAAATGTAGGGATCATAGCACAAGCGTCCCTCTGCTCCGGGGTGCAGCTGGTCTGGGAAGAATGTAGATTAGGGCAGGTTTATAGGCAAGGCCTGTAACTCTGTCACCAGTTCACATTAATTTTATGGCTACAGAAATTACGGTCTTGAGGGTAAGGAGCAAGAGAGAACAACTATGGAGAGGCTCAAAATGCACATCCATGAGAATGTGAGGACCAAATTTAGGCCTAATGAACAAGTTACTTACCTTCGGTAACGCTTTTTCTGGTGGATACAGTATCTGCCTGTGGATTACTCACCTTGTGAATATCCCCTGCGCCAGCATTCCACGGAATGCTGGCGCAGGGGATATTCACAAGGTGAGGAATCCACTGGCAGATGTATCCATCAGAATAATGTTTCTTACAGATACATCGTTACCGAAGGTAAGTAACTTGTTCATCTGAAAGAAACACGTTAGTTAGATTCCTTACCTTAGAATAGATACCCAAGCAATACCAACCCCGGTGGTGGGTCTGCAAACCAAGATCACACCAGAAAGTCCTGGAGGACAGAACGGCCAAAGAAGCCATCCCTCCGGACTTGGCTGTCTAGGCAATAATGCCTGGCAAACGTGTGTAGTGAAGCCCACGTCGCCGCCTGACAGATGTCCTGCAAAGGGACACCCCGTCCCAAAGCAGTAGTAGCCGCTGTGGCCCGAGTAGAATGGGCGCGCAGCCCAACAGGAGGGTCCTTTTTTGCCAAGGAGTAACAGATTTTTATGCACAAAACGACCCACCTGGAGATGGTCCGTTTTTGCACAGCTTTCCCCTTCTTAGCACCCACGTATCCAACGAAAAGTTGGTCGTCCACCCGGAACTGTCTGGTGCGGTCCAAATAAAAGGAGAGCGCACGTTTTGGGTCCAGACGGTGGAGCCTCTCTTCCTCTTTGGAGGGATGCGGAGGCGGAAAGAAGGTGGGCAAGGTGACAGATTGCCCGAGATGAAAGGGGGTCACCACTTTCGGTAGAAAGGAAGGACGAGGCCGAAGGACAACCTTGTCCGGATGAACAGATAGAAAAGGAGGCTTGGACGAAAGAGCATGGAGCTCACTCACCCGTCTAGCCGAGGTGATAGCTACCAGGAAAGCAGTCTTAAGAGTCAAAAGAAGAAGAGGACAATTGTGAAGAGGCTCAAAGGGAGCGCACATCAGAAATGTGAGAACAAGGTTCAGGTCCCACTGAGGCATTACGAAAGGGACAGGAGGGAACGTGTGAGTAATGCCTTTAAGAAAGCGTGAAACCACAGGGGACTTGAAAAGAGAAGGCTGATCAGGAAGCCGTAAGAAGGCAGAGATGGCAGCAAGATAACCTTTCAAGGTGCCCAAGGCAGAGCCCTGCTGGGCCAAAGAAAAAAGAAAGAGGAGAACCCTAGAAAGAGGGGCGGAAAGGGGATCCACAGCCTTTGCTGTGCACCATGCCACAAATTTGTTCCACCGGCAGGCGTATACCGTCTTTGTGGAGGGACGCCTGGCTGCCAGAATTATATCACAGACTTCAGGAGGCAAGTCAAATGGCATGAACTGCCGCCGCTCAATCTCCAGGCATGGAGGTGGAGGCTGGACAGGTTCGGGTGGAGGACCGTCCCCTGCTGCTGCGACAGAAGATCCTCCCTTAGGGGCAGGCGTATCGGAGGATCGGTCATCATACTGAGTAGCTCGGGATACCAGTACCTTCGTGCCCAATCCGGAGCCACCAAGATGACTTGGGCCCGGTCGTGCCTGATCTTCTTCAGCACTCTTGGCAGAAGTGGTATAGGCGGTAAGGCGTACAACAGACCGCAACTCCACTCGCGACGAAAAGCGTCGCCGAGCGAGTGCCGCCTTGGAAATTCCAATGCGCAGAACTGCTGACATTGCACGTTCTCGTCGGTGGCGAATAGATCTAACCAAGGCTCTCCCCACGGCTGAAAGAGACCTTGCGCCACTTCTGAGTTCAGACACCATTCGTGATCCATCATGCACCGGTGGCTGAGTTCGTCTGCTCTGGCGTTCAGTGAGCCCGCCAGATGTTGAACCACTAGGGTGACGCCCTGGTGTTCCAGCCATGTCCAGAGGCGCAGAGCCTCCTGACAAAGGGTCAACGACCCCACCCCGCCCTGTTTGTTGCAATACCACATGGCGGTTGTGTTGTCCGTGAACACCTGCACAACACTTCCCCTGACAGAGGGAAGGAAGGCTTTCAGTGCAAGTCTGATCGCTCTCAGCTCCAACAAGTTGATGTGGAGGCGAGACTCCGCCGGAGACAAGAGGCCTCTGATCTCCGCCTCTCCCATACGGCCACCCCATCCCAGGAGGGACGCATCCGTCACTACGACATGCTCCGGTAGGGGCAGGGAGAGGCTCTTGCCCGTGACCCAATCGCGGTCCGTGAGCCACCACTGCAACTGCTGCGCAGTGCCCTCCGAGATAAAGACCTGGTCGGACAGGTTGCCGTGATGCTGGGCCCACTGAAACTTAAGGTCCCACTGCAGAGCCCGCATGCGCCGCCTGGCGTGATGCACTAGTAGGATGCAGGAGGCCATCAGCCCCAGAAGCCGCAACACTAACCTGACCGAAACCCAGGATAGAGGCCGAAAGATAGGAATCAGGGCCTGAATATCCCGGACCCGCTTCTCAGGTGGATAGACCCGGAACTGCGCCGAATCGAGAACCGCTCCGATGAAGAGGAGCTTCTGAGAGGGACTCAGGTGTGACTTCGTCACGTTGATGGAAAACCCCAGCAAATGCAGGAGATCTGCCGTAGTCTGGAGGTGGGAGACGACCGTCTGGGGCGAGCCCGCCTTCAACAACCAGTCGTCGAGATAGGGGAAGACTGGAACCCCTGATCTGCGCAGATGAGCTGCGACCACATCCATCACTTTCGTGAACACCCGAGGGGCACTGGTGAGGCCGAAGGGGAGCACGGTGAACTGAAAGTGCTCCTGACCCACCGTGAACCGCAGGTAACGCCGGTGGGCCGGCAGGATGGGGATGTGGAAATATGCGTCCTGCAAGTCCAACGCTACCATCCAGTCTCCAGGGTCTAGGGCAGCTAGAACCTGAGCCAAAGTTAACATTTTGAACCGTTCCTTACGGAGGAAGGCATTGACGTTCCTGAGGTCCAAGATAGGGCGTAGGCCCCCTTTGCCCTTCTTGGGAACCAGAAAGTAGTGGGAATAACAACCACGACCTACTTCTGGGCTCGGAACGCGCTCGACGGCCTCTTTGGCCAAGAGGGCCGAAACTTCCTCTCGCAGAAGATTCAAATGATCCTCCGAGATACGGTGGTGCTGCGGTGGCATGGCTGGAGGGGTCGTCTCGAAGGGGAGGGAGTAGCCCCTTCGGACGATTTGCAGCACCCACCTGTCCGAAGTGATGGTACGCCAGTGGAGCAGGTAATGGTGAACTCTGCCTCCCACTGGCGTGGAATGGACCTGAAAGCTCGGACTAGGAAGGCTTTGAGGCGGATGCTGCCGGGGTGGATGTGGACTGACCGCGTTGTCCTCCAGTACCGCCTCGGCGGAATCCACGTCCGCGACCGCGTGTAGGCTGGTTCTGCGGCCGGTGGCTAGGCGGACGTGAGGAGGTGCCCCTTCCTTGGCCACGAAAGGAGCGAAAAGCGGAAGGTTGTGGCCGCGGGGCCGAGAGGCCCAAGGACTTGGCCGTGGCCCGGGAGGCCTTGAAGCGAGCCAGCGCACTGTCCGCTTTCTCACCAAAAAGGCGAGTGCCATCAAAAGGCATGTCCATGAGAGTGCTCTGGACATCCCCTTAAAAGGGCGTGGACCGCAGCCAGGCGTGACGTCGAAGCGCCACCGTGGTAGAAATCGCCCTACCCAGCGAGTCCGTAGTGTCAAGTCCACATCTGATTGCATGGCGCGCTGCATCTCTCCCATCGGCCAGAGCTTGGGAAAGTCGTGCCCGGGCACAAGGGCAGCACATCCTCCACCGCATCCCACAGAGAGTGGGAATAACGGTCCAAGAGACACGCGGTGTTCAAAGACCGCAGGCCCAAACTGAGCGAAGAGAACAGCTTCTTACCGAACTGTTCTAGTCTCTTGGAATCCCGGTCCGGAGGGGCGGACGGGAAGGAGGATTGGGAGGTAGAGGCCTGGATAACCAGACTCTCGGGGGTGGGGTGTTGGGACAGAAAACTGGGGTCGCCCGGAGCCGGGCGGTGGCGCCTGGCAACGTTCCTATCCACAGGAGGGACTGTGGAGGGCTTGGACCAAGTGCCTTGCAGAACGTCTATGAGGGCCTCATTGAACTGCAGCAGAGGCTCAGTGAAGCTTGCTGCAGACTGAAGCACCTCAGAGAGGATGTTGGTCCTCACGGCCACGGCAGGCAACTCAAGCCCAAGGGCTTTGGCTGCCTTGCACAGCACCACAGAAAAAGCTGCACCCTCCTCCAAAGCCACAGTCGGAGGAGAGATGAATCCAGTGTCTGGAGAGGTATCTAGACCACTGGCCTCCCCCAGTTCATCTGCCCAGTCCTAGGAAAGTTGGGCCTGAACGGCCATAGGGTCCTCGGACCCCTCCCAGTCGCCTCCATCATCCGATTCCTGGTAAACAGGAGGAATGATCTGAGCCGGACGATAGACAAAATGTGTCTTCAGCGGCGTCGGATGCGGCGTCGAGCGGCACCGCACCGGCGTCGGGTCCGGACAGGGACTAAACTGAGGAACGACGTCGACCGGAGTCGGCGTCGGAGGTGGCACCGGTGTCGATGTAACGCCCTGAACGTCTCAGGATCGTTTAACAGATACGACAATGAGGACGCAACCACTTGTGAAGGGTTAGTTCTTTTAATGAAGGCAAATAAAATACAAAGAACAAACAAAAGTTATAGTCACTGGAATCCTCCAGGCTAAGTACGTTACCAGCCCACAGCACGGATGGTCCTAACCGTCCTCTGCATATACGCCGATCCCGGCGTATGCCAACAGAGGGCAGAAATGAAATGGCCGACAATGCCAATCGGTAGGCTGTGAGGGGCACGAAGAGTGTTGGGGAGAATCGAGGAGTCAGGGAAACACCCAGCCGGGGTCTCTACCTGAAGGGAGCAGCCGCTCAACCTCTTCCTCAGACTGCACCGGGACGCGGAGTCACCTCCTGGTGATGCGTCACCGATACCCCAATCACAAGCAAGAAGACTGAACCGAGAGCAGCCGCTCGATCGATCCTGTGGACTTCCGAGTCTGTAACGCGGCAAACACCTCCTGGTGTGCGTTACAGCTGGCAGTCCCTGTGTCTCTGGTCGGGCTGGGAGTTACGACTCCAACCAGCAAAAGCGCCACTGCGCTTGGACTCAGCCGAGTCAAAAAGCGAAGCTCAATGGTTGACCGGTAGAGCTTCCGGGTCCTTCACAGGTGACGATGGGGCAAGACACGGCCCAGGGAGTAACGACTCGACCTACCTCCGTTCTTGCCTTACTGGAGCACCACTCCGGAACACTGCTCTTCACGAAGCAGGTACGTCGGTGTAAACACAATATCCGACAGCCTTGTACCTCCCGGTTCCTCCCTTTATAGGGCGTGTTTTCCTTGAGTTATGTAACAGCTCTCCTGTTTACATAAGGGCGTGTTTCCCTTGAGTTATGTAACAGCTCTCCTGTTTACATAAGGGCGTGTTTCCCTTGAGTTATGTAACAGCTCTCCTGTTTACATAAGGGCGTGTTTCCCTTGAGTTATGTAACAGCTCTCCTGTTTACATAAGGGCGTGTTTCCCTTGTATGACAGGAATTCTTGACAGTCGACGCTGGCGGAGGAGGCGTGACGAGGTCGACCGGCGTCGACGGGGGTCCAGGCCTGGATCCCTCGGGGACCTGCGGCGTCGGAGCCGGATCCTCCGACGGCACCGGGGCCGGAGCCGCCGACACGCATGGTCGCCCAGTCGAGTCCGCGGGGCCCGAAGGTGCGCCGGCGGGCGTTGACGGCGGAGCCAGGCTCCTCATGGCCGAGAGGAAGGCACTGACCTCCGCCGGCGTCGCGTCATTCCCAAGGACCGGAGGGTATGGGGACGTGCGCGGCGCCTGCAGCTCAGACGGAGCCGCGGGGGTCGGATCACCCTGACCCTCGGCCGAGTCGCGCGACCGGCGAGGGGAGTCCGAAGAGCGGTGTCGCCTCTTGGACTTCTTTGATCGTTTAGACTTACCCGAGGACTTCGAGCCCGACGAGTGATGGTGACTGCGGCTCCGCGACTGGTCCTTCGACCTTCTCCTAGACCGGGACCGAGAGGGGTGCGGAGCCGAGTGACGAAGCTCGAGAAGCTTACGGGAACGCTCCCGCCTAGCTTTCGAGGTCAGGGCCTTACAGTCGGATGTCGGAACACGACTCCGCGTCGTAGTCGGCCCCCAAGCAGTACAGGCACCGGCGGTGGTGATCAGTCACCGACATCAGTCGAGGACAGGAGTCACAGGCCTTGAAACCAGGCATCCTACCGGCACCAGAGTCGATTAAAGTGACCAAAAAGAGTCAAACAGTTAGTCAAAAAATGACTAAAGGGGTAGCTCTCCCGGATCGGCGCTTACTGGCGCGGAAAAAAGAAGAACTGACGTCAGCGCGCAAGGGCGGCGTCTAAGTACTCCGACGACATCATTCCGGCGCACGATGCCAACGACGGACGCGGAGCCGCAGACGACGCCTAGCGACGCGCAAGGGGTATTGCTACAAAAATCTTCCGGATCCAGTCTGACGCCTGGGGATATTCTAAGGTGAGGAATCTAACTAACGTGTTTCTTTCAGATCTAAGTTTTTAGCCTAATTTTGAAGTACATAAAAAACGACCAATTTGTTCCACTGGGTATACATCAAATGATGTGGTACAATCTATTACACCTTTCTGTAAAACATCTAAATAGAGTTTTTTTGCCAATCTGCCAAAAACTTAGTTTCCTCTTTTTGCACCTTTTAACTCTCTCACTAAACCGTCACACACGCACGTTATGAACCGGACGTCTTTTCCAAAGACGCCGTGGACGTAACTCTGTGATGCGGTCTATTTCTTCTTTCTTCGCTTTTGGTATACAAACATGCGAGGACGTAGCTAAGTAATCTCGCGAGTATACGGAAGAAGCCGGGGGTTTTGAACAGTGAATTCCTGATTAAAAAGCCTCCGTACGAATATGCCATTATCATCGGGGTCCTGCTACTGGGCAGTCACAGGTGTCGGGTGGGCGCTGTACTTTGGAGTAGTAAGTGAAACTAGCGCAATCCTTTACCTAACGTTCGATTTTCAATTCATACGACAGCCTTAATTTATTTATCCCTTTTCTTGCACTGCTCCTCTGCTTTTGTTTTTAAACAGAGTGTGACTATAAGTACGTGCTCCCCTCCTGGACCCATGGGGCTATCCCCCTCCCCTTACACAGTAAGTGATGGGCTTTACATTCACTATGCTTTTTCGCTCAGTTTAAATTCAGTCAAACCATTTGGTTTTTTAACGTGTTTGCGTGTGTGTATGTGTGAAACTTTTATTGACAATACTCAGTTGTTTCACAATGTGTGCAAGAGATAGGCACCTTGCACCACAGGAATTTTCCTTAAAAAACTGAGGCACAATGTTGGCTTTGGATGAGACCTAATAGTCTTCAAACTATAGACAATAATAAAGGTATATTAGCAGTACAAACAGTTACTACAATGATTACCGAGTCACTCTTGTATTCAAGATATATTACAAAGGTTTTTTATGTCTACAATACTTTGTATCTGTTTTTTTCAATTCACTTGCAGATACCAAGGCTTCCTGAAAAGCAGCAAGCCAGACTACAATTTGTAAGTCTTTTTGCGTCCGTTCACTCACACCCCAGGTTAGGGTGCACCTTAGAGCGTGCATACCGCCGAGGTGTTTTTTTGTTTTTTCACCAGTTGGTCCTTATGAAAGCCTTTCTAAATGGGCAAATTTGAAGGCAGAAACATGTTGACCATGATTTTATTCTATTTGCACCCTGGACTAGACCACTAAATTTGGTCCTTTAGTCCATCTAATTTTTACGAGCGCTTGGTTAACCACGAATAAAGTTGTTTTGGGTTTAAACCAAGCCCTTTTTAAATCACCACTAACTCACCTGAAAACATCCAGATCCGCTGTAACCAGGCGTAGTAGCACACCAGGGAGGCATTTGCCTCTCTGGTGGGAACCCCATGAGGAAGCATGTCACCAACTAGGTTGGTGAGTGAGGGTTCTTTTTACTCACAAGCGTGACTCCCTCCCCTTTTCCCTTCCGTGCTAATTCGTGAGGCATTTTTTTGTTGTTTTTTGCTTAGTTTACTGAGGGGATTAAGAGTGTCCTTTTCCCTCCCTTCCTCTCTTGTTGTTTTTCTGCTTCTCCAGCACTTATAGATATACATACTAAATGATGAAAAAATAGAAGTGATTTTTTTGGGTTGGAGGTAAAAATTAAAAATACCTGCTTAGTTGGTAAAGTGGGCTCTAGTCGGTATGGTTAAAAACAGGAAAGTAGACAGAGTAGGTGATCAAGTACCTGCCATTCTATGGGTCTACATGTTTCATGCGGTACCCCATGGCTTTTCTTCAGGACAAGGATCTTACTCCCGGTTACCACTCCTTTCATACTGTATAGCTGCACACACGTTGCATGCTACAGATATATAACATAGTAAGTCCGAAATCCTTTATTTCGCTATTCATAAATAGTATAAAAAGCATTTTATATACAATTGAAACATAGGATGTTAAAAAAGGCACAATATAGTAAAAGATTGATATAGAGTTAAAAATACATTACAATGCTGTATTCATAAAACTAGCACTTAGAATTAGGGCAAAAGGACGGATAATAGCAAAATGCAAAATCAAGTCTGTTCTACGTTAAACGAATACAGTTTTTCCCCTAAGGTTTTTGACATTCATGCTTTACAGCTTTACGGCTGCAGTCTCCTTTTATTTTATGGCAGACCATAGAAATGAAGCTAAGCAATAACATGTAAATTGGTCACTTAACATTTGTAAAAAATATATGGCTGGGCGACATTGTCTAAAATTGTGCCTGCATATAAGCTGACAAATATATCTTTTCCTTTCCTCAATATACAGTTTACAAAAGAAATATAAGGTGCGGGTCAGTTTGGTGCAATTGACCATCACATGGGCAGGCAGGGAAGACATCTACAGACAGGTGTCAGTGGGATAATCTAACATCAACGGGATATAGTTCATTCGGAACCTTATTACTATGAATCTGTGTTGGAGGTTTGTCACAAAGGTTAGATAGGAAGATGTGTCACTGATTATTCTTTGGGTCATCTGATTGTGTCTCACCATAGACTTGTTGTGGTTAATCTCCAGTCCATCTCTTCCCATCTTGGCTAAGAGTATTCCCTTTAATTTGACTCTAGAAATAGTCGAACAGCTAGAAGGATTCTCAAATAGGTTCTGGAGACCAATAGACTTCAAGGTATACTTAATATATTGCAACCATGTTATCTTCTGTACTTGATCAAGTTTAAGGCAGTCTCTCAGGATGTCATGGGTAAGTTTACCGTCACCCTTTTCCACACTGAGTGCCATAGCAAGACTGGTGCTACCCAGATGCAATCCGTGATGCAAGGTATGTCCAGCTCAATGTGTCAATTTTAGTTGGAACAACTTCGAGGAACGGATACCAATCTTTTGAGGAAGCTGTCCTCTGTACATTGCAGGGGCGCTATGTCTACCATTCCCCGCATGTGGCAACAGAGATGGATTTATGCACATTATATAATATAATATACAGCACCTACTAGAGAAAGCAACATGGAAATGCCATCAGGAGGGAAATCTGCTTGTGGTGTGGTTGTTACATTGGTGATAGAAGCCACATATTCACTTCACTAATTTGTATTCGTTCTTGGTGGACTGTGAAGTTTCACTGACATTGGTATCAGCCATTGAGTCTGTAGACACACTTGGTACACAAGTTAGAGGCCATAGCTGTGGCAGAGGTAGTGGTGGCACAACAGAATGTAGCAGTGGTTTAGGCTGAGCCTTAGGCTGTGGAGGTGTACCCTCTGTAAAATGGGATTGGAGGAAACCTATTATAGTAGTCCTGCATCATCCAATGCAAGTTGCCAATCAGATCAAAAGACACTTTAACCATTAGTTGCTGTTGGTAGTGGGGAGGTCATCAAAATAGTAATCATACTGCCTTCATAATGAAGACTTTCATAATCCCAATAATCTTCCTCCTCCTCACAGTAGTATCTGCATCCTGGTGATGCTCCAGGTGATCTTGCTCTTCATCGTGACACTTCACATTAAACTTCTTTAGGCTCGTGGCTGCTCCAAACGATCCCTTAACCTTCGATTCTCCTTAGGGAGCCAAGAATATAGCCGGTAACTGAAAATAAATCTTTAACTGAGGAAAGTATGCAGGAGCCATATCCCATTTTCCAGTACTGGGGAGTGTATATCACGGTATGTCTTTCGATTATGGTGTTGACATGGTCTGTTTGGTCATCAATGGTACTGCTGTGCCATCTTCAATGGTGAATGCTGGTCTGCTGTTGATGACAGAGCATGGACAAATGACTGCACCTCTGTAGGTGCCACAAAAAGGGATTACTGTCAACAGTTTTGAGGCACTTATCTCTTTGGTGTGAACCTTGGAAGAAGACATTTTCAGACTATCCGTTTTCTAGTAGAACTTTCTAGAGGCTACCTTAGTAGTCATCCTTCTCAGTCAGTCAGTTTTTGCTGAAAATTTCCTGCACATATTTCACTATCTAGGTTTGTAGGAAGGAGAGAGGCAATAGTAACAATCAAGGAGTTGTTTACCCACAACCAACCTCCTTTTACCACAATAACTACAAGCCATGAAAAGAGAGATCTATGGCATTAGTTAAGACGTTCTCCTTTTTTTCCCTTCATCCCTGGGAAGGAATTGCAAAGGCACTGGGGAAAGAAGTTTAAATAAAACATAAAACCCCCAAAAAGTCCAAGAAATAAAGATCTCTGAGCAGATCTCTGTGAGAGACTCCCTTACACACAAAGTGCGGTAAACATCAGAGGTATTAAGCCCTCTGGGGGAAGTGAAGTACAGGGCACTCACCTCAGTGGCTTGAGTTTGGGTCTTTTCCAATAAGGTTATTGCACGACTAAAGTGACTACGCTCGTGTTTTCAATACATACCTTGGTACTGCTATATAAATGTTACTGTGGGACTCCCAACTGAATGACTGGGAATAAATCAAGCATGGGAACATATGAAAGATCCAATATTGGAAAATATTCATACAAGCCACCCTAAAAAAGGTTTTAATAAAAATTAAGCTTGCCTGTTTATTTATTTTCCCTGCAGCATGGACAGTGATCTCTATAGTTCAACATTTTGATTATGTGGACACTTCTGCAAAATTGGCACAAGGAAATGGCCCACATTGACAAAGAGTTTTGAGTAGTGAATCACACCCAGATACAATTAGGTGGCCAGGCGGGTGATTTTAATTCATTACTTTTATAGGTTTGATAAGATTAATGCTGTCTTCCATAGGTTACTACCAAGGTCACATTTATCCTGATGAAGACCCTATATGAATGTTTGAAAGGGGTCAAAACGTTGACGTTTTTGGGTTTCACCCTCATCATTCATTGTAGGACTGTTGAAGTCTGAATATTAATAGTGTCGAATTCTGATGAAGATCTATTGTATGCAGCTGTGACCCTCTTTGTATATATATTGTATTGTCAGATGCTAGTTTGTTAACCGTCCCAGTAGCAACTCCCTGCTTGGATAGTCCGAGATGGTTTGACAGTGGGTGCTCCAAGGCGCTTAACCATAAAATGGCCTTAAAAGAGACTCCCCGTAATAGATCTTGGGTGGCCAGTTGCCGTAAGAATTATAAGAGGGTTCTTAAGGAGCGGAGGTCCCTATTACAAAAACAAGCCTGGGGTGAGCTGACACAAGCAAGTGAATTAAAAGATAGTATCCGTTTCTGGAAGGTCATCAATAGTCCTTGTTTTTCTGACCCGGACAAGCCAAATTTATGTCACCATATCACTCCTGATCAATGGAAGGTTCATTTCCAGAAGGTTTATAACCATGGTGAAGGACAGCAAGGTACTAATGAATTAGAGCCCCACCAATGTGAAGCGCCTATTAATTTTCTTCTTGAAGAGGTTAGGATGGGCATTGAGGGACTGTACCAGAATAAGGCCCCAGGTTCGGATGGGATCCCCCCAGATTTGTATCGGAACAACAAAGATGTGTGTGCCCTGGTCTTGACCAGGGTATTAAATGCTGCAGTGTCATCAACCATGCCTCCTACATGGTCCAGGGCAGTGGTTCCCAAACTTTTGACTCCTGAGGACCCCTACTGAGTCACTACTGGAAGCCGAGGACCCCCACACAATTTGTACAATTTAAATTTCAAACATTAAAACAGTAGTTTGAAAAAAGTAAACACACACTTGTGCACACCAAACAAATGCTCGAATCACTAAAGATTTTAATATTTTATATAGAAAGAATTCGCAAAATCAAAAACTTTTACTGGGATTTTTAGTGCTGCATCTCGGCTACTAACTTTTCAATATTTGTTTCTATTTCGCAGTATGAGGCTCCTGCCAGGGCCAGACCGGAAACCCAAAGCAGCCCTAGCAAATATTGTCAGACCAGTCCCAGTACTAAGTGCAGTGAGTGAGTCTGGACACTGCAAAGCAAACTTTGGGGGGGGGCTCTCCCACCAAGAAAATTTGGGAAAAAATTGTTAATTCTGCAACACATTTGTCATTATATATTGAAATGTATTTGCTTTTAAAGCATAGTAAATGATTACCTTACTATGCACCAATACAACAATCTTTTTGGGGCTCTTCTATGAATCCCTCACTATCACTCTCCAACAGTGCCTCTCTACTCTCAATAGCCCCTCTGTCACCTGTATTTCATTTGTTTTATAGCATCTCTCATACAAGTGTAGGGTGTCAGAGCACTTTACATCACACACATACAGAGACAATGAATCATATGTGTGCAAATCAGTGTATAGGAAATGTTATGTTATATAAGGCAAAGGGGACTTCAAGGTGTAGGATTCACATGTCGCCCATACTGGTAAGTATTTTTTAAGACTGCTTGGTCTGGAGAAGCACAAAATCTTGACTCAGAATGTAACATAGCCGTTAGCTTTGACTTTAATTCTAACAGTTTAATTCTACCTAAACAAACCTTGTTGGCAGTATGAGGATTATGAAAGACTGGGAAAAAAAGATAGCATACTAACTTGTACCATGCAGTTTGCATGCAGCTGTTTGATGGCAGGTCATAGCTTAAGGTGCTAGATTATGATTGTAACTCATAAACTGCACAATAACAAAAAAATCTGTGACAAAAGCCGTAACCCACTGAGCTGTGCACATAAATTACTGTTTTATTGTTTTTTTTTAATGCATGGTACACGTTCTTTGCAGCAGGCATATTAACCATCTGCACTACCTTAGATGAGTCAAAGCTGCTACTGAACAAAACACGCATCTCTTTGCAGCAGGTATATTAATCACTGAATGTTATCTTGACACTTTTATTGTTGCCCGAAAACTACAGATTATTCAAGGAACACTGAAGTGCTTTTAAAACTGCTGCTTGTGGACCCCCTGGGAATGTGTCACCAACCCCTGGGGGTCCGCGGACCACAGTTTGGGAAACACTGGTCCAGGGCTATTATTGTCCCGATCTTTAAGAAGGGAGACTGGGATAATCCTGACTGTTACTGCCCCATATCCCTAAACGACTCTACTGTTAAGGTTTCGGGTCAGGTTCTATTGAACAGACTTTCTGAGAGAGCAGATAAAAATCAAATAATTTCGGAGGTCTAATGTGGCTTCCGTATAGATAAATCAACAGTAGACCAATGTTTGAACTTTTACCTTTTGATATATAAATATATGATCGCCAAAGCGAGCCCTCTCTACTTAGGTTTTATGGACCTTACTGCAGTGTTCGACAGAGGGAATCGTAACAAATTGTGGCTGCTACTAGATGAGCTAGAAGTTGAGCGAGCAATAATAAATGTTTTAACGACTCTTTACGCCCATACAACAGCAGCAGTTAGATTTACCCAAGAGGGGGGACTCACTGATAATTTTAAATGTTCGAGAGGGGTGCCTAAAGGGTGTATCCTTGCCCCTTTTTTATTTACTTTATATATCAATGGACTAGAATCTGCCCTGATATCCCTCCAGGCCGATACTCCGAGAATAGGCAGTAGGTCAGTGCCAGTTCTGCTGTACGCAGATGAAGCTGTGCTTACAGCACGTACTCCCAGGGCGCTGCAAGTTCTAACAGATGGGTTTGTCTCTTTTATGAACGGGTTGGATTTGTCCCCTAATTTTACCAAATCATCTGTGATGCAGCTAGGTTGTCAAGGGACTAAATTAAAAACCTACGAGGCAGGCACTTTTAGCCTAGCCAAGGTCCAGGCTTTTACATACCTTGGAGTCTTATTTGATGCCAAATTAAATTGGGACAATCTGAAGGAGGAGAAGCTAGGGGACTTGAAAAAATCCTTGGGAACCATTGTAAATTATGCACATAGATTGGGCACATGGTCCCCAGGGGTGATTTTAAAATTATATCAGTCAATTTGCATCTCCAAGGTCCTGTACGGGAGTGAGATATGGTGGTACATGGCAGCCAACAAATTACAGATGGCGCAAAATACATTTCTAAGACGGATTTTGAAAGTCCCCCAGGGAACCCCTGCTTACTCTGTACATGAGGAACTTGGGACCAAGTATATTTCTGATTTAGTCGCAGCTAAGCCTTTGTTGTATTGGATAAATGTCTGGTCTAATGAGGAGGCATCTTTTAATAAAGCCTCTCACTGGACCACGTGTTTAAAATCCCTTGGCTAAAATCCGTCAAGGAAACGTTACTGGCCTTGGGAAGATCAGACATTTTTACGAAATACGACACAGCGAAGCGACAGGACAGAACATTGATTGAAGACTTGTTTTAAAAAAAAAAGTCACAGCAGAGCGTGAGGGCATGGAGCTCAGTAAACCCATGGTAAGAGCACATGCTCTAGTCAAATCAGGGCAGGGCATGGAGACTTCTCACTATTTTCACTAGTGCACATGATATTACGAGTTGAGGCTAGAGGACCCTGTGGCTGCTACAATAGGTCTCCACAGTTTACATTTTGTATTTTTATGTAAATAATGTACTCATCCTAGGCGATTGTATCTTAAGCCATATTTAAAAGAATTGGGATTCAGGTATTGCACTTGCAACATATGCAGAATCTTCGCACACTGGTTGTTGTTACACATTTTTTAAGAGCAGAATTAAGATCAAGAAACTCGAAATTTGATTGAGATAGATAGGGACCCCTGTGATTTTGTACAGTGATGAAATATTATTTTAATGGATTTGCTTTTGAAATATTAACCTATTGTATCTTTTATCGCTCTGAATACTGCTGAATAAAGATTATGATTATTCTTTGTATATACTGTAAATGTTGTCTACACCGAAATGTGTTGTATGCTTTTGATTCACTTTTCTGCACATGATCTATGCAGGCACTTGGAGCACCTACTTCATTTAATCTATTTTGGGCAATGTTGGATTTGCTAAATACAAAATAAGATTTGAATCACAAGATACATTCATGGTGATGTGATTTATTACATATGAAGAAACCTTCTGTTTTTGCCAACTGTGTCATTGTAATAGGTTTAACTGACATTTGAATGAATCCTAGGGGAACAGTTTTCTTCAATGGCTTAATCTAACAATTAGGAACACAAAAGAAGCACATTTTCAAAAACTGCTATTAATTTTTGTTATGTAGAACTTTCCTGCCTTTTCTATTGAAACACGTGATTTCACATTATGACACACAAGTTACATCTCTTCATTCAGATTAAACTCATTAAAAGCTTGGAAGATAATGTCAAAATGGGGTATTTCCACACTTGATTTTACATCTTAAGTACATTTTATTGGTCAACGAAACCCCAATGATTTCAATATTATACTTTAGGTTCAAGAAGTTAGGTATCTATTGAGGAATACACAAAGTCTCTCTGCTGCAAACTTACGTCAGTTCTTTTCCTGGAGTTAATATTTATCTTGCTGTCTTCTGGAATCTGAAATGGGCCTTCTCCTGTCTTCAGCAATTGCATTTGTCTTGGAAGAGAGGTACTTGCCAACCTTCAGATACAAACAAAGCAGAATCAGTCAAGCACCACATAACCACTGAAAATGGTAAGTAATGGACATGTTAATCCGATTTAGTAACACTCTTTCTGTTGGACAGTCTAAGTGCAGATTCTGCATCTTTTGATTCTTCACAATTAGAATTTTGCAGGTACCAGACTGGATTCAGATTTTTTTTCACAGCAATTGCTCCCGCATGATGACTTATTTTGGGAGCAGTTTCCACAGTGACCTCGCTCTGCATCCGGAAGTGACTGCATGGAGCCATATGTAGGTGCCTCTACTGCATAATGTGAAATTAGTTACTTACCTGTAACTCCAGTTCTCCAGAGTGGGTACCTTTCATATATTCAAATGTTTGAATCATTCCCCATTCTCAGGCTGGGAATACACGATAATTTAAAAATGGCCAAACACCAAAATAAGTCTTTGTTTTGTAGTACATACAACTCATTTGACACAACCTAACATGAGCCAATGTGGAGGAAGTGCTGAATGCTCCTATGCCTCCCAGAGGCCACCATAGCTCAGATTTCATAGCACAAGTGTGAAGGATACTTATGATAGAAGTGAGTCGCTACAGAAACTAATGCTGAAGTACAAGATTTACAGGCAAGTATAAGTTTTTTTCTCCAGCATTGGGTCTTTCATATATTCACAAGTTCGAATAAGAATAGTAAGCATTACACACTGTGGGAAAGGGACCCTTTTTGCATGGTTACCCCCCACTTTTTGCCTGACATCTGATGCAACCTGACTTGATGTGCTCTGGGTCCCTGCCAATCAGTTTCCCAGGGCCTGTATTCTTTTCCGACACTGTACCTTTGTACCCACAATTGGCACATCCCTGGCCACAGGTAAGTCCTTTGTAAAAGGTACCATGGGTAATAAGGGCACTGTGATCAGGGAAGGCATCTAAGTGCTCCAGCACCACTCCACCTAACATCACAAAGACCTAGAAATATTGATGAAGTGCAATAACTACGCAACTCTAAAAAACACTGTAAGTACTCTCTACCACTCTGCAGCTGACGATACACAAACTGCTTACTGATATATGCGACTCTAACCGTAGTCTGCCCTACCTTCTACCTGTAACGACAAGATGGGACACAGTTAATGTAGTCTTTATGATAGTCATCCCGGTATCAATATTATATACTAAACGTTAAGATATGAATTCATTTGCTAACTCATTACCTCATTCACCTCAGGACAGAAACATAATGTATGAAAGGCCCCGGATCTCTGGAAGGTAGAGCTGTGAAATTCTGGTGAGAGCGTTCAAGAAAGACGAAGAGATTAGTGTAAAAAAAAAAAAAAAGAAAATGACAAGAGTGCTGACCCCCATGTTTCATAATCAGATGGCCCAAAAAGGTTTTTTTGTGTTGTAATAACAGCTCTTTTATATGCCCTGCTTAGTGCACTATGTTTCACTTTCAAACATAGACGTTTTTCCACCATTTGTTGTTTCAGGCCTTTGAACTCCTGTGTAAATCAATCAGATTCATGAAAATGGATTCCTGGTTTTACGAGCCATTGGACGTTGGTCAATAAAGGATTTCATGGTGCTTGTGAAAAAGTGTATAGCTAAGATTTTCAATCTCCAGTGCACTTAGAAGAGTACGAAGGGGTTGCCCTGGTTTTCTTTGATCAAGAGGTGTGAGGTTTTTGTGCAGAAACAGGTTAAGTGTGGCAAGCTGGTCACTTTAATGTAAAGTAAAGAAAGAAGTGATCGACCAAATATACGGAATGATACCCAAATGAACTCACTGGAGCATTGTTGCTAAAAATGAAATCAAGTGTATGACCCTCTACCATTCATGGGAGCGTGTGGAGGTGGAAAAAACAAGCCCCAATAGCCTCAGGAATATTCTGTAAGGGGGCGGGGAGTCAGAAACCTAGTCAAGCCATACAATATTGGAGGCATAGCGGACCGCTATAGGAGCTAAGCGATTGAGCAATGTGCCAATGTTTCGGAATTCACAGGTAACACCTAAGCATTCCTGACCATGACAAGAGATGGATTGTGATAATAGTAGGAACAGTATGTATGATCTAGAAACCATACAAACCCCTGTTCCTATGACACCACCATAATCACACTGCAAAACAGAATAGTCTAGAGGAAAAACGAACAAGTAGGATGGCATTACTCTCTAGAGACGGTCACACTTCTGTCAGAAAACAAAATGCCAGGTTGTGCAAATCTAACGGATGTTGTAGGCAGGTAAAGTGTTAAACAGATGGCGTGGCAAGGAGTAAGATGAGCTTCAGTAAAGTGGGAGAAGGTTTCTTGGGGGTCACCATGTTGGATACTGTGTTCTTGCAGAAAGAAGACTAGGTTAGCGCTAAGAAAATGTATTGTGCAGGTCCAACAATGACATAGTGGCCAGCTCATAAGTTCCTGAAAGCATTCATGTTGACATGATTATGAAGAGCACACTGAACAGCCACAGTTCATAGTGAATAGGAAAATGTAGACTGCAACAATCAGCACCTTGCAGCAAGCCAAAGCCCACTGCTGCACAGCCAGCATCGTCTGCGTAAAGAATAGGTGAAATACCTTTGAAAGGCACAGACATTGCTAATCTTAATACCAGGTGATGCTGTTAACAAGCGTATGTTGCAGTTAAGAGAGGAGGACTAAACCCTCAGAGGGGTTTCTCCTTCTCAGACTTCAATTTCTAAACATGTAACAAATTGCCTCTTGACACACACTGCTTATCAATGTCAGAGAGAGATGCTGTGCCCACTGGAACTTCAAGCCCCAATGCAGAGCCCGCATATGCCAGTGGGCATGTGTCACAAGCTGGACGCAGGAGGCCATGAGGCCCAGCAGCCTCAAAGTCAGTCTCACCTAAAGCAGTTCTGAGGGGGTCACTCCTGACTGAAGCACCTCTGTCAAGGCCTTAGTCTTGACTTTCCACAGAGGGCAGGCTAAGGTTCTGGACCTCGGCCGCCTTTCTCACCATCACAAAGGACGCTACCTCCTCCGTAGCCATGGTAGGGGGAGAAAGCATGCCAGTGTCTAGAGAAGTATCTAGTCCACTGGCTTCCGCCAAGTCCTCACACAAGTCCATGTAGGGGTCGAAAGGCTGGTAGTTTTCAGGGTACAGCGACCACCCCCCCACTTACCCCAAGTCCTAGCCCACAGGAATAGGTCTAAGGCTGCGACCGGGAAGGCGTTGCTCCAGTCGGTGCTGGAGACAGCGTTGAACACCCCCCCTTCGGCTCCATGTCAGAGCCGGGGATCAGAATGGGGGAGGTGCCACCAGCATCAGGACTGGCGCTGTGGAAGGTAGAGGTGGTACGACCGGAACCTGTCCAGATGTACGAGTTACTTACCTTCGGTAACAATGTATCTGGTAGAGACGCTGTCTAGCTGCAGATTCCTTAACTTAGAATATCCCCAGGCGTCAGACTGGATGCGCAAAACTTTTTTGCAGCAGCAGCACCTCTGCACTCCGGGGGATGGCGCCACATGACCCCGCCCTGACGTCGTCCACGTACGCGATATCAGCAAGGTCATACAAGTCCCTCCCGGCGCGCTGATGTCAGTTTTCTTCGGAGACGCTTTGTTGCGACAACGCGGAGCCACCAACAAAAAAACTGTGAAAGTATGGGAACAGTGTGCAATGGATGAAAATCCATGAATAAATAAGGAGGATGGTGCAAGACACCATCATAAAAGACAGAATAAGACACTGCCTACATATAAGTGAAAAAGCTGTGAGAAAGAACCTCGCAAGCTAAGTGAAGACCCTTCCCAAGTGCAGCGAGGAAATAATATCTCAACAGACAGAAATAGACTGTTAATTCATGCAGAACAACAGACAGAAATAGACTATCAGTACCATGCAGAACTGTGTCATCCAGCAAGAACAGATCACAGAGAGAACAACAGCCCACCGTAGGAAGGTATGAAAAGTCTGGCACTGCCCCTATAGTAATGGAGGTCTGAAACAGACTTCAACAGATCCTCAAAGAAGACTACTGTAGAGGAGACCAGAACCCTGAACCAATAGAGGAGGTGTGAGGGAGGGAAGGCAGCAGGAGAAGATAAGAAAATGAAGAGGAATCTCCTGTTGAAGGTTAATCAAAAAGGCATTATTTTACAGGTAAGAAACCCTTGAGAGGGAGTCGACTGTATTATGGTAACAGAAACCCCTGAGAGGGAGTCAGCTGTATTATGGCAAATGTCAAAGAGACGCAGCAATGTGAGCACCCATGAGAGAAAAAACAATGCCAACTGTAAAAGGGGGCCAGCGGAGAACCCCACTTGGCAAGGTCCTCGCAGAACTGGGAGGCTGGGTGGGCGTTAAGGAATCTGCGGCTAGACAACGTCTCTACCAGATACATCGTTACCGAAGGTAAGTAACTCGTACATCTGATAGAGACATCTAGCCACAGATTCCTTAACTTAGAATAGATACCACATCCATACCCCAAAGGGGAGGTGGGTCTGTGACAGAACAACAGAAAGCGCCAAGCATTTGAGCCGGCAACAGAGTGACGGACAATGGGAAAGGCTGAGGCGGAACAGCCAGGCAGCTACCCAAATAGTTCGGAAGAGCAAAAGATAACGGGATCCAAGACATCCCAAAAATGCCATAATGGTGCTACACCATACCTGCGTAGCATGAGAGGCAGAAACGGTACCAGCCATATACCAGAACAAAAGAAAGAGAGGAAGAAGGACTACTCTCAGCGTAATGGCGTACTATGTGAACACCGATTAAAGAGATGCAACCGGAATCTACGAGGCTAGCCCAGGAAGGAAGGCCGGAGAGGCTACAGCCAAGAACCAAAGGTCAAGACTAGAAATCAGCACGCCAAGTGCACACCCAGTCCAAACAGGGGCGAACCGTAACAATCTTAAGCACGCTAATGCAGGCCAACACAGAAACATGCGCAGAGCAAACAGCTACAGAGACCATAAGGTGGCGTCGCTAAAATAAGCATAAGGCTGCTCGACCAGGCAGCGGTAAGGCCAAGGTGAGAACCAACACACGAAATACAGAAATGCAGGGTGGAGATCTAGGACGACTGACATTAGAAGAGCCGTCCCGCATGCCCAGCTGATACAATATAGCGCATCCGAAGGAAGGTGCAGCAGAGGCACCAAAGTACTAAGGCGTAGAAACAGAGGAATAATTGCAGAATTTCAGACCACACCCTCAGACTGGAAGGTAGTAACCCTTGTCCAGAATAGAGAAGCGTTCAGTAACTGAACACAAAGAAGGGAGCAGTGTAAAACCGGCGAACCACACCAGTAAGCAGAACGCAAAAAGGGCATTATTGGTAATGCCGCATGCATCACTGGAAATGTCCCTGAAACATGAAGACTTCGGACCAGACCTTGCAGCCTCGAAGAGAGGTGAAGAGTTAGGAAGAAGACTTTCCATGGAACTTGTACATATACCGAATCACAGATATATATAGCAGAAACGGGTAAACTAGCCAAGACTATGCAACCTAGCTGTAGAGGAACACACCTGGTGCCATAATGGCAGACGGAAGCTGCCTTTAAAGCGTGACGAACACCCTGAAAACCTCCAAAGGAGGCGAATGAAGCAAATAAGCAAGATGACCAATGACGTATCGAAGATGACGCCAAGGCACAACATTGAGCACCGTACAACGGCAGATAAGAGCACCAGAGAACGCCTACAGGCCAAAGGAACTCGTAGGCCCAGTTGACATAAAAGAGCTATATAATAGCAAACAAGTACCCCACATGCAGTATGTACACCCCAACAACGGGGAACACGTTTATTAGGGCAAGCCACAGTCAGAGGAACAATCTGTGGAACACCTCCACAGTAGGTTAACCGCCAGTTTAAAACGCATAATGCATCCAAAGGATGAGAAATGAAAGGGTAATCACCTCCGACCATGCAAAAGGAAGACCTGAGGCTTACTATCAGCCTAAAACACATAACGCATCAAAAGGATGCTAAATGAAAAGGTACCACCCCAGAACAAACGCCTGAGGAACACAGGCCTAAGTGGGGGGGAAGCCTGCAAAAAGGCACTGAACAGCCAAGTCGGCGTGTACATCAAACAATAAAACCCCATCAAAGGGTAAATCAACAAGACTCTCCCGTATATTTTCCGGGAAGACACTATCCCGTAACCAAGCATGGTGCCTCAGGGCGACTGAACCAGCCATAGCCCGGCCTAAGGAATCAGCAGTATCCAAGGCAGAGCGGATCATAAACTCAGCAAGGTCACGGCCATCCCGGAGATGATGAAGTAGGTCAACATGAGCGCCTTCAGTGCTGGTGGAGAGGAAAGACTCTGCAGAGTCCCACAGGGCAGAGGTAGCCCGAGTCAGGACACACACTGTATTTAGTGACCGTAGTGAAGCACTAGTGGAGGCAAAGATGTTCCGACCCCATGACTCAAGCCATCTGGACTCCCAGGAGGGAGGAAGCAATTGCCTGGGCAAGGATGGGAAGGCAGTTTGCAAAACAAAGCCCTGCACGTCGGGATTCACAAATAAGCAGACCGGATCATGTGGAGCAGGACCATGGAGGTGCAAGACCGAACGAGCCACCGGATCACCGGAAGCTGGCCAAACCCAGGTGCCCAAAAGGGCATCATAAAGAGAAGCTTCAAAGGGCAGACGCGGCTCCACATTCCCTGACCCACGGTGAAGGATATCAAGTAAAGGGTCCACAGACAAGGGCGCCGAAGGGGGTTGCATGTTCAAAATCTGAGTGGCCAAAGAGACCACTCTGAGAAAGGCTGCACCAGCCTCGGTAGTCCTCCGAGGAGGGGTTAGTAGCTCATCAGTAGGTGAGGGCTGTAAGCTAACCCACCCAAGACAGTGAGGGTGTGACCAATGCCCAACTGAAGGGAGCCCCATTGACGAATGAGGGTCCTGATGAGGCTCTTGAGGAGGCGAGAAGCCTGTTGGGTGCGGGTGCTCTTGAGGAGGTGGGGATCCTGCCGGATCCACATACTCTAAGGGAGGCACAGGCAAGAATACATCCGGCGACGCCAAACTCTCTCCGAATGCCTCCGGAGAAGAGTCAACAACCCGGCGTCGATGCGGCACCAAAACCACTTTAGTAGGCGCCGACCAAGCTTTGTCCGGCGCCGACTCGACTCCATCCGGCATCGAGTCGGCTCCATCCAGTGCAGATCAACGATAAGCTCCCCTTCCGAAGAAGGAGAAGGCGCCGGAGCCGGGTATGCAAGCCTCCGGCGCTGCCTCAGCCTCAACCCGGACTGGCTCCAACTCCACCTTCAGAAGAAGGTGAAGGCGCCTGAGCCGGGGAGGTAAACCTCCGGCGCCGCCTCAGCCTCAACAGGATCCGACTCCGGAGAAAGAAGCAGATGTAGAGCTGGGGAGGCGAGTCTACGGCGCCGGAATTGCGCCGTCCCGGGCTCCTGCCAGGCGCCTGCCTGCCCAGAAGGCCGAGGCGTGCACAAAGCGAGGCATTGAGCACCAGCAACCACCTGCGACGCCACAGGGAGCCCCATGGGACTATGCTGTGTGGCAGGGGTGCAATGGATCCAAGAGGGGGACCCAGCCGGGCCACACCCTGACGACGCCATATAGATCGTAGAGGGGGACCCAGTCGGGCCACGCCCTGACGATACCGGAAGGCCTGCAAGGCTGTGGCATAAGCCTCCATTTGGGCCCGAGTCGCCCCCGCACCCGGATAGGGTGGATAGAAGGGGGACGACTGTCGGAGGCGCACATCCGGAATATTCCGGAAACCAGAGCCCCTGACAACAGATGAAAGGGAGGTCGAGGACCTCGGCGACCTGCGCCGCAACTTACCAAGAAGTGGTGAACGACAGCCTCGGGCCCCAGAGGGCGTTCGACGGCGAAACTGCGTTGAAGAGGCCGTGGGACGAGATGACTGCGACCGGGACAGTTGTGCCGAAAGAAGCTTCATTCTGCACTCCCGCCGGGACTTCGGCTTAAGGTGTTGGCATGCTTCGCAGTCTGTGGAGTTGTGGTGCTTGCCCAGATACCACATACAAATAAGATGCGCGTCTGTCACGGACATTTGCCGTGAACAGGAAGTACAGGATTTAAAGCCCGAGGGCACCGCACACTGTTCCAGACGCAAAGCATCGAAAAAGGGCCTGAAAACAGGCCACAGGAACCGCTCACTCCGGATCCACGTTGCATGCGGAAAAGAAGGAAACTGACGTTAGTGCGCCGGGAGGGACTTATATGACCTCGCTGACGTCACGTACGTGGACGACGGCAGGGCGGGGTCGTGTGGCGCCGTCCCCCGGCTCGCAGAGGTGCTGTTGCAAAAGAGTTTTCCAGATCCAGTCTGACGCCTGGGAATATTCTAAGTTAAGGAATCTGCGGCTAGATGTCTCTATCAGATCCATCTGTGGATCGAAGGGGCCCGACCGATGTTGGAACCACCGGTGTGGAACTAGTAAGGGTCCATCCCGAACCCGCAGGGCCTGAAGGCTCAAATACGAGGCACATGGCCTCATAAAACTCCTGGAGTAGAGGAGGAGTAATTCTGGGTCCCAGAAACTTGGTAAAGCGCAGAGCAGACTTTGGCACTGGTTTAACTGCAGAGCCAGACCTTGAATGTCAATGCCCCCTTGTCTCGTCGGCTAATGGACAAGGTCAAGTCAAAGACTGCTTCAACTTCTTGCTTTTCTTCTTTTTGTGGGACTTACCCGAGTGGCCCAACGACTTGGAATGCAACGAGGACTGTGGACTCCACAACCAGTCCCGTGACCTTCCTCTCGACCGGGATCAAGACTGTTGCAGCGTTTTTTGACGGGCAGTATGGAACTTTAGGGTCCGCGCCCTCAAGGCCTTGGGGTGCATGGGCCGGCAATCAGTGCAGATCATCTTTGCGTTGTGGACGCAATCTAGGCACCAGAGGCAAACAAGGTGGATGTCCATCACCAACATCTGTCGATGACAGGTGCTGCAGGGCTTGAAGCCAGTCTTCCAAGTGGACATCCCTTCCACACCAGGAAAACTCTCAAAAAGTGACTGACCGACTAGCTCTCTCCAGGTCTGCAAAGACTGGCACAAAAAGAAAAGAACTGACATCAGTACGCTGGGGTGACACCTATATAGCACCGCACACATCACTTCAACTGCAGATGATGGATGCCGAGCTGATCGCCGCCACCTACTGGTGCACAGGGTTACTGCTCACACAAAAGAAATATGGGTCCAATTTGACGCCTGTTGATAATTCTAAGGTAAGTAATCTCCGGCTAGAAGTCTCTCTTCATATATTACCCTACATGGATTTTCAGGTCTAGTTTGAGAGTGCAACTGTCACCGGACCTTTTAACCTACACCAATATTATTCTACATTTCTTTGTTTCCACACAGATGCACATCTGTTCCCATGCTATCTACTTGTATTTTGTCACATTACCATACAGAATTATTTTATAGCCAGACATACTGGCATTGCCAACTCTTGTTTCTCACTGCATGAGCACTGACAGGCAGCTCTGGCTAACTGTACATCAGACGTAAGCCACTTTAGGTGACTGTGATAAGGCAAATTCGCAACTGAGGCAGTTCTTGCACTGTCTGACTTTAGCATGGTTCTCACACCTGGGAAGGGATTTACAATCTAGCTCATTTATTTTCTCACAGTCTACAACGAAGGGCATTGTGCCTCACTAATCACCCTTGCTAAATGTCTTTCACGCAGAAATCTACTCCGCCCCTAGTGCTGTTTGTCTGAACAATTACATGTGACTAACAAAGCTTTTTAACGAAAAACGTACGCAAATTACTTGCTACTTCATTAATAACAATCATTACTAATGTGCGTCAATAATGATCTCTAGCGAGAACTCCTTACAGTGACAGCTTGCCGTGCAGATAACTAAGTGACCGAGCAAAGAAATAAGTTCCCAAGTCTGCTCAACCAGCTATACCCTGCCAAGGGGTGCTGTGCCACCCTTGCCAGAAAGCTGAGGTAGCCCGGCGCAAAAACTATATAGTAAGCTTCAAACAGTGGGAACACGCATAAAACATACGCTAAAGGTGATCTTTATGCATTTTTATAATCACATGCATAAATTACGTTTTTACTTTTATTAATGTTAACAAAATAAAATGGGTAAAAGTAAACTTAGGAATAACAGAACTTTCCGATTTGATAAAAAGCCTGAAAATGTTCACATTCTTACAAAATGTAACGGATTTCATTTTAAAATGCCTAATCGCACCAATTTTAAAATATTCCTTTTTTGAATATTTTGTCAAAAGTTTTCAACAAGATGGATAACTGGTTATTTACCCACCTGTCATTTTCCTGGCAAACAGAAAGAAACCTTGCTGAAATACTAAGACGCGGATTGTCCAACACCTCCTTTTCGTCATCTTCAATAGGTTTCAAGTCTTTCAATGAGCCATCAAACTTTTCTAGATAGGAAAACAAACAATCTGTCAGGAAGTAAGATCCACACCAACAAAATCATTTTACGGATTTATTCGCATTTTGAAAGACACAGATACATGGTTTTGTAACAATTCCCATATATAAATATTAGCTTCTGAAGAAAAAGCTGCAAATATTGTTACCTAATTAAGTTATGCTTAAATTAACATACAACTTGAGAAAAGTATATAAAAAGCAAATAAAGACTATAATAGTTTAATGGCTGGCTCTGATGTCCGGCGTGTTATGCCTAGCAGAGATACCTTTAGCTGTAGGGCAGAGGCGATTTAATCTAAACATAGACCATATACAAGTTTCATTCATTGCACTCATCAGTCGATCGAGATCTATGGAGTTTTGCCTACACTAGGACATGTGTTCATATCACTGGTCAGCACTGAGGTGAGTCAGCACTTGGAGGGGCATCCATTCAGTTTTATGCAGCTTTTTTTCTGTTTTCAGAGTTGGGAAATGTTTCAGGAATAGGCTTTTCTTTAAATTAAACAAACATGGCAATTAGTTGGCATTCTAAAGCATACTTAAGGATCAGAAAAGAGCTTAACGGGCAAACAGTGACAGACCGAAGACTGACAGCTGGGCAAGCGGGACAATTTGGGATAGTCCACTGTCTCTGAAAAGCCAACAGAATGGGGTAATGGCAGACATGCCAGATGTACCGCTGAAAGGCCTGTGGAGTTGGGGCAATGTCAGGCACTTGTCTGAATGTCCACTAAGGGCAGGGCAGAGTAACTCAAGTGTCCTCCATGCCTCTGAAAGATAAGTTAAGACAGGGGTCGAGACAGCTGCATGCCAAAGACACCACTGGAAGGTTGGTAGACTTCGATAGGAGTCAGTCTTCTCATGAAAGGTTAACCTTTAACTGGCAGATCGGCTGTGGAACAGTCAGTCGTACCTCTAAATGTAGCGCTGGATGGAGTCAGTAGCATGTGAAATGCACGGCTGGGAGGACTGATGCAGCAGTCGGCTGTTAGGTCGGGACACTTGTTAAAAATCAGTAGAGGTGTGACAGTCACGCTTATCACTGGTGCACCTCTGACAAGACAGGTGTGAAGGGATACTGTCAGTTTCATGTCAGATGCACTTCTGTTAGACAAAGGTGGCTAGAGTCAGTGGTGTGCTAGGTGCACATCTGATAGGCCAGTTGGGCTGTCAAAAGTCAGCAAATGTCCCAAAAAGTCCTGTAACTCCACTGCCACGGTTTAACAAGCAAAGACAAAGTAACTAAGTATGGCTTTCTTTTTTTTTTTTACAGTGCATGCAAACAAAGGGGCAAATACACACATACATGTAAATAAGCAGATAGAGCAAGATATTACAGGCTTCCATGGACAAACTTCTGGGACTGTGAGGGAAAGTTGATGCCATTGTGGTATCTGTTCTTTGGCTGTAAGCAAGAGAATACAGTTGTCACCAGAGCTGTACAGGTTATGAGGATTCAAAGGAGGTCTGCACCTCCTTTTAACCTGGATTCACCAGGTCTGATGCATAGCCCATGCCGGTCCCAGATGTCAAGCGCCGGAGGCTGGGTGGCAAAGAATTTTCCTTTCTGGTCCCCACTTTGTGGAACTCTGTCAGTTGGCTTAAGACCTGACAAGTACCTGCCCTCTTTACGTAGAACACTGAAAACCTGACTTTTTCCTATGCAGTCTCTTCAATATCTAACTTACCTATCTAACTGAATATACACTTTCCACTTAGACTTGTGCATAAATACTTTACCACAAGTAACGTACAAACCACATTAACCATACAGCACCACACTGAGGTTTACATATTTTGACAGGATGTAGAGTGGACGGAGACACGAGAGAACATCAAGCGGTGCGTAAATGCCGGGTCTGATGCTTACAGAAGACGAGGCAAAAAAATCTTATTTGCCTGGGCTTCCTATCACCATGCTAGCAACGCTACCGCATGGGGGAGATTCTGAAGGACTGGGGGATTGGGTGACGGCTAGGGCAGCAACAATGGGTTACCAATACCAAGACGTGGAATTACTGCCATTCGAAGGATTTCGAACGGAATTTGATATACCACACGGCCACTTCTTGCTGCACGGAGCTGTGATGACAGCTATCCATAGGCACTGGAGGACGGGCTTAGTAGAGCCGCAACCACACAAAGCTTGCCAATGTGTGGTGACGGCATCAGAGACCTTCAGAGCAGTAACAGCGCTGTACAGGGCAATCAGAGACAATGTCCTATTACCACTTAATATTCTTAGAACTAAATGGGAGGGGGAATTGGGGATGCAAATCTCAGAGGACGCATGAGTGGATATTCTGTACAGGATACTATTAAGAAGGACACATAAGGATTTCTCTTCATAGTAGCTTTATTCCACAAAATGACAGGCAGGAACAGGAACACAAATTGTCAGCCAGCTATCCCATCTGTAACTGACTTTCAGCCACCGACAGGCTTCACGTTCCATGGAACGTAAAGTCTGCAGAGTATTCAAACAGAACGAGGAAGATATACATAACACATCATTCTGGAATTACCAAAGATCATTCTGGAATTTAATTAAAACTGGAATGTCACGCCCAACTCAAGCGCTCCAACCTAATCTTGGGCAAGAAATCTGGCGTACTTATTTCAAAGAATTATACGCAATCCAGCCCTCACTACTGCCCACCTCCCTTACCCACACTAGTCTGTGCCTACCCTCAACTCAGGCTTTGACCCCGATGTGTACCCTCAGCGAGGTTAGAGTTGCTCTCACAAAAGTCCAACCCAATAAAGCTCCAGGCTTAGATAGGATCCCAGGTGATCTTTTTAAAAGTGAGCCCGATATCTGGGTTCCATATCTATTTGGCCTCTTTAATGCAATTCTAGCAGGAATGCCGTTACCATCTGCCTGGGCCGGCGCCGAGATCATACCAATACATAAAAAGGGCTCGCCACTGGATCCGGCAAATTACAGGCCAATTAGCCTAATAGATGTTGCCCAGAAGATTTTTGCCCGTATTCTCTTAGGGAGATTACAAACCTGGATGGAGGAAACTAACATTCTGACCCCCCTCCAGGTGGGATTTAGAGCTAGAATGTCAACTGTGGATCAATTGTTTAGGCTGCAAATGATCCACTGGAAAAGTATAATTTTAGAAGGGGGCAGCCTTTATCTCACGTTCGTTGACTTAAAGTCTGCCTTCGATATGGTGGACCGCAGCCAACTTTGGGAGCTATTAAAGGGGATGGGCGTACCTCTCTACCTCTGTGATCTATTAGAACGCCTCCACAAGGACACGTTTGCTAGAGTCAGGTTTGGACTCCATGGAGATCTTACAGATCCCTTCAGGGTTTAAAAAGGGAGTTAGACAGGGCTGCGTTCTAGCTCCAACACTTTTTGCCCTCTTCCAGAATGGACTTGTTGATGACATCTTGGCCTTGAGTGACATAGATTCCCCTAAGCTGGCAGGCAGGAAAATTCCCGTACTTATGTTTGCGGATGATACTCTGCTCCTGTCCAGATCACCTATGGGTATGGCGAGAGTCCTGGATGGCTTTGCCACCTTCTGTAGGAAAAGGAACCTAATTATTAACGTGAACAAAACCAAATACATGGTGTTCCACGCAGATACCACCAACCGTCCCATACCGAAACTGGATGGACTGCCCTTAGAACGGGTGAATACTTTTGATTCTCTTGGCCTGACCCTCAATAATAAAATGACCTGGGCCGACCAGATCTCAAAAGTAAATTTAAAACTCGCCCAGATAGCAGGGGGGATCCTAAAGATGCTCAAAAAGAGCCACTTAAAACTAATCAGCCCTTTGGTAGAGATCTACAAAAGCCAGGCAAGGGGGATGGCAGCTTATGGTGCGGAACTTTGGGGCCATAACCCATCTTTGATTTTAACTAAGTCAGAAAATAAATTTTTTAGACAGCTGTTTGCACTCCCGGTGAGTACCCCTTTACAGCCGCTCAGGATGGACCTGGGTATTCAACCAATTGCGGACATGGTCGCCTCCAGACCAGTAATGTACTGGCGACGACTATGGAGCACTCCTGAACTTGCCACCTTTCAGGAAGAATTGAAAACCATCTTATTGCTACCAAAGGCAGGTGCTATCCCCTGGTTAGCCCATGTTAGGAAATTACTCAGAGATATAGGGAGAGAGGACCTTTGGCTTTCACCTGAGGATACTTGTCCCTCTTTACCCAAAAGATCATTGGCAAAAATATTGCAGGATTTTAAGCTAACTCAGATCATTCAAGCTGTTAACACCCCAAATCTGACCTCGGCTTTTCTTGAGGTCAAAATTAGCTATAGCTTCGAGCCTGCAATCGACTTGATCCAACCGGTACTGGCCCAAAAATTGTACCTACAATTCAGGTATGGCTCTCTCCCCCTTTTTTCTAGAACAAATAAATGGGGTTGCTCACCCAGGCAACTTTGCCCTGGGTGTGGTGCTACTGAGGAAACTGAGGTCCATGTTGTAATCTTCTGTTTGGCATATAAAACCCCTCGTAGGAAATGGATAATTCAACTCGCTAAGAATATAGGGGTTACAAACCACAGAGATCTTTTCAGGTTGTTGAAATATGATCCTTCCCCCCTATACGTCACCGTGATAGCTAAATTTCTCTTTTCCATGTGGCTAACTAGAAGACAACTACTACCTCATTAAGACAACTATATTGGCATTAATTTCTGTTATTAATCTGTTTTAATTCATGAATTGCTGAACTGTATTTCCCAAAGAATCATGTTTTAAATTTGTTAATATTATATTATGCAATTTTATGACTTTTATGGCTTGTAGCCGAAATAAAGTTTTTCTGACTGACTGACTGACATCACAGCCCCCTCCTTTTTTTTTTTTTAACAATAAAAAAAAATATGAATATTTCATACTGAAACAATGGAGAGGGAAAACTAAGGAAATGCATTAATATTAACATGTTGAGAACAAGAGAAAGAATGTATAGCAAATATTAGAAAAGGAAAATTTTCCGAAATATAAACTTTTAACCATACTAGAGTTTTTTTTTCCTGCTTGGAGTCAGAGACCACTTTCTCTTGATTTAAATCAGAAGAACCTCCAACATCACATTCAGAAATATGTCGCCTCAGATCATGTGAATCATTAGAAGTATTATCATTTACTATTGCTGGCAGACTTACACCAATGTTGACATCGGAATTTCCATCAAACAGTGAATCATAACATTTTTTTTATGTATTTGGAACTGATTTAGTACAAGAAGAAGGTGCAGAGCATTTAGCAATCCTCTTAAGGTTCCAAACCTTTCCATCAGTGAGGCATACAGCATTGTTCAAAACTTCAACAACCTGCAAAGGTTAAAAAACAACAACTCTCCTCTTTACAAACTTTTCCAGGTTTTTTTACTTTAACCCTTTGTCCAATAATGATATCAGACTCTTTAGAATCAAACCATTCTTTTCTTTTTGTTTAAAGAGCGTCTGCTCTTTCTCTTATAGGAATCTTCTGACCAAAGCACAATATTAGATTTGAATACCCAACCAGGTGTAAAAGTTTTTTCTGGGATTCCTACCACGCAGAACAAACGGTGGATAACCTGTTGCCTCACAGAGAGATACTCTGTAAGCCCAAACCATTTTTAACACTTGGGTTTCCCAGTCACCACGCTTAGCAGACATCTGGATAGTGTTTTTTTATAACTCTATTAAAGAGCTCCACCAAACCATTACTGTTCGGGTTGTACAGTGACGTAGTTCTATGTTTGATACCCAGTTTGCTGAAATATTCTTTAGCTTTGTTTGACATAAACTGTACACCATTATCACTTAACAGAATGGAAGGAATGCCTTCCATTTGAAACAATTGGTCAAGAAATCGAAGTACGGTATCAGTGTCTGCCCTACTCACCACTTTGATAAAAGGCCATCTTGAAAATAAACCCATAAGTACCAAAATGTATTTCTGCTCATTTCCATTGGGACCCATGATGTCAATTGCAGTACATTCCCAAGATGACATTGGTTTAGTCATCTCACCTAAGGGAGGATTGAGTGTGACTAAAGATTTATCAGCCACTTTCCACAACTCACAATTTCGTACAAATGTTTCTATGTCACCATCTATACCAGGCCACCTTTCGGGGGAATTACTCTTTCACCTCTCCAAATATTCTCACCTTGAACATATAGATTAAATCTAACTTCCCAGAATGGTTTAGAATGTGCTTTTTACCAAACTTCCTTGGCCAAGACTGTTTAAGATGCAATTTAACTTGACACAAATCTTCATCTTTTTGGTATTCTTCCTCTTATTTGTCTTTTAGAATACTACAATGTCCAAAATCGTGAACAAAAGCAACTTGATATGAGTTTCAAACTTCATCCTCACACCTGTCAAGTTGTTTTGGCATTCTAGAAAGGAAATCAGCCATACAATGTTTTTTACCAGCAACAAATAACATTTTATAGAAATAATCTTGTAACCTGATAGCTAATCTAGCAACTCTTGCAGACGTGTTTACAGTGCCTTCAGTAGTGAGAACTTTAAGTAAAGGTTTGTGATTACAACGTAATGTGAACTGTTTACCCCATACAAATGCCCGGAAATGATCAACGGCCCACACACAGGCTAATGTCTCCTTCTCAATTACTGAGTATTTCTCTTCGGTGGGTGACAAAGATCCTGAGGCATATGTTATAATATGTTCATTACCATCAACACCCACTTGAGCAAGAAAAACACCCAGACCTTTGATACTCGCAACTGTTGTAATTACACTCTGCAATCCTTAATATCGCAAAAATCTTGTTCACACTCTGGTGACCACTCAAATTTGTTTCTGTTTTTAATAATTGCCTAATATTGTACGTTCTTGAAGAAAAATTAAGAATATACTTGGAGCAGAATTCAGCAAGACCTATACATGATCTTACATCATCTTTGCTGTTGGGAGCAGGAGCACACTTAATGGCATCAATAAGATTAGGTTTGGGTCTGATTCCATCACAATCAATAACATGTCCCAAATATGTGCAATTATTACTGGCAAATGTACATTTTGAATATTCAGTGGTTAATCCATTTGATTCTAAAATGGATAAAACTGTCTCTAAAGATTTGTCATGCTCAATTTTGGTTTTTGCAAAAACAAGAATATTGTCTTGAAAAAAAAATGGTGTGTTTGATATTGGCAAATAATTAATGCATTAAACGTTGAAAAACGGGCGCAGCTGATGCCAGACCGCAAGGCATCCTTTTGAATTGTAAACAACCCTGCGGCGTAATAAAAGCTGTCAATTTCTTGCTGCTCTTAAAAAGGAGAGTCTGATGATAAGCAGCAGATAAATCAATTGTGGACAACCACTTGGCTCCCTCCAATAAAGATAACATTTCATTAATTTTAGGCAATGGGAATTGATCAACTGCAATGTTCTCATTTAAATGGCGTAAATTCACACACAGCCTCAATTTTCCATTACTACGTTTCACCACCACTAAGAGAGAAACCCATGCTGAAGCTTCAACTGGCTCTATGATATCAGAGGTAACTGATCTGTCAGGTTCCCCAGCAACATCATTCCTTAAACCAAATTGGAATATTTCTAATGTTAATGAATTTTGGATGTAGCATCATCTTTGAGTATTATTCTGTGTTCAAATCCCTTCAACTTACCAATTTTCTTTTGAAAAACAGATGGAAATTTATTTAAACGTTTTTCTCCAACCTTCGCACCTTCATCCATTACCAATACTTGTTCCACAGCATTGGGGTCAAGAATAATATGTGAGTTTTTCTGATCTTTCCATCCAAGAACAGATGGACCTTTTCTGGAAATGTACAATTTGCCATAAGAGTGGTGATTCTTAAACTGAAATATGAACCAGCAATGACCAACTATATCAATTTTCCCTCCACCATATCCTTCTGGTTCAATATCAGAAGGAAATAGTTTAGTGCCAACTTCACATATGAAGTACTTTTTCCAAACATCCTCATTCACAATGGAATAAGGTGAACCAGAATCTGCGTAAATTTTAACACGCACTCCACCAATGCAAATCCAACATTAAGGTTTGTTTTCAATAAGTAAACATCCATCCCTGATATCCAGAATAACAAGTTACTTACCTTCGGTAACGCTTTTTTTTGGTGGATACAGTATCTGCCTGTGGATTCCTCACCTTGTGAATATCCCCTGCGCCAGCATTCCACATAACTTTTTTCCCCAGCTCTCTACGCCGACGACGTCATAATGCATCGGCTCCGTTCGCGACTCCGTATGACATCACCGGAGCCATAAGAGAGCCACGTCGGTGTGATGACGTCAGTTCCACCCATTTTTTCCGTGCCCCGGAGGCGCACAGGTGGACCACCGACAGATTCAAAGTATACACAGTATACAATATACAATCAAATATACATAGTACATAAACAAAACTTTTAAGGTATACAAAGGCGGACAACGGGGAGGCGGGTTGGCCAGTGAGGAATCCACAGGCAGATACTGTATCCACCAGAAAAAGCGTTACCGAAGGTAAGTAACTTGTTCTTCTGATGGATACATCTGCCAGTGGATTCCTCACCTTGTGAATAGATTCCCACAGCAGTCCCCACTCCCGGAGGAGGGTGTCCACCTTCCTATACCAGAAAGTCTTGCAAGACAGAGCGCGCAAACTGGCCCTCCCTCCTCATCTCAGAGTCCAAGCAATAATGCTTTGCGAAAGTATGGAGGGAGGCCCAAGTCGCGGCTTTACAAATATCTGCCACAGGAACACCCCTGGCCAAAGCAGATGTAGATGATTTAGCTCTAGTTAAATGAGCCCTAATACCCTCAGGAGGAACCTTACCAGCCAGGGCATAGCAGATCTTGATGGCAAGAATGATCCATCTCGATAAAGTGCGCTTGTGCACCGCTCTTCCTTTAGAACGACCAACATAACCCACGAAGAGCTGATCGTCAAGACGAAAGTCCTTCGTTCTGTCCAAGTAAAAGCTCACAGCTCTCTTTGGGTCCAGGCGATGAAGTCTTTCCTCCTCTTTGGAGGGATGAGGAGGTGGATAAAAAACAGGGAGAGTAATAGACTACCCCAAATGAAACGGAATAACTAATTTAGGTAGGAAAGCAGCCCTGGTCCTGAGTACCATCCTTTCAGCATGTAATGTTAGAAAAGGGGGTTTAGAACTAAGAGCTTGAAGCTCATTCACCCTCCTTGCCGAGGTTATGGCTACAAGAAAGACCGTCTTAAAGGACAACAGCCTCAGAGAACAGCTATGAAGAGGCTCAAATGGGGACCCCATCAGAAAAGTTAAGACAAGATTAAGGTCCCACTGTGGCATTACAAAAGGAGTAGGAGGAAACTTGTTTGTAAGGCCCTTGATAAACCTTAGTACAATTGGAGATTTAAATAATGACGGTTGATCAGGAAGACATAGAAAAGCCAATAAGGCAGAAAGATAGCCCTTGACCATGGCCACAGCACAGCCCTGCTGAGGCAAGGAAAGAGCAAACTGAAGCACATCAGAAAGATGGGCTTTTAAAGGGTCAATGGATCTCTCTCCACACCATTTAACAAACTTAGACCACCTATATGAGTAAATGGACTTGGTGGAGTGTCGCCTGGCCGATAAAATAACATCCACCACATCTGGCGGGAGAGAGAAGGAATTCAGGTTGCCCCGTTCAATCTCCAGGCATGAAGGTGTAAGCTCTGGAGGTGGGGTTGCAGAACCTGCCCCTCCGACTGCGAGAGGAGGTCTGCCCTCAGAGGGAGACGGAGCGGAGGGCACGAGGAGAGGTGGAGAAGATCCGTATACCACACCCTTCTTGGTCAATCCGGGGCGACCAAAATAACTTGGGCCCGGTCTTGGCGAATCTTCCTCAGAACCCGAGGAATCAAGGGTATGGGAGGAAACGCGTAAAGGAGTTGTGAGCCCCAACTCAACTGAAACGCATCCCCCAACGCCCCCCTGCATCGGAAACTGGAGACTGCAGAATGACGGGCAGTGCGCGTTCTCGCGGGTGGCGAACAGGTCCACCCGAGGGGTTCCCCACATCCGAAAGACGTAACGAACCACCTCTGGATGGAGCCTCCACTCGTGGTGGGCGGAGTACTGGCGACTGAGACTGTCCGCACGTACGTTCAGCACCCCGGCCAGATGATTTGCCATCAGACAAATCTGATGGTCCTGAGCCCAGGACCAAAGACGCAGGGCCTCTCTGCAGAGACAATGCGACCCCACTCCTCTCTGCTTGTTGACATACCACATCGCGGTAGTGTTGTCCGTCAGGACTTGAACAGACTGACTGCGAAGGGACGGGAGGAAGGCCTTGAGTGCCAAACGAATTGCCCGCAATTCCAGAAGGTTGATGTGAAGCAACCTTTCCTCTGGAGACCAAAGTCCTTTGATCTCCAGATCCCCCAGATGCGCACCCCACCCTAAAGTGGATGCATCCATTATCACTGTGGCCACCGATGGAGGTAGATGGAAGGGCTTTCCTTGGGACAGATTGCCCTCCACGCTCCACCAAGATAGATCCGCTGCAGCTTCTCTGGAGATCCGGATCGACTCCCTGAGATCTCCGTTGTGCTGATACCGCTGCCTGCGGAGGCACCACTGGAGTGCCCTCATGTGCCAGCGTGCATGGTTGACCAACAGAATGCAGGAGGCAAACAGACCGAGCAGGCGAAGGACCTTCAGAACCGGAACAAACGCTCCATTGTGGAATAAAGGGATCATCTCCTGAATGTCGAGAATTCTTTGAGGTGGAGGAAATGCTCGACACACAGTAGTGTCCAGTACCGCCCCTATGAACAGGTTGCGTTGAGAGGGCACCAGGTGAGATTTGGGCACATTTATCGAAAAACCCAAGTCGAATAACAGCTGAGATGTTACCTGCAGATGATGCTGCACCATCTCTGGGGACTCTGCCTTCAGAAGCCAGTTGTCCAGGTAGAGGAAAACCGGAATCCCCGACCTCCTTAGATGAGCTGCCACCACTGCCATCACCTTCGTGAAGACTCGAGGTGCGGTAGCAAGACCAAACGGGAGGACCGCAAACTGGTAATGTTGCGACCCAACCGTAAAACGGAGATACTTCCTGTGCGACTTCAGGATTGGGACATGGAAGTACGCGTCCTGCAAGTCGATCGACACCATCCAGTCTCCTTGCTGCAACGCTTGAAGAACCTGCGCAAGGGTCAGCATCTTGAATTTCTCCTGTTTCAGGTAAAAGTTCAAGACTCTGAGGTCCAGTATCGGACGCAATTTGCCGTCCTTCTTAGGAATCAGGAAATACCGGGAGTAGCATCCCTGACCCCTTTCCTGCTCTGGAACCACCTTTATCGCACCCTTTTGAAGCAAAGCTAGCACCTCCTTCTGCAGAAGAAGTAGATGGTCCTCTGAGCAGTAACCCTGGCAAGGAGGGTAATGGGGAGGAAACTCCTGAAAGGGAAGGGCGTACCCAGTCTCCACGAGGTTTAAAACCCAAAGGTCGGTTGTAATAGATTTCCAACCTCGCAGAAAGTGGGACACCCGACCCCCCACAGGTCTTACGTGATCTAGGATGGGGGATCTAGGACTGCGTCCCTGAAGCTTCATTGGGAGCAGAGGAGGCAGTAGATGAAGATGGGTTGCGGCCAGAATCTCTCTGTCCTCTTTGTCTTCCTCTATAGGACCTATAGAGGGGATTCTGCTGCTGCTGTTGCTGAGGCTGCCGGAAGGAGCGAAATGAAGACCTCCCAAATCCTCTGAATTTCTTAAGCCCAAATCCTTTAGCAGGAGCCTGCAGACCTAAAGATTTCGCCGTCACCCTGCTCTCTTTAAATCTCTGCAAGGCGGAATCAGCCTTTTCACCAAAAAGTCTCTGTCCGTCAAAGGGCAAATCCACCAAGGTGGCCTGAACATCCGTAGAGAAGCCAGACAAACGAAGCCACGCTTGCCTCCTAGTGGCTATAGATGACCCCATTATCCTTGCCACCGAATCAGCCGTATCAAGCCCAGACTGAATTACCTGCCTTGCAACAGCCTGAGTGTCAGTGACCACTTCCATAAAAGACGCCTTATCACCTTCTGGCAACTTAGGGGCTAAAGATTTCATTGAGTCCATAAGAGCATGAACATAGCGCCCTAGTAAGCAGGTGGAATTAGTGGACTTAAGCGGCATGCTCCCTGAAGAAAAGGTCTTTTTAGCCGCCTGATCCGACTTCTTAGACTCCCTATCCGCAGGAGTCTGAGGAAAAGCTCCTGAAGCATACTTCGAGCATGACAATGACGCCTGTACCACCAGACTTTCTGGAGAAGGGTGGGAAGAAAGAAAACCTGGATCCCCAGGAGCCACCCTATATCTTCTTGCTACCTGCCTGGAGACTGCCGGCGAAGAGTGGCTTACGCCAGACGTCCATAACTGGCTCCAAAATAGCCTCATTAAAAGGCAGCAAAGGCTCACTGGTCGAGGTAGGCGAATGTAACACCTCCGTCAGAAGGTTAGGTTTATACTCAGCAGAGGGCAACTGCAAGTCCAGCAACTCTGCGGCCTTCTTTATTACAAGATGGTAAGGAGCCAGTTCCTGCGGTGGAGAGGATCTAGTGGAAGAATGCTCCCACTGCGGAGTTGTATCGAGACCGCTAGCCTCTTGAATCCCCTCAAAGTCATCAGAAGAAGTATCCACCTCACCTTCTTCCATCTCTTCCCTATAACACTCCTCTTCCAAGACTCTCAGGGCCTCTCTCCTTGAGCGGATCCGAGGAACCGGCGCCGGCGGCACCGTACGCGGGGTCGGTGGAACCGAACGTGGAGCCGGAGGTGTCAGAGTCGGCGGCGCTGGAGTTGGTGTCGACGGCGCCGGACGCGGAGCCGAGGGAGTCGGCAACGGCATCGAGGAAGGCTCCGAAGAAGGTCGATCCAATCGAAGCCGAGATGGATCCCCAGACAGCGCCGGAAACTGCTACGAAGGCTCCATCGGCAGAAAGGGCATAAACGGGGCCTGAGCATAATGCTGCGGCACTCCCAGAGTGTATGCCATAGGAAACACGGGACCAGTAGGTGCGCCGGATGGGAAGGCAGCCCGTAGGAAAATCCCATACATAGCATTTAAAAAATGCGTCGAATCCGCACCCGGAGTCGGGAACTGCGGATAAGGGATTAATCCCGGATCCGGTTGAGGAGTACCTGGTACTGGAGCCGTAGTGTCCTCAACAGGCGCCGCAGGATCATCCGGCTCTGGAGAAGGCTCTTTTTCCTGTTCTTGCTCGGCCTCAGAAGCCGAAGACTCCACTGGAACCGGGTACTGCGCCGGGGACAGCGCCGGGGACCGCGCCGGAGTCCGCTTCGGCGAAGGAGATCTCCTCTCTGGAGACTTAGGTGGAGAAGGAGACACATCCTTACTTCGACGTCGAGGCGAAGTCGATCTCGACGCCTTGCTCTTCGAAGACCGGCGCCGAGAGGAATGCTTCCTTTTCTTTTGGTGTTTCTTCGACTTCGAAAAATGCGAAGTCGACGACTCCGGTCTCGATCTCTCCTTCTTCCTACCTCTCTTCTCCTTCTTAGCCTTGGCCATGAAGAGCTTCGCCTCCCTTTCCTTCAAGGCCTTGGGATTCATCCTTCTGCAGCTGGAACAATCCTCCGCGTCGTAGTCAGAAGAAAGGCACCACAAACAATGTTCATGGGGGTCTGTCATCGAGATGTGGCCCCCACATTCCCTACAAGACATGGCAATTTTTTTTTCAACAGTAACACACTACACGACTACAAAGTAGCAGGAGAGTGCTGGAAAACTGTTGCGCGTCGACGGCGTGGAAAAAAGGGAACTGACGTCATCACGCCGACGTGGCTCTCTTATGGCTCCAGTGACGTCATACGGAGTCGCGATCGGAGCCGATGCATTATGACGTCGTCCACGTCGGCGTAGAGAGCTGGGGAAAAAAGTTCAGTGGAATGCTGGCGCAGGGGTTATTCACAAGGTGAGGAATCCACTGGCAGATGTATCCATCAGAAGTAACTTCTTTTTCACTACAGATATACATTCTGAAACATGCACATCATTACTGCTCAACTCACGGTCAGAATCTAAATCTTCTTAAACACATTTCACAGATTAGATCTTCTTCTGCATACCTTAGTGTAGTGCCCATAAATACCGCAAGAACTGCATTTAACTTTCCTTGCAGGACAAGATTTAGCAAAAGCTAAATGCTCAACACTTCCGCATCTATAACATTTAGGTGGTTCCCTGTTAGATCTGTAGTTACTCCATCCTTCAGACTTTTGCTTACTGCTAATTTCATTTGGTGCTTGCTCTTATTTTCACTATAGTATCACTTACCACCGCCTCTGCTTTCAAGCCACTAGCACATCTACTAGATGTTTCAGCTTTGTGGACAATGGCAAGAATATCGTCCAAACAGGCCTCACCATTCATTCAAAGACGTTCCTGAATAGCAGGATTATACGCATGCATAACCACCTGGTCACAAACTAAATCTTCCAATAGCCCACCAAATGCACAATCTGTAGCCAATTTCTTTAACTCACATAATCAGCTATAGATTCTGCTTTAAGCTGTTTTCTTTGAAAAGATTTGTAGCGAGTGATGCCTATGCACACTTTGGGGGCAAAATACTTATCTAGATTAGCAAGCGATAAAGTATTACTATCACCACTACCAACCACAGGTTTGTTCATTTGATTGAATGTCTTAAGTCCTTGGGGGCCTAAAGAACGTAATAGAATACGTTTCTTGTTCTGAGCCAACATTTTGCCATCAGAGTCTACAGTTTCAATATAATTTAAAAAATATTCTTTGCATTCTGTCCATTTAAGAACAGGTTCCGATCCACCCAGCCAAAATGCTTGTGGAGGGCTTAACGTAAACGTTTGCTGGCTCATGGTTGCTGAAAGGATTTCCTAGTATTATCAAAAAACAATATGAAGTGGAATTGTTCAGTGCAATCAGAAGTAAACACTGTCCATTCTTTACCACAATGAACTTGTGCCGAGGGAAATGAGATTCCTAACAAAGAAAGTGTCAAAATACCTTGGAGAAGTAGGTTGCAACTGAAATCCAATTGTGGAATTGTGGGAATACTTGACGTATAAATTCCTTTTTCTTTGTAAAGGAGATCCTTGACGTACAACTTCGTTTAAAAAAAAAAAAATCTATTTCGGCCATCCCAATCCAAATGGCCGGTGTGCGGGATGTCGTAACGCACCACATCCCGTTTCCAAGGACGTCTGACGCGCAAACAGAATCCTGAAACAATGACGAGCAGTGGGTGAGAAGCAGGTCACGGCCGTAAACACCAAGGCGCGTTGTTGGGCAACTACTGTTTGAACTCGGAAGAGTTCCAAGGTTGACCGGTAAAGCGCAAAGTATGGTTTTAGGGTTAAAAAATAGCTGTGCTGCTCACCGAAAATGCTGAGTCGTTTCTTTAGCGCTCAAATGCAAATGAGCTCCTACAGAGTATGTGTCACTCTGCTGTCGCGTCAACTCTGCCTGTCAGTATTTTTCTATCGATGGTATCCTCCCTTACTCCTTCACAGGTCCTTAAAGATCCTACTCATCGCCATTTGTTAAGAAGGACACATAAGGATTTCTCTTCAAAGTAGCTTTATTCCATACAATGACAGGCAGGTACAGAAACACAACTTGTCAGCCAGCTATCCCATTGGTAACTGACTCTCAGCCACCGACAGGCTTCACATTCCATGTTCCATGGAACATAAAGTCTGGAGAGTATTCAAACAGAATGAGGAAGATATACATAACAAATACCCAAGGTCTCCAGGAATGCCAGATTCAAACTAATCAACATGTTTATCTGACACAGGGCATACCTCACACATGACCGCATTAATAAATATTTTAATTCTACAGATGCTGCTTGCCCCAGAGGTGGGTCTATTGATGCAGGCCTCATTCATATCTTATGGAACTGCCCTCAGCTGAGTTCCTACTGGGAGGGGGCGATGGCAAAGATTGCGGGGGTCACAGAAAAGGAAGTCCCCTGCTCCCTGGGACATTGCATATTGAGCTGGTTCCCCCACTCTTCCAAAACCCAAGTGACCAGTAAATTACATAATTTAGCATTTATATTAGCAAAAAGGGAAATAACGAGACATTGGAAATCCCCAGGGGGACCCCGCGTTCTCAGACAGAAGGAACTTGAAAAATGGGCCAGCTATGAAAGTGCAGTACTGGTGAGAGAAGCCTGTAGAGGCACTGGACTGATCGAGCTCGAGCAAGGCAGGCCCTGGTAGATAGCTTGAAAAACCCTGACCCACAATTGAATGACAATCCACCGGGAGTGTCCCCTCCTTGTTCACCTGAGCGCATGGATGAGACGAGGGAAGTGGAATGTATTACACTGATGGCCGTCTCCTCCATGCACCACAGAGCTGTTCCCGAATTAGGACTTGCCCAGAGTCTGATGGAAGGAGCGACTGAGAGCAACTGGGCCACTACAAGGACCCATCGGCCATATCCTAGAATCTTTTCTGATTCTGTGCGAGAGAGCATCTTAGAGACGAAGGTGGGAGATGGGTGGGAGGGGCGGAGCCAGGGAGAGTTGTATGAATGGGAAGAGTAGAGCGACCTAGGCCATTTGACTGCTTGGTAATAGTGGTTTGAGGAAACACCATACTCTGGTTTTTGATGGTAAATATGTTGCATGTCATCTGAATACCGATGCAGCCTACTGCGCTTAGGTTATATTTTGCCGGTATCTGGCATTAAGTGAAGTTGATACAAAAAACAAATACAATTTGTTTTAAAAATAAAATAAAATGTAGTTTATGCATTTTAACTAGTCAGCTTTACCTAATAACGAATTGATATGTACCTCTGCCGCTTTCCATATTTGCTGCATTACAAATATCATCAAACACCACATGCCACGCTTAGTTTCGAACAAGGTAAATATGCATCATTCTATATGTTGCATTTCTTAAAAAGTCACACAGCACCAACTTCACCAAGTGGTGTTAGTGTCCTTTACCTAGAACAAAAGTACCTACCACATCAAATCAAGTTTAACTATGACAATATAATACTGAGGAAGGAAGGGAAACACTCAGGCGATTGTTGTCCCTTTCTGATGAGTACATTTCTTCTTCTAGCCAATTCAATAGATTCTGGAGTTTAACTGAGCTGTAGGCTTAACAAGTGAATTTTGAGAAAGAGAAGAGGCTGATCTCATTCCTCAGAATTTTGCAAAGACAGGTCCACAGCATGGGGGCCATGTCTCAAACTATTTTCAAGGCTAAGTTAGTTTTCAATTTTGGTGTCACAAAGAGGAGAGAGTCCTTGCTCCATGAACTTCATAATCCTCTGGAGTGAGTCAACCATTTTGATAGATACTGAGCGTTCTTCAGATAAATGGCCTGAAGGTGAGGCAGCATTCTTTATCATTTCTCTTATGGCAACCAAATAAGGCCTTTTCCTATGGGTGTGATGCATTGGAATTTTCACTTTGTTGCTACCAATGTAGCTTCGGAGTGCAATATTGTTATTAGCAGTGCGTTGCCAGAATCTGGAGGCAGATTACAATTTGTATGAGAGGCTGATTTCAGCTTTTGTGCAAGGTACATTTTTATTTTCCTCAGTGAGTGGAGGAAGTTATTTGCTCATTTTGATTTTGTTAAAATGAGCATATGGGGATAGCTGTTGTCTAGGATGATACCTACTGAGTCAACTTCAAGTTTGGAGAGAAACCTTCAAGTTTGATTTCAAGCAGTAAAGCTGGGTCGAATCTGCTATGGTGTTTTGGAGATACTAGGAAGAACTCAGTCTTTTAACGGTTTAACATAACTACATTTTCAGACATCGATTGTTGCATTTTTATGAGGTAGGACCGTAGTATTTGATTATATCCTACATCTATTCGAGTAGCATCTGCATGAAGATGTTAATTTCGAATTTTCCAGGGATAAGCCAAGTGGCTTCATATATAGGTTAAAATGTGTGAGTGAAAGAATATAACCTTGAGGGACACTGCATACTATGTGAGATGATTCATATGCGTGCAAGCCAAGATTTATTATGTGTTTCTGAGCAGCAATCAATAACATGAACCAATTTGTTACTCGACTTCTGAAACCCATTCCTGTGTACTATAACATTAAGAAAAGAGTTTCCTTCATCTACTATTAAAAAAACGTCATTTAGGGCTTTTAGTATTGGTGATTTTGTGCTTATAATTTCACTGAAGCCTGAATTGGTAAGTAGTCAGCTAGAAGACTGTTATCCTTGATGTATTTATTATTTCTATGTTGTCACCTTCGATTAATAATAACTCGTATGCAATTTTACATACACAAATTTCAAGCCAGACTTTTGGCTGGCCAGTGCTTGTTAGGTACCCGTTGATATAGGTCAACAATCTTCAGTCATTGCTTTTTAATACTCTGGCAGCAACAACAAGGTGATGGATGGAATGTTTTATTAAGCTCATTCACTGGCAATCATTCTGGGCCGCATTCCAGTCCACTGTTTTTCACCAACCATGCCACACTACACAAAGGTTCACCTTATGCAAATCAGTGCCAACCCTGCTCTCCTCATGGAAACAGTCCATTCTGAACTGCCAAGTGAGGTCCCCTCCAGAAGGGAACACAAGTAACCCCAAATTGGTTTGGCCCTACATAAGGCTCGTCAGTGGGGTGTAACTAGAGTCCTATGGCACAGTGAGCATGAGCAAAAGACACAAAAAATGATGAACGGAATGCAGAACAAACCAAACATTCCCCATCAGTCAAGAGATCTGGATTAAATCCATTGTTCTTTTGCTCGCCATGCCACCCCTGTTTAGACACACCGTATGCAAATCAGTCTTCACCCTGCTCCTCATGGGAACAGTCCAGCCTGAAAAGCCAAGCCAGGTCCTCCCTGGACCAGAAACAAGCAGCTTCGGGGTATCACCCCTCATCAGCCAGGCCAGCCTTAATCCAGTAGCACAGTGAGCCCAGGACACACGTCTGGGCATAACCGGCGCACTTAGGGCAAGAAAGCAAGAGAGACACAAATGATGGACGGAATGCAGAACAAATCAAACATTCACCCCCAGTCAAGAGATCTAGGTTAAATCCAATTGTTCTTTTGCTCACCACGCCACCTCAGTTTAGACCCAGCCAAGGGTCAAGACAGATTTGCATATGGCCAGAAGTGGGTCCCTTGCTTGCTGCACCACTGGATTCAAGCTAATCTGGCTGATATGGGGTAATACCCCGAAACCAGTCCCAGGATGCTTGTTTCCAGTCCAAGTAGGACCTGGCTAGACAGTCGGGCTGGACTGTTACCATGGGGAGCAGGGTCAAGACTGATTTGCATATGTCTGGGTCCAAACTGGAGTAACATGGCAAGCAAAATAACGATGGATTAAACCCAGATCTATGACTGGGTGTGAGTGTTGGAAAAGTTTCAACACACTGTGCATCATTTTATTTTGTGATGTTGCTATGCGTGCCCTAAATGGCTAAGGTTATGCCCAGACGTGGGGTCCTTGCTTGCTGCGCCACTGGATTCAAGCTAATTTGACTGATGAGGCGTGATACCCTGAAACCAGTTCCAGGATGCTTGTTTCCGGTCAAGGGAGGACCAGGCTTGGCAGTTTGGGCTGGACTGATACCATGGGGAGCAGGGTCAAGGCTGATTTGCATTTGGCTGTGTCCAAACTGGGGTGACGCGGCGAGAAAAATGATGATGGATTAAACCCAGATCTGTGTCTTGGGGTGAGTGTTTGAAAAATGTAAAAACTCGGTACCTCTTAGTCTGGGCACACCCGTAGTGCTTAGGGCATCAACTGCAACAACAACAATGTGATGTATAGAATGCTTCAATTAATCCGCCACTGGCAAACGCTTGGAACGCTGTACGAAGCTACACCGAACTGAAGAGCCCCAGTCATGGCAAAACTGGTCTGTGGTTGCTTTTGTTTCAGTTTATGGAGGACCTGTTCTGGCAGTTCGGGCTTTACTGTTACTATTGGAGCAGGGTCAAGACTGTCTTCGATAAGGCTGGGTCCGCACTGAGGTGGGATCATATGCAAAAGAACAATGGGTTGGACTGCTACCCCGAGTTATTGCCAGTGGTTAGACTTATAGTATTCATCCCATCACCTTAAGTTTCTTTAATACTTTGGCAATCACTTCTTTGATAAGTCCAGAGCAGTATATATCTTTCACCTCACACTACTGGCTGCTTGGTGCATCATTCCACCTCCTTATAAATGGATGCAATAAATGAAGGATTATTTTGCATTATTGTTGTATGAGTACAGCAATAGGAGTTTTAGCATGCCCTCTTTCTCGCCTACGATACCAGCAGTACAGAGTGATATGCCACTGGATCAGGCAAAGGCTGGGAACACCATCAGCAGAAATTTACCGCTTCCAGAGCAGTGTGGCTAATGGAAGAAGGATGCTGTGCTATGATGAATTATGGTGTGCACCAATGGGTAATTCAACATGCCCCCATCCTCCTGCTCTCCTGTGATGCAGCAGTATCAGCACTGTAAGTTGGTAGGCCACAGGATCTAATAGCAGTTGACACTATCATCCTGCAATAGGGTGACGTTGTGCCATGGAGGGCTGCAAAATGTGTGCAATATACTCCTGAGAGCGACTTGGACTATACAATGTCATGCAACGTCACCACTTCTTAAACACTGAAGCTACAGGAACAGTGATGCCCTGCCTGATGCATGATTATGCACACGCTTATTTGTTTCATCACGTCCTCTTCTTTCTGCTTCATTACGAAGCAGCAATTCTCATATGTGGCAGGTGGAGGCACCATCATCCTGCAGCAATACTGTACTGCCAGGAGACACTTAAGCTGTACACCATCATGCAGCATATCACTGATTGCAAAGCACTAAGGATGTGGAAACAGTGATACACTGCTGTGCTGTACCACGGTGTATACCTGTGGGTGTTTCACAGAAGCAGTGCTGCCAGTTGTGCAGAGTTGCAGGCTGGGGTATCTAGAAGCAGCAGACACATCAGCATGGTGACATGCAATAAGTGTAGCTTTGAGGGTGCATAGAGATTCAACATCTCACTGATTTACAAGCACTGCAACAACAATTATACCTGCAAGGTTATAAAGTATGTGAGAACACCACTGAGAAGAGGCAATGCAAACTTTCCACTATCACCCCTGCTATGGAATCTAGACATTAGGCATCCATGGGAGACCATCAGATGGTGAGGCATGAACTTATCTGGTGTAAGACATTCACGTCTTATGTCGTAATTTACAACTGACCTACCATTCTGATAATGCCAGACAGAAGTTAAATCCTGACAAAAATGAAGCTAAAGTGTTAGTCTCCGAGAGAAAATTAAACTTCACCCCTCAAAGCAGAGAAGCACAGTTTCCAATCTGGGTCCATTGGAGTCTATTTCTGTGGGGGGCACAATGCAGCTATTGGTAGAACAACGGTTTGTATCATGGAACTGCTTATAATGTAAGATGGCTCTCTCATCTTCTTTCCACCCTCAGATCTACAATCAAGCCAACCTTCTGTTGCTTCAACATGTGTGTGCAATGGGAATACCTTCAATTAGTGTTGCCACTTCAACAGGCATACATAGTTTCATTGAAGAAACTGCATGCTGGCTTTGGCAAGCACAGACCACTCACTCTCTGCTACTTACATATGCGAACAGTGAGGTCTTGATCCAATCCATAGTGAGCATAGTGCCATAAAATGCTTCTTAAAGCGAAGGACTAGTTAATTACGGTCTAGCTTGCTTTGGCCAACGTTTATTGAGACACATAGGGTTTGAGAGTTGTACCTAGTTTAAGCTATGCACGAGTATGCAGCCAAGTAATATCAAGCATCATGTGGAATGTTCTGCTTCTAGAATCTGTCACATCCTTAGGGATTGGGTGTTCTGTGCCTTTTCTAGGCCTCATGTTTTACATGTACAAAAATCAATTTGCATGTTGTCCTGTTGATTACAATTTTAAAGGGCTGTTTCAAATTTCTTGAACAAAAATATCAATGTCCCTTTCAGTGCGTTGATGGCATACACTTATCAGTGCAGCGGAAAATTACTCAGAAAAGTTAACAAAATTGTGCTAGTGAAACTGTGTTTTACAGCCGCAGGACAATGGTTTCCTGAACAAAAATATCAATGTCCCTTTCAGTGCGTTGATGGCATACACTTATCAGTGCAGCGGAAAATTACTCAGAAAAGTTAACAAAATTGTGCTAGTGAAACTGTGTTTTACAGCCGCAGGACAATGGTTTCCTGAACAAAAATATCAATGTCCCTTTCAGTGCGTTGATGGCATACACTTATCAGTGCAGTGGAAAATTACTCAGCAAAGTTAACAAAATTGTGCTAGTGAAACTGTGTTTTACAGCAGCTGGACAATGGTTTCTTGAACAAAAATATCAATGTCCCTTTCAGTGTGTTGATGGCATATACTTATCAGTGCAGCGGAAAACTACTCAGAAAAGTTAACAAAATTGTGCTAGTGTTTTACAGCAACAGGACAATGGGTAGCTCCAGTCCCCCTGCATTTCAGGTAGAACACTGAATAATGTGCGTGTTTAACAAGCATTGGCAAAGCCAGCAGGTCTTTTTGTGCACTGACCTTGCAATGCCTTGTTACTCAACTGCACAAGCATCAGAGCCACCGGCTTCAGTGGGGCAAGGGCTGCCAAGGCATAAGCAGCAGTAGATCCATGGCCGGCGCTTTGCAGTTCGTGTGAGAGCAACAGGAGTCTGGGTGCAGTAATTCAAATGGCTTGCTACAAAAAATGCGACACTTTCAGTAATGCTACTGCTGCTGACATATGAACTAGATGCATGCAGAAGCAAGATGCAACTGCCGAAAATGTAAACATCTGCAAATGCCATGGGTGGTCCCAAGCGTGACTGACAGCGGGGAAGGACTTGTGCAGAAAAACTGCCCCCCCCGCCCCCCCCCCACATTAAAGCCCCTAGTGAAGCCAGGGTGGAAGGCAAAGGTGTACTGCTACTTTGCAAAAAAACTGCATTTCAAGCAGAGTAGGTAAGTGTCTTGTAGGAGTAACACTTCTGGAGTGTAGCATTTAGTTAATTGCAGAACCGCCCCTTCGGTTGCCATAATTAGGGCCATTCACGTTCCATAGTACTCAACCAGGTGTTTGGCATATACAACAAGTTACTTACCTGTACACTGTGGTTCTCCAGTATTGATATCTTTAGAGAATCAACATTCCTCATTTGTCTGGTTTTTAGGACATTATGTCCATAGCCTGCCAAGAAGATTGTGTGCCAAGTAGAACATAAACCTTTCTATTAAGGCCAACTCCCTATACTTCTTATCCCAAAGTATTTGTCACCTCAACACGGCTTCCCCTCAGCCCAGAAAAAATACAAACACTTGTAATTCTAAGACTACAAGGTCAACAGTACATCGAACTTTGCCCCATAAAAGTTGTGTTTTCAAATCTTCTTACCATCTGGGTTACCTGCATGACCGGAGCCAGATATAGTTCGGGATTACGTGCCGCGCCCCCTGACAATTAAGTGGTTCTTATGGCATTATCTTCCCTCCATCCACGTTATCCACTTTTTTAGGTCTTGCCTAGGCAGCACTTGCGCTGTCTCTGCAAGACATGCTGTATTCAGGATATGGGCTTTAAAAGCTCTGCTCATTTTCAATGACTGCCCCTGTTACATATGTTGTTACTTAAAGCTTGTGAGCACTATTTCTTTCTTTAAGCTGGAGTACTTGAGACCAGTGCTTGTGGTTTACAGAGCTCTGTTGTCAAGAGGGCTATAAATCTTGCTCTCATCTTGCAACATCTGCAGTGGATTTAAAGACCGAGGACTGTTTTGGCACAGCTGCCTCCTCCTCTCTCCTGCTTTTGAAACCCACAGCCGGGCGTCACGGCCCCTGCCTTCCTACAGCTACTGATGCCTCCGTCTCAAAGCTCAACAAGCATTTGCAATGCAACAGGTCTTGCATTTGTGAGAGTTTGAGCTATTGGCATTGTAAATAACAATCCCTTTTATTTATGTGTTATGAAAACCTGCAAGCGGTGCGTAAACACACACTTTGCCCTTATAGACATTGCTTACTAGAAGAAAGGCTGGCAGTAACTGTGCCTCTTTTACTGCCAGCCTTGCTTCTTGTAAGCAAGGACTATGGGTACAAAGTTCGTGTTTACGCATCGCTTGCAGGTTTTCAAAACATAAATAAAAGGCATTGTCATTTACAATGGCAATAGCTCAAACTCTCACAAATACGAGATCTTTTGCACTGTAAATGCTTGTCTTCTAACGGATTGTTGGATTCTCAGAAACAGCTCAGACTCCAGAGCGTGTGAATTATATACTCTGCTGTGAAGAGTCGACCTTTGGCCTCTGTTACCCAATACCCCAATTTTTTGAGGCCTTGTCAGACCATCTCCTCTCCTATCTTGGCCTCCAGTGCCCCTGGGTACCTTGGGTTGCCTGAAAAATTACTTTGTTGGAGACAGTGCCTGCATCTATTCTCTTTGTTGCACCTTCCGCTGCGATTGATGCACCTGCCGTATATCTGATTTAGTTAACGTCGATCCTCGTTTCCTGAAGATGTGGTGCATTTTTTTTTTGGCATGGTACAGGTTTATTGGCAGTGGGGAATATCAAATGAGTAACCTTGCCTCCTTAATAGAATGCCTTTGTGAAACTTATAAAGGAGGTGAGCAGAAGAGGCTAATATGAGGTGTCTAGGAGAATTCGCCAACATTACCCACTGAAGAAGGAAGTGGCAGGGACTTGTAGGTAACAAGCCACTGGAACCTTGAGCCAGATGCCTGACTCTGCTCAAGGTCCTCCTAGAATCTGAAGCCCAAAATAAGCCGAGCTTTCATGTGGCTTCCGCCTTCTTCCCTCGTCCTCCCGTCTTGCACAAAGAGTTAAAAGCAAAGCATTAATATCTGAGGTGAAAACAAGAGACACAAACACCCATTTAGTGGCTTTTTTGTAAGCAGCGAAAACAGAAAATATGAGATTAATCCAGGCTTCCCCACTTAACCAAATTGTGTTATCTTAAGTAAATATTTCATTTACCCGAGCCTCCTTTATCTTCATTTCCGCGTACGAAAATACCTTCAAATACGCGAGTTCAGAACATGAACTGTACAAAAAAGTATTGTGTTCACTTTAATAGGCTATAATGTTGATATATCTTAAGAGCTTGGCCACATACAAATGACTGGCATCTCAATTGACTAATGGCAATGTCAGTGAACACATAAATAAAGAAGGAGTTAGAGGATAAAAGCTGGTGCCGCCCTCCAACCACCAATCATGACAACTGATTTGTAGGAAAGTCTAGTTTGTACCCAGGAGAAAATACAAAGATTTCTGTGAAACCCTCACCCACCAGGGTTGCCCCTTGGTGGCATGCTTCATCATAGGGTCCTTCCCGTTCCGCTGCGGAACGGGGCGTGCTACAACCTACGAGTTACGTGGGAGCACTTTTGTTGGCTATGACAGACAGAATGGTCTATAAGGGAGGAGTGGGTCAAAGGGGGAAGATTAGTCCGATTGGGTTTCTCACTAAATGTTCTACTAGTCTATTGATTATGAGTCACGCAAAGCTTTTACTCCACCCTGATGGTGCTCACTGAGGGTACAGGGTTCTAAGGATACCGGGGGCGTTCATTTGCTAGTGGTTCCTGGAACCAGGAAAGTTTAATTTTCGCCTTATTTTTACAGAATCAATAGTATGAACAAGAGACTGGTGGTATAAGTGTATGCACCTTTCTATTAGCATGCAAGTTGAATGTTGTGTTGAATATACCACAGCAGGAGTGGAACCAAGCATTAAAATAGGTGAAAAAACAATGAAATACGCTGGATCCTGAAGAATAGCCAATAAGGGTAGGCTAAAAACATGTCGACCACTAGGAGATAGGAACACCATCCCTTTTTTACTAATATTTCTCCTGTTTTTTAACCATAAGGACTAGGGGTCGGAATAAAATAATCATAACCCACTAGCCAGGTATTTTTAATGATCTTCTCTTCCCCCTTTGACCCACTTCTCCCTCATAGACCATTCTGTCTCTCATAGTCAACAAAAGTTCTCCCACGTAACTCATAGGTCGCAGTACCCCCCGTTCCACAGTGGAACGGAAAGGACCCTATAATGAAGCATGCCACCGAGGGGCAACCTGGTGGGTGAGGGTTTCACAGAAAACTTTGTGTTTTCTCCTGGGTACAAACTAGACTTTCCTACAAATCAGTTGGGTGCCTTTTTTCTGTGTCATAATAGCAATGTCACCAAGGTAGGGCAGGAACAGTTTTAAATTTATGGTTAAAGAGTATTACTTTTAATAAGTACCTCTGAGTGTAGTGATATAATGTAACATACTAAAGTTAAAGCTTCCCCATATTAGAGGTATACACTTTTCAGAATTTTGAGAGGTTTTATCATATTTCACATGAGGTTTGTAGCATGATTTACTGGAAACGTTTTCAGAAATATATATATGTGTATATATATATATATATATATATATATATATATATATATATATATATATATATATATATATATATATATATATATATATATACACACACACACACAGATGAGCACATTTTTTAACAAACCTGGTCCTCTCGCTCTCACATGGACACCCACATACCCAATTGAATCAATAAACCACTTGAAAATCCTCCTATATATGTTGTGTGTCTGACTCACCTGGAAGGGATTTTCTACACCCCATATTAGTTTATCATCAGAGATTAAGTAAAGCATGTTCAATCGATATCTTTTCCACAAATATTCGTGCCAATTAACTTTAAATGAATTATAGAAATAAATATAAAATCAGGGCTTTCAGATAAAGATCCTTGATAAAATGAAATCTATCAACAAAAAATGAGTTACAAGTGCTAAAATGAGTATTTACCACGATGGGCATAAGATTATGAACAGCTCCCCAAGTCTAACTACCAGGAGCTAAGTGGTAGGCAGAACTGAGCCATGATATATCATGTCTAATGTGGCCTAACTCTTGTAAAATAATTAAGGAGGCAATCAAAGGAATTAAGTAAGGATTAAATAGAAGAAGCAAAAACAATTCCAGTTAATTTTACAAATCTGAAACTATGTCTAACTTGCACCAATTGATTCTAATCTGTGTTGGAATTGTAAAATGTAGGAAACCTAAAGAAAATAATAATAATTGAATTCTTCTGCTGATCTAGTCTGTCTGGTGTGCGTATTCCATTTTGGTACCGGAAAGAGTATCTGAATACATGTGTTAGAGCTATATCATTAATACAGTTATTCCTTCCTATATTCATCTAAACAGAAACACAAAATTACCTTCACTAAGATAATCAGATAAGGTCTCAAAATTGTGCTTGAAGAATTTGTCATCTTCTGGTGTTTGAGGAAGGGACCCAGTGTGTTCAGATTTCTCATCCAGATTTGTTACACCCAGCTCAGAACTCCAGTCTGAGCCTAATGAATCCTCATCTGCAAAACAAATGTGGGTTCCATTTTAGTATTTTTGATTACATGACAAAAAGCATGGATGGCACAATCAACATTAGAATTGTCATACATCAATACTGTGACACCAACACATTAGGTATTAGAAAATGCTCAGTTGGACATAGTATAGAAATTATTGCTCAACAAACATACTCACTATAATTCCATAGTATACGTAGAGTTACTGTCAAATGTTCAGAGCTTTGTACATGAAAGTTAAACTAATTCTGTTAAGAACAAATTAAGTAGTACACACTTCTTTAAAATACATATCGAAGTCTATAATTGTTACTTTCAAATCACTACCCCCATTACATTACCACTGAACACTCAGCAGGGGTTTGGTGGTCGCTGGTACTATTTTATCTGATGTATAGTTCTTTTTGGCACTTTGTTTTGATAACCAACTTTATTGAGTTTATGAACAGTATCACAACTCCTCAGAATATAATGAGGCATATCACAATTCATAACTTGAATGCGACAGGCAAGCAGCATCAGCAATATTTCAGAGAGATTTACAATTGAAAGGAGCTAGTAGCACAGTGTCGCTCCAAACAACACACCTGACCCAGCCATTTACCCCATATTCATTCATATTTGGCCGGGCAACCCCTTGCCTCATATATAGGTTTCTCTTGCATCACACACCAGTCTAGGCCTTTGAGCCACTGTGACGCTGTAGGAGGTGTGGGGCTTTTACCACATAGCCTCTATATCCCGTTTTTGTACCATAATAGTTGTACCTAGGAATGCTCTGTCTGCTCGAGAACCCCCGGAGCCCTGTAATACTACCAAAAGGAGGACCAGAGGAGTGTGCAGGACCTCCTACCGCAATACATCACTGAGATCAGTTAGTATGTGTGTCCAGCACTTGTGTAATGCTGTACATGACCATACCACGGAGTAAAAGTCCACTTGGGCCTCTGCGCAGCAAGGGCAATCGGTGATAGGAATGAAACCGGCTCGGTGCAGTCTGGCTGGAGTAAGGTAGGCGCAATATAGATAGTAAGTTTGAATTAATCTCAAGTTGGACGAAATGGTTATGACTCGAGGGGCCATATTGGCATCTCCCCAGTCGTCATCTTCTAAGGGGCCCAGCCATCGCTCCCAGCACGTCAGTCCTAAGGTGATCTAGTGTGTCTGGTGCATTTGTAATGAGAGTGCGATAGATCTGAGATGCTCCTCCTTTGCCAAGTGGACCCATCAGGACTTTAGCTTCCAGGAGCTGAAGTCAGGGATGAAGATGTTGCTGGGGACATGGGTGGTGACTGCATGTTGAAGTTGTAAATATTTATAAAACTGGGTGGAGTTAATGGTATACATGTCCTGCAACTCTTGAAATGTACATATATGGGTCCCAGATCATATATCGCTCAATTGTGTTATACCGATAAGGTCCCATTTCCCGAAACTCTCCAGTGTGGCCACCACTCTCAACCAGGTGCCGCACCATAAGGGGATATGGAGTGTACACTTAGTGTTCCAATAGGTCTAAAGCAGCACGAATTGACATGCAAGGAAGACTGCCCGGGACACTCTTGGGATGGTGTTGGAGATTGCGATGGTGTTGGGGATCGAGGAGTCGTAGCACATCGCCAGGACTCGGGCAACCCCAGAGATGTGAGTTCTAGTTGGTATGCCGGATCTGTCCACTCCCCTGAGAACCAATTGAACAAGTTACTTACCTTAGATAACAATGAATCTGGTAGAGACATAGTCTAGCTGCAGATTCCTTAACATGTGAATTCTCCCCATGCGTCAGACTGCATTCAGAAACTTTTCTCAGCAGTACCTCTGCGCGCCAGAGGGCAGTACCACAAGGCTCTGCGATGACCTGGACTACGGATGTGACGTCAGTGGAGCCATATAAGTCCCCTCCGGCATGCTGACATCAGTTTCTCAGTTAAACTTTCCGTGCCAGAACGCGGAGCTACTATAGATACTGGCTGTGGAAACTGTGTGCCAAAAAAGATGAAAAATCTTTACAACAAGAGAAATAGGCAGAAAGGTATGATAATACCAGATACAGACTTTGGGCGAAAATTAAAATAAATCAACTACGCACAAGCCATGTCAAATACAGCTTTCAAGGAAAACACCTCCCACTCCGCTGAGCATGCACCAAGGGGAAAAGGATAGTATCAATCAATCAATCAATGCATTTATAAAGCGCGCTACTTACCCGTGAGGGTCTAGAGGCGCTGGGGTCGGGCAGAGGCGTTTTGAATGCATTGTAGTCGTCGTAGGTGTTTGGCCGGGATGCCTGCGTAGAGTGCGTTGCCATAGTCTAGCCTGCTGCTGACGAGGGCCTGGGTCACAGTCCTTCTTGTTTCAGTGGGGACCCACATGTAGATCCTGCAGAGCATTCAGAGGGTGTTGTAGCAGGCGGAGGAGATGGCATTGACCTGCTTCTCCATGGTGAGGGAGGAGTCGAGGATGATTCCCAGGTTGCGAGCGTGGTCGGTGGGGGTAAGTGCTGTTCCTAGCGCGGTCGGCCACCAGGAGTCGTCCCAGGCTGAGGGTGTGGGTCCGAGGATGAGGACCTCCGTCTTGTCTGAGTTCAGCTTCAGTCGGCTGTTCCTCATCCATTCGGCGACGGCTTTCAATCCCTTGTGGAGGTTCGTTTTGGCGGTGGTCGGGTCCTTGGTGAGGGAGAGGATCAGCAGCAGGGTGTCATTGGCGTAGGAGATGATGTTGAGGTGGTGTCGGCGGACGACCTGTGCGAGGGGGGCCATGTAGACGTTGAACAACGTCGGCCTGAGGGATGATCGCAGATGATGTTGGTGGCCTTGGAGCGGAGGGGGGGGAGGGGGGGTGGGGGGGATTGGGGGGGAGGCGTACGCTCTGTGTTCTGCCGGAGAGGAAGGAAGTGATCAAGTCCAGGGCTTTTCCCTGGATTCTGGCTTCTTGGAGGCGTTCATTTAGTGTGCGGTGGCAGACTGTGTCGAATGCGGCTGATAGGTCCAGGAGGATGAGGGCTGATGTTTCGCCGTTGTCTAGTTGAGTCCTGATGTCGTCTGTGGCTGCGATGAGGGCTATCTCGGTACTGTGGTTTCTTCGGAATCCGGACTGGGATGGGTCTAGGATGCTGTTGTCTTCGAGGTAGTGGGTCAGCTGTGCGTTGATGACTTTCTCGATGACCTTTGCCGGGAATGGGAGCAGTGAGATGGGCAGGAAGTTCTTGAGGTCCTTGGGATCCGCTTTGGGTTTCTTCAGGAGGGCGTTGATTTGGGCGTGTTTCCAGCTTTCCGGGAAGGTGGCAGTCTCCAGGGAGGAGATGATCTTCCGCAGTTGGGGGGCAATGGCAGTGTCAGCTTTGTTGAAGATGTGGTGTGGGCAGGGGTCTGACGGTGATCCGGAGTGGATGGAGTTCATGATCTTGCGTGTCTCGTCGTCGTTGACGTTGGTCCAGGAGGTTAGGAGGTTGCCGTGGGTGGTGTTCGCTGGGGCGGTGGGGTCCCGTGTGGTGGGGGCGGTCGTGTTGTCAAAGCTGGCGTGGATGTCGGCGATTTTCTGGTGGAAGAAGGCGGCCAGTGAGTCGCACAGTTCTTGGGAGGGTGGGATGTCGTTGGTGTTGGCGCTGGGGTTGTAGAGTTCCTTCACAATGCTGAAGAGCTCTTTGCTGTTGTGTGCGTTGTTTTCCAGGCGGTTCTTGAGGGATGATCTTTTGGCCGGTCTGATGAGGTGGTGATGTTTGCGGGAGGCGTCCTTGTGGGCTGCGTGGCTGTCTGGTGTTCGTTCGTGTAGCCATTTCTTCTCCAGTTTTCGGCACGTCCGTTTGGAGGTCTGGAGCTCTTCAGTGAACCAGGTGGCTTTCTTTCTGGTGTGGCTGTTGGGTGGTATCTTGAGTGGGGCGTGGGTATTGGCGCAGTTGTTGATCCAATGGCTGAGGTTGCGTGCGGGGGTGTCTGGGTCCGTGGTGTCTGTGGGTGGGTTCTGCGCGAGGGAGGTGGTCAGCTGGTCCTTGGTGACTTTACTCCAGCCCCGGCGGGGGAGCTGTTTGGTGCAGTGGTGTGTGGTTGGCTTCTTGTAGGTGAATTGGACGCATCGGTGATCGGTCCAGTGGAGTTCGGTGGTGTGGTTGAAGGTGACGTGTGGGTTTGTGGAGAAGATAGGGTCAAGCGTGTGGCCGGAGGCGTGTGTTGGATCGGTGACGAGTTGGCCGAGGTTGTCGATCAGGGTGGTGGAGTTGGTGTCGTTGCTGTTCTCGAGGTGGAAGTTCAGGTCCCCGAGGATGATGTAGTCCGTAGAGGCGAGTGCGTGGGTGCTGGCGAGGTCGGCGATGGAGTCGCTGAATTGAGGCCGGGGTTCGGGTGGTCTGTAGATGAGTGTTCCTCGGAGGGTGGTGTTTGGGTCAGTGTGGATCTGGAAGTGCAGGTGTTCGGTGATACTAAGGGTGTCGTCTGAGTGGGAGGAGACTTTGAGGGTGGACTTGTGTACGATGGCTATTCCTCCTCCAGTCCTGTTGGTGCGGTCTCTGCGGGTGATCTTGTAGCTGTCCGGGATGGCTATGGCGATGTCGGGTGCCGAGGCGTCGGTCCACCAGGTCTCGGTCAGGAAGGCCACGTCAGGGGCGGAGGTGTCGAGCAGGTCCCAGAGCTCAATGGCGTGTTTGCATGCTGAGCGGGTGTTGAGGAGTATGCAGCGAAGGTAGTTGGCCCCGGTCCTGGGAGGTTCGGTGGCTCTGTCGCAGGTGAAGCTGCAATTGCGGCAGTAGAAGGGGCTGTGGGTGCGTTTGGGGGTGGCCTGGAAGCAGCGGTGGTCTCGGCCAGTGTTGAGAGCATGGAGGGTGCTGGTGTCGTAGAGATGTCTGGTGTTGCAGCGGTTGCGGGGTCCAGGGGTCTTGGCGCTGGGCGCGGTCCAGGCGCAGACGGACTTGCCTCTGGCACACCAGCGGCGCGCCCGCTGCGCGCGTCTGCTGTGCTTCGGCGCGGCGCTTCTGTGCACCATCCTCCATATAAGGCGAAGTGGGAGGGAGGAGCAGCTGGGAGCGGGGCGGCGAATGGGCGGCGGGAACGGGTCACAGAAGGAAAAAGGGGCGGGCTGCAGGGGAGCAGCGGCGGGAAGCGGGGACATAGAGCGGTGGGGGTACAGAAGAAAAAGGGGCGCTGGGCAGAAAAATACAATCAGCAATCAGAGGCAGCAAAACAGAGCAAGCAGAACAGAGTCAGGGAGAGTACATCAGCGGCGAACTCACGGCAGTGGAAGGCAGCACAGGGGAGTCACGAGCGCACAGGAGGAGCCGTGCGGCGTGGAGAGCGACCTGGCCTGCGAGCAGGGTCGAGGGTCACACTCACTGCCGCGCGGCATCCTCCATATAAGGCCAAGTGGGAGAGAGGAGCAGCTGGGAGCGGGGCAGCGAATGGGCGGCGGGAACGGGTCACAGAAGGAAAAAGGGGCGGGTGAGCAGCAGCGGGAAGCGGGGACGGGAAAATAGAGCGGAGGGGGTACAGAAGAAAAGGGGGGGCTGGGAGCAATCAGGAAAATACAAATTATGGGCAGAAAAATACAATCAGCAATAAGAGGCAGCAAAACAGAGCAAGCAGAACAGAGTCAGGGAGAGTACACCAGCAGCGAACTCACGGCAGTTGAAGGCAGCACGGGGGAGTCACGAGCGCACAGGAGGAGCCGTGCAGCGTGGGGAGCGACCTGGCCTCCGAGCAGTGTCAGGGGGCACGGCAAACCTATATAAGACTTATGAGACAAGACCAGCAGGTCTGGTGAGTCCCACCATAACATAAGGCAGAGATAACTGGAGTATAAACCCAGTATGGAAAGGGAGGACCACTCCCACACTATAGGTCACTCACCAATGGAAATGAGTGATATGGTAACACTAAGACAAGACCTAGAAAGCAACACCAAGATGTCTGTACAGTCACACCAGTATGAGAGACAGAGAACACGGGTGTAGAAACCCAGCACTGAAAGGGGAGTAATACCATTACCTCATAGGCCATTCACATTGTGGGGAGGATGGGCGGGGCGTTAAGGAATCTGCGGCTAGACTATGTCTTTACCAGATACATTGTTACCAAAGGTACGTAACTTGTTCATCTGATAGAGACATCTAACCGCAGATTCCTTAACTTGTGAATTAGATACCATAGCCATACCACCTCGGAGGGTCTGTGATCCTACAACAGTTCCCAAGAAAACCAGCAGGCCGAGAGTAAAGATGGACCAGTCCCACTTGGAAGTAGATAAAAAAGAGACCTGTCTCTTTTATGAAAAGCGTGGCAAGGACCACGCAAAAAATTTAAATAAATAACAACAATATAAAATGGCATAACGTGTATTTTGTAAAGCGCACTTTCACCCATAGGCCTTTTCTGGAGCTGAATTACAGTTGTCCAATGTTACCCAGCTCAATGATACTTATAATATGGATCCAAATGGATGAGAGGCTGAGTGGACCAGCCGGGATTTGAATGTATGACCACGAGGTGGAACAGATGTTCCCGGAATGCACCCTTTAGACTAGTGATCCACCAGACTTGGCTAAACAGAGGATGGCATCTATCTCAGAATAAGGATATTTTTGGATTAGATGAGCCAAATGGCAAACTAATTTTATGGGATTCTGAATCTCTAAGACAGTAAGAAAAATGTGTGATGGGACCCTTCCAACAACAAGATGAATTAACTTTTCCATTGCAAGGTGTGAAAGAAAAGTCCAAGGACCGATAACTAAGAACAGATAATCCAGGCAAGGGAAACTAAGCCTGAAGGGTAGTAGGAAGAAACCCTAAAGAAAAACATCTGACAACAGTATGAATTTAGTATGCAAACCCCCAAGGACACAAACATGGAAACAAAAAAGAAGCACATGAGGGAACCTGTCCAGATAAAACCAAAAAGAAGGCTTACCAGAACCAATTCACCTAAACCCAACGGTGAAGAACCATACAGGTAAAGGCCTAAAGAAATGGACCTTACACCAAACGATGAACAAGTAGTCCATCCGTGGAGAAAACGCAATCTTCCTTTATTCTTTTCTCCTGATCTCTCTGTTTTGTTTTTAAACGAAACAGAAATGGATTCGGTAGGAATAAAAATTAACCATGCCAGAGCAAAACGGCTCAGATCCTTGCATGAGTATAGGCCTGAGTAAATAATATATAGCCATAAAGGCAATTAAGTATGTCAGGACCTTGAGGTGAGGATTATGCTATTCTTTCTTCACTTTATTGAATAGCAGCCATTTGTAGTCAACCAAAACAAACTACTATTCCCATGAACCATAGGGAATAACAAAGAAACACTAGAGTGTCCCAGTCTAGAGTGTCCATGTTTTGCACCAATCACAGGCTTCCAATGTGTAGGTAGTCCCTTGTCTCTGCCTATTCCTCCTCTTTCTTTGCTGCTTGCAACAAAGATAAGTCCAACATTTTTTTCTCATGCTGTTGTTTAAATTTGACTTGTCTTTTCCTGTGTGGTAATATCTACTGTGGTGTAGTTTGCAGCGCTTTGTAATTTGATTGCCGCGCTGGTTATTGATCTGTGCTTGTTTCTTAGGCGCGTTGCGCCGTACCGTTTTAGCCGTTTTCCTCACGGCGGTGTTTGGGCGGCGCGCGCATTAGGTTTGGTGCGCTTGCCGAGTATTTCGTTGTACTGTTAATCGTTTTTCCGTGGTTGCGAGTCTGCCGCTACTCGGCAGCTCGTGTGCGGCCGTGGGAGCGTCTGAGCTCCCTAGCGGCCATGGAATGTGGTGTCTGCGATCCACGGTGACGGCGCTGCCTCGTTAGAGGGTGCTTGGGTCACGCGCTTGACGCGACATGCATGCTCCGGATTCCGCGCATTCCAGACATCGCGTCTGAATCCGGAGCACCACTGCCGCGTCAGCCTGGTCTGTACTTGCCTGCAGAGACACCCCTGACCTGGGTCGGCCTAATTACAGGGAATTATCCCTGTCTTGTCCGCGGGAGCTCTTTTTCCTGTGCGGTTGTGTTTATTTATGCCCTCTGCACACCTATGTATACAGGTCAGTACCTGCCGTTAGGCAGTGTTTAGCATTATTCCTGCTTGATTGGGGGTCCGTATTGTTTAGGCCAAAAACGCTCCTCTTTGAGGAGTCTGTACTGCAGATAAAGTCTGCTAGGGACCCATTTTTGCTGCAGGATGCCCTTTTTAACTCATTGACACCGGGGCTGTTGGGGTCCAAGGGCTGTGCCTTTGTGTTTTTGTGCATTGTCTGTCTGATTAGGCTATCACCCAGCCCCCCTTATTGGTTGAGGTATACTCCCTCTCCCGATCCCTGCTTCGCTTCCCCTGGTAGTTTGTGGCAACATGGCAGAATACCATGAGGATGTTAATGAGGATGACCAGTGGGAACAAGACCCTCTGGCAGCCCTTCAATGGGATGATGATTTTTAAGATGCTGTAGATGCGTCCATCCTCAAAGCAGTGGAACAGGCTATGACTCCTCTTGAGCAGAGGATGGTGCGTAAAATATATCAAGCCTGCGATCGCCTGGCTAAAGCTTCACAAGGCCTTTCTACCACCCCTCCTTCTGTCCCTCCTATGGACTCTCAGCTTCCGGCGAAGCGCGCCAAGCCGGCTGGCGTGGACAGTGATGCTTTTGATCGCCTCAAACAGGCATTCCTTGCAAGTACTGTCCCGCAGTTGGTCCCCCTTGCTACCCCTGCGTCGCCCCCAGTACCTGGCGGGGATGATTACCAGGGCGATGATGATGATGTTGCCGGACCCTCACGACCTTGCGCTCTTTCCGCCCAGACCCTTCATCGGATGCACAAAATCTTTGTGCCGATATGTTGGATCCCGATGATGTTCTTCATCCACGCTCCTCTGACTGGGCTCCCTCGGATAAGGTCGCCCAATATGTGGCCAGTCGTATTCACCGCTCGCTTGAACCTGCGACTCGGAATGGTCTTAGGGCGGAATGTCCTCGTCCCTCGCTGGAGGGGAAGGTGGCCGCTACGCCCGACATTGACCCGAGAATGGCCACCTTCCTTCAGAAGTTTATCAAAGACCCTAAAAAAGGCATTGATAGGTCCTGGCGGGCATGCCAGGACAAACTTCTTGATATCTTGGGCCCGGCTACTAAGATTTTAGACATGGCAGAGGAAACCAAGGCTTCCGGGTCCCTCATCTCTCCAGAACATCTGTCCTCGTGGGCTCAGCGTGTGGTGGGTAAGGCGAACTGTGCTACATCCACGGAACGGCGCAGGTCCCTTCTGATCAAAGTAGACCCGAAGTTGGGGGACCTGGCCGATTTGGAGGCAGGCGCCGGGGCACAGGGGGGCCTCTTTGGCGAACGATTTATTAAGGAATTGGGGAGGTTTGTTAATACCTTTACCTCCCTGGACCGGCGCAGTCCTCTATCAGAAAGGTGTTTCGCCCTCGGGTTTTCTGAGGGGCCAGACGAGGAAGGGGCCGCTCGTCTGGTCAGCCCAACCAGCACAGGGGACAAGGCTCCGGTAACGGGCAGTACCAAGACCAGGCCCGCTTCGGCAACTTTTATCCCACCCGCGGCCGAAGAGGCAGAAACAGAGGAGTCAGCGTCTCCAGTTCTTCGGTGAGTTTTCTCCCTTCTTCCCTTCTAAAAGTGGGGGGACGGCTGGCGTGTTTTTTCCCGACCTGGAGTTCCATCACCGGGGACGTGTGGGTCCTGCAGACGGTGCAGGGTTTCCTCATAGAGTTCCTCGGGACCCCTTCGCAACCCGTGCCTCCCCGTCCACTCTGTTTTTCCACCGCAGACTCTGCGTTGGTCGACAAAGATGTACATTCTCTCCTGGACAAAGGGGCTATCGCTCTAACATCACTTCACCCTCACGGGTTTATCAGCAACCTTTTCTTAGTGGACAAACCGGATGGGGGAAGGCGGCCAGTAATAAATTTGCGCGAGTTCAAGAGTGGTTAGTCTATCGCCACTTCAAGATGGAAGACATCCATCTGTTGCGCGATGTCCCTCGGCCAAACTATTGGATGGCGTGTCTCGACCTCAAGGACGCATATCTCACAGTCCCGGTTTTCCCGCCTCACCGTCGGTTTCTTCAGTTCTCATGGAGGGGCGAGACTTACGGGTTCACCACCCTTCGGCCTGTCCTCCGCTCCTTGGTGCTTCACCAAGGTTCTTCGTCCGGTAGTCGAACGGGTGCGGACGTCGGGCATAAGACTCATTGTCTACCTGGACGACATTCTTCTGATGGCGCAAGAACCTCGAACGCTCTCACGGCACTTGCAGACGGCAGTCGATCTCCTGCAGAGCCTCGGGATTGTCATCAACGAGGCCGAGTCGACCCTGGTCCCATCGCAGACAGTCCTTTTCTTCGGCTTCACGACAGACTCTGTGGCGTCCACCCTGAGCCTTCGTTCGCGCAAGATGACGAAGATTTGTCACGAGATTCGGAGGTCTCTATCCCAATCTCAGATCTCTCTCAGACAACTTGCTCGCATTATCGGTCTTCTGTCTGCCTCCATTCAGGCGATTTTTCCGGGCCCGCTCTATTACAGGGCTCTTCAGCGTCTCAAGGCGGCGCACCTGCGCAAAGGCCTTTCTTATTCTCACAAGCTGGCTCTTTCAGTGGAGGCCAGGGAGGAGCTTCAATGCTGGCTCTCGCACATGGAGGCGTGGAATGGACGGGCCATTTTCGGATCCACACCAGATATGGTTATAGAGTCCGACGCGAGCAGATCCGGCTGGGGCGCGCGGTGCAGCGAGTTTGCCACAGGAGGTGTGTGGTCTCCGTCGGAGCAGAAATTGCACATCAACTGTTTGGCGCTTTTGGCGGGCTCGTTCGCGATCCAGTGCTGGACCAAGGACTTGATACGGTCCTGCGTCCTCCTCAGAATGGACAATGTGTTGGCGGTCCGGTACATCAACCATCTAGGGGGCGCGCGCTCAAAGGCTCTCTCCGATCTAGCAGCACATTTTTGGCAGTACTGCCTGGATCACCGGGTCTCGGTCATAGCAGTGTACCTTCCGGGTCAGGACAATCGAGTGGCGGACTTCCAGTCGTGGCATTGCCACGATGGGAGTCTCTGGAAGCTTCACCCAGGAGTGTTTGCAGATCTCCAGAATCTCTGGGGGCCCTTCTCATTGGATCTTTTTGCCTTGTGCCTGGATCACCAGCTTCCCCGTTTCTTCAGCTGGCGACCGGATCCCCTGGCGGAGAAATCGGATGCGTTCCTGCAGAATTGGGGGGAGGAAGCGGGTTATGCCTTTCCCCCGTTTGCCATGATCACGCGAGTGACTGCCCAGGTGAGGCGTCAGAAAGCAGACGTGGTGCTCATCTCGACGATTTGGAGGTCGCAAGTCTGGTTTCCAGTTCTGCTGGAACTTTCTTGGGATTCTCCAATCCCACTTCCCCTGTTTCCGACTTTTCTCCTCGATCCGACAGGGAATCCTCACTCTCTTATCGATCAGGGATCTCTGACCCTCATGGCCTGGCGAATTACAGGGGACGATGGACGGTCACGGGCCTTTCGGAACCGGCTGCGGCGTTCATGGCTTGAGCCTGGGATGACAGCACCGTCAAAAGATACCGGTCATCCTGGGGTCGATGGTGTAGTTGGTGTATGCGACGGAGTGTCAATCCCGTGGAAGCGAATGTGACCTCCATTTTACATTTTTTGGCCTCTCTGGCAGAAGAGGGTTTGGCCTATTGGACCGTCAATACCTTTCGCTCTGCTGTTTTTGCTGGACATACCATGGTTGATGGCTCTCCGGTGGAGGAGCATCCCTTGGTCTGTCGTTTGCTCCGTGGCATCCGTCTGTCAGTGGCCCCTGAACCTCGTTACTCCCAACTATGGGATGTCAATAGGGTGCTGAATTTGCTGCTGTCCTGGCTGCCGAATAGGTTCCTTTCTAGGAAAGAGCTTTCCGCGAAATTGGCTATGTTGTTTTGTCTGACGGGTCTCGGATGTTAGAGCCCTGGATATCTCGGGTAGGATCTTTTCCCCTGCGGAGGTTACCTTTACTATCCGTAGGCGCACTAAGTGTGGTACCAAGTCCATTTTGTATCCTGCGTTTCTGGAATCCCCCAAATTGTGTGTGGTTGCTTGCCTCAAGGCATACGAGGAGATGTCGGAGGAGTTCCGGCCTCCGGGAGAACGTCAATTGCTCATTTCTTTCAAGAAGCCTCATAGGGCTGTGTCGTCTCCCACGATTGCTCGGTGGGTGAGATGGGTGATGCACGAAGCCGGGATCGACTTGCGTGCGTTTGGAGCACATTCTGCGAGAGGGACAATGGCCTCCAAAGCATTTACCCTGGGAGCTTGTCTGGAAGACATTCTGAATGCAGCAGATTGGTCTTCAGACTCTGCTTTTAAGCAGTTTTATTTCAAACCGGTTATCGACATGGCTCACTTGGTGGAGAGTAACCTTTAAACGAGCATAATCTTCGCCTCCGGTCCTGACATAGAATGAAAAATTTCCTAGCTATCGTAACGGAAAGTTTCAATTCTATTAAGGACTCGGAGGCGAGGATTATCCCACCCAGGGTACAAGTTCCTTGCTGTTTTCCCTCGTATTGAAGTAAGTAAAGTGGTTTCTTATCTGCTTGACTGGACAGTTTGGCTACATGTTGAAATGCTTCCTTCCGCAGAAGTAATCCTTAGCCATTACTGTCGCTGATCCTATGCTTTAACTCCTTGCAGGCTATTCCAACAAACAAGATTCTTGAGGTGTCCGGTGGCTGACCGAGCGACGAAAGAGGAGGACTAGGCAGAGACAAGGGACTACCTACACATTGGGAGCCTGTGATTGATGCAAAACATGGACGCTTTAGACTGGGACACTCTATTGTTTCTTTGTTATTCCCTATGGTTCATGGGAATAGTAGTTTGTTTTGGTTGACTACAAATGGCTGCTATTCAATAAAGTGAAGAAAGAATAGCATAATCCTCGCCTCCGAGTCCTTAATAGAATTGAAACTTTCCGTTACGATAGCTAGGAACTTTTTCATTCCTCAGTCCAATAAGACATAGGCAACACCCTATGGATACTCCATGTACACACCTAGACACACGAAACTAAAACCAGCTCCAAGTACCAGGCGATATAACAGTGAAAAAAGGGATTGCCCCGAATAGATATCTAAACTCCACCCCCCCCCTAAATGCCGGCCTCCAAAGACCTATGCAACATCTTTGACGATTTCTTTGACGAAAAAATCTAAAAGATTGAGCTCACACTGGAGGTCCACCACCCAACGAAAGCCCGACCCCCTGCAAAGAAGTCAACAACCCACCCAGGCAACCCCCATACAGCTGGAAATCATTCAAACCCATCTCCGAAACATACATTTTGGAACTGACTACCGGAACAAAGCGATCGTCATACATTGAAGACACCCTCCCTGCTCAACTGGCCAAAAAACTCAAACTCTCATTAGCCCCGCTCTGGACAAAGATTATAAATAGCTCCCTGAAAACAGGAATCATGCCAGAATGCCTCAAAATCGGTCAAATCACTCCAATGCTGGAAAAAAGGGCTCTGACACAAACTATCTCAATAACTTCAGACCCGTCTCCAATCTCCCATTCCTAGCCAAATTACTAGAAAAATGTGTTCTCCGACAACTCACCCTTCACATGGACTACAACAAACTCCTAGACCCTCACCAATCGGGCTTCAGAAAAGGTTGCAGCACAGACACAGCTATCCTAAATGTCATTGATGACGTCTACAAATCACTCAACAAGAACCGCTACTGTGGACTCATACTCCTAGACCTATCGGCGGCCTTCGACACGATTGACCAAAAACTGCTCATCAATGTACTTAGTCAAAGGGTAGGAGCAGAAGAGGTGGTTCTACAGTGGTTCACCTCCTTCTTGCAGAACCGCTCACAAAGAATAAAAATCAGAAGCTTCACGTCTGACCTACATCCTGTAAGCAGGGGCGTACCCCAAGGATCAGTTTTATCACGAGCACTGTTCAACATATACATGGAGCCCCTCACCACCATACTCAGAAAAGCCAAAATACCCTTCCACCTATATGCGGACGACACCCAGATCTACCTAGAAACTTCCTCCATGGCGGACATGAAAAGACTTATGTAGGTCGGTAAATACCGGTCGAAAATCGGTAATTTTCCCGTTACCGACCGGTGTTTAGCCCTTTCTAATGTAGGAGGCAGGTTTTAAGGATTCGGTAATTTACTGATTCCTTATTTTAAGGAATCGGTAAAATACCGAATCCTTAAAAGGTATGTAGGAGGCACTCAAGTGAGTGCATTTTTGCATTCAGGATTCGTTATTTACCACCAACTACAAGTTGGTGGTAAATACCGAATACCTTTAAAAAAGCAATAATTTGCTTTTTTCAAGGTGCCATGTGGCGGACATACATGCCCTCAGGGCATGTATGTACGCCACATGTGCACACATGCACGATTCAGGGGTGCAACAGGGTGTCAATGTGACACCCTGTCACCCTTGAATATGCTCCCCCTATTACCGATTCGGTATTTACCAAATTGGTAATTGTGAATGGCTTCCCATTCATACCTATGGGCCTCCAGGCCCATAGGAATGAATGGGAAGGTATTCTTTATTACTGATTCGGTAAATACCGAATCGGTAAAAACGAATATTACCGAATCGGTAAAAATTACCGAATGTTTACCTACATTCTATTTACCGATTCATAAATACCGAATCGGTAAAATTCGGTATTTAGGAATCAATAAATAGGAATTATCTACATACGGCCCTTAATGACACCTTAATAGAAGTCCAACAATGGCTATCTCAAAACCACCTAAAACTCAACCAGGGCAAGACTGAAATTCTCCTCATAGCCAACAAAGAGCAAACCCCCCAAATCACAGAATGGTAAAATCTATTGATGCTCTCAACTGCACTCTCATCCCGGCCAACTCCGTGAAATCACTGGGAATAACTCTGGACCCTGAACCAGACATCTAAAAACACCTCAAAGAGTGCTTCTTCAACCTTAAACTACTTACCAAAATCAAACCCTTCGTCCCTACAAAAGACCTTTAAGCAAGCCACGCAATCCCTTGTGCTATCCAGATTGGACTACGGAAACGCCACCCTCACAGGCACTGCAAAATCACACCAGATCTCTCAACCCTAAACGCAGCAGCCAGAATGGTGACTGGAGTAAAGAAATTCGAACACATCTCCCCTGCTCTCAGAGAGCTAAACTGGCTCCCAATAGAAACACGTGCAAACTTCAGAACTGCTTGCCTCACTCACAAAGCACTTCACACTGCCAAACCGACCTACCTGGCCTCCAAACTCAACAAAGCAGGGCAGACAAGAAATCTCAGGAGTACTAATACTTTACTTCTCATCCCTACAAAAACTCGCAAACAAAAAACCTTATCACGCTCCTTCTCTGGAAATGCTCCCAAAATTTCGAACACCATCTCAGTACACATCAGGACGAACCCTTACTTTGAAAAATTCAAAAGCCAACTCAAAGCCCTCTTTCTCAATTGAGCTCTTACGCAGTAAGAGCGGACACACAAGGCGGAATCGCACCCATTGGAGAATACAGAAACTATGATAAGATTAACTTCTTAAAGCATCTACCTCCTGACTCGCTCTATGTACTCGAATGTTTCTTGACAAATGTTGTAAAGCGCTCCGATACCTTCGGGTCTGGCCAGCACTATATAAAACTCTTAAATAAAATAATTAGACATGCTAGAGAACGCTGATGTCATAAAAGAAATTCCTCAAGAAAAACTAATTTGCGATTTGCAACGATTTAATAAGGCTCTGCATGGAAGATGCAGAAGGAAAAACTCCACAGGAGTGTAAACCAAAAGCTGTGTACCATTACAGATAAGGGATACGCAAGAGGCTGCCAAAAGAAAAACCTAACCTAAGAAACAGTGTTACCAATGTAATAATAGGACAGGATTAGCAGAATTCTAGACCGACAGTCAATTAAAAAACACAAAGGGCAATAAGCCCAAGTGACCAATGATAGATGAGAAAGAAGGAGTAGTTTCTTTTCTGTAACTCCAGTTCTGTAGTAGGGGTATCTCTGTTATAGTCATAATCTAGTGAATAGTCCCGCCCATGTGCGCGGACCCCGGAGCAATAAAAAATAATCTCTAAAAGGTGACAAATCATGCAGACCTGCATACACCTTTAAGAGAGAATTTAATTTAAAGACAGATAATGCAGCCTATACCCACAGGCTACACTGTCCAGTACTTCAACTAGAATTCCACCAAAATCCACAAACAGCACTGCCTGTCCAGTTTTTCTCCCCATAGGAAAAAACCCTGCCTCTACCAGCAAAAGCCACTGGAATGATAGAGAGGAAGGAGTGGACAGACAAGCCCCATAGGCTGCCATTATGTGGCTTGGAACAGGATACTGTGCCTTTAAGAAAACTTTCCAGTTTTCCAGAACTTTCCCCAGTATCCCAGAATGCCCAGCAGGTCCCATTTACTTTCAGTTCTTTTTGAAGGCGTAGCACGCCAGACCTGTAGCATTCTCCATATGAATAAGTATCTCTCCACCGGGGAGGAGGGCGGGCGCTTATGACTATAACAGAGATACCCCTACTACAGAACTGGAGTTACAGAAAAGAAACTACTCCTTCTGTAGTAGGGGATCTCTGTGTATAGTCATAATCTAGTGAATAGAATGGCAAGCCCATCCCCACACAACAAAAGCGGTGGAGAACACATAAGACACAACCACTACTGTGCGAACAAATTTCGCAGCGAAGCCTGCCCAACCTGAGCATCTGCCCTGGCATCCGAGTCCAGACAGTAATGCGCAGCAAAGGTATGGACCGACTTCCAAGTGGCCGCCTTACAGATTTCCGCAATCGGAACATTACGCAGCAAAGCCGTCGTGGCAGCTTTGCCCCTGGTGGAATGAGCCTTAGGTTTACCCCCTAAGGTCTTATTAGCCTTTTGATAACACAACTGTATGCAGGACACAATCCACCGAGAGATGGACTGCTTAGAGGTCGCAAGACCAGTCCTGACTGAGCCATAATTAACAAACAATTGGTCAGACCTACGAATATCCTTGGTCTTATCCAGATAAAATTTCAACACCCTTCGGACATCCAGGGAATGGAGAGCCCTTTCCGCTGGTGAAGAGGGATTCTGAAAGAACGTAGGTAAAGTTATGGTCTGATTGACATGAAAGTCAGAGATAACCTTAGGAAGGAACTTAGGGTGAGTACGCATCACAACCTTAGCAGCATGAAACACAGTATAAGGTTCTTGACAACATAATGCCTGAAGTTCACTCACCCTGCGGGCCGATGTAATGGCCACTAGGAACGCCGCCTTCCAGGATAGGTGCTGCAATGAAGCCTTGTGAATAGGTTCAAAAGGCTCTCTCATCAGTCTGGACAGCACCACATTCAAGTCCCAAGAAGGCGAGGGAAGTCTGACAGGAGGGAACACCTTCTTCAAGCCTTCCAAAAAATCCTTGACCACAGGAATCTGAAAGAAGGACGTCTGTGAAGGGCACTTCCTGTAAGCAGTCAAAGCAGCCAGATGAACCTTAATGGAATGGAAATTAAGGCCAGACTGCGCCAGATGCAAAAGGTATGGAAGGATGACATCTTCCTTACATGTTGTCGGATCAAAGTTCTTGGACTTACACCAGATACAGAACCTCTTCCACTTGTAAGCATAGGATGTCCTAGTGGAAGGTCGCTTAGACTCCTTCAGAATGTCCATACAATCGTCTGGTAGATTCAGATGACCGTATTGCACTATTTCAGGAGCCATGCCGCCAAACTCAAAGACGAGAGGTTGGGGTGCACCATCCGCCCCCCGAACTTCGTGAGAAGGTCCGGCCTGCACGGCAACCGCATGTGAGGAAGGAGAGACCGGTGAAGAAGGTCCGTGAACCACCACTGCCTGGGCCACTCCGGGGCGATCAGGATCATCCGCGCCCTGGACTGGGAAAGCTTGATGAGCACCGCCGGAATCAGGGGAATGGGTGGAAAAGCGTACAGAAAGCTGTTCGACCAATCGATCCATAGCGCATTCCCCAGCGTCCCCCGCTGGTAGTACCTGGATGCGAAGTCTCGGCATTTGCTGTTTTCGGCGGTGGCGAACAGATCTACGTCTGGAGTCCCCCCACCTTGCGAAGACTTCTCCTAGTACTTCGTCGTTTATGACCCATTCGTGGTTTTCCTGAATCAGCCTGCTCAAGGCGTCTGCCTGAGCATTCTGCACCCCTGGCAGATGTGTGGCCGTGATCGTCAATCCTCGGGCCAGCAGCCAGCGCCAGATCGCCTGCGCCTCCTGCGACAGAGTGCGCGATCTCGACCCCCCCTGCTTGTTGAGGTAATACAAAGTGGTTGTATTGTCCGTCTGTATCAGCAGCGAGTTGGTCTGGAAGGACGGAAGGAAAGCCTTCAGTGCCAGGAAGACAGCTCTGAGTTCCAGGAAATTGATGTGGTACGTCGATTCCAAAGGAGACCACTTCCCCTGAATCTGCAGGTCCCCGGAATGCGCACCCCAGCCCTGGAGAGAAGCATCCGTCACCACATTCGTCGTGGGAATGTCCTTGTGGAAGGGAACCCCCTTGAGGAGGTTTTCCGCCGAACACCACCACTTCAGAGACTGACGAGCATGTAGAGACAGTCTGATCTTGTCGTCCCAAGAGCCTGTCTTCTGATCCCACTGATCCTCCAAGCACTCCTGCAGTGGTCGCATCTGTAGACGTGCGTGCGGAGTGAGGAAGATACAGGAGGCCATCGATCCCAGCAGAGACGACACCTTCCTCACAGTCGTCGATGAAGCAGTCCTGAGGTCCTGAGCCTTCCGAAGGAGTGATAACCGTCTCTCCTCCGAAGGAGACACGCTTGCTGACCGCGTATCTATGGAGGCCCCCAGGTACTGTATGCACTGTACCGGAGATGGGACCGATTTGGACATGTTGACGTGTAACCCCAGCTTGTTCAAGAGCTCGCACGTCCAACGGAAGTGTTCTTGCGCTTCCTCGAAGGATGACGCCTTGATCAGCCAATCGTCCAGATACGGGTAGACAAACACCTTGTTCCTCCGCAGGTGTGCCGCCACCACCGCCATGCACTTCGAAAAAGTCCTGGGAGCAGACTTTAGCCCGAATGGCAGTACTGTGTATTGATAGTGATTGGCGCCGACTTGGAATCGCAGGAACTTCCTGTGCTTCTGTGCTATGGGCACATGGAAGTACGCATCCTGTAGATCTATGGCACAGAGCCAGTCCCCCCGTTGCAGCTGAGGGTAAATCTGGTGCAACGATAGCATGCGGAACTTTTCTCTGCGAATCCACTTGTTTGCTTGTCGCAAATCCAGAATGGGCCTGAACTCGTTCTTGTCCTTCTTGCGAACGAGGAAGAACCGAGAGTACAGACCTCTCCCCCTTTGAGACAAAGGTACTTCTTCTACCGCCTTTTTTCTCAACAAGGTGTCTGCCTCCGCCTGGAGCTCCCTCAGCTGGAAGCGAGAGCTGACCGGCGGAATCGCTGGAGGCGGGCTGATGAACCGAAGACTGTATCCATTGCAAACAATATTCAGCACCCACTTGTCCTGAGTAATTTTTCTCCACTCTGCCGGAAAAAATCGAATGCTTCCCCCCACTGGAGTGGGTAACGGTTGAGGGGGAAGTAACAGCTCAGGGCCGAGACCCGGCCGGGCCCTTGTTTGTGGTAGTAGCCTGCTGGCCACCTCTGCCCCTCTGGCGCTTCTGGAAGGGCTTGCGGAACTGCTGCTGTTGTGGCTGCTGCTGTCCCGAGCCCTGCCCACGCCCTCGGCCCGACGACCCGAACCTCCTCTGGAACGGTCGTTTCTTTTTCTCGGCCTTCTCCAACCCGACGGCCGTCAGGGTTTCCGCTTCAGCCTTCATGCGGGCCATTTCATCATCCGCATGCTTCCCGAACAGGGTCTCCCCCGAGAAGGGCAAGTTGGCCACTCTCTGCTGCGCCTCCGGCTTAAGGGACGTCAGGCGCAACCAGGAATGCCGCCGCTGGTGGACGCCATGACAGTAGGCGTGGGCGGCCAATAGCGATATATCCGCTGCTGCGCTGATCGTTTGGTTAGAAACCAGCATGCCTTCGCGCACCGTCTCCAAGAAGTCCTCCTTCTTGTCTCGTGGCAGGAGGTCCGCATATTGCTGCAGGGAGTCCCACAGGGCCCAGTCGTAACGGCCCAACAACGCCCCTGCACTCGCCGCCTTCATCGTGGTGGCAGCGGTACCACACACCTTCCTGCCCGCAGAGTCCAGCCAGCGGCTTTCCTTGTCCGGTGGCACCGTGGAGGCCGGGGCGGTCGCATGTTGTTTTCTCGCCGCCGTCACGATAACCGAATCCGGTTTCGGGTCCCCTCTCAAGAATGACGGATCCGACTCCGGGGCCCTATATTTCTTCATGAGCCTGGACGGAGCGGCCTTCGCTGTTGCGGGAGTGAGGAACAGTTCCAAAGCTGGTTCCACCAGTCCAGGCACGAGAGGCAGGAGGGGGCGAGACAAGTGTCTTTTATGAAGCGTCTCAAATATCACGGACGTCGTGGGTGTTGGAACCGTCACCGTGATATTCAGCTTCGCAGCCCCTCGCAACAGCACCTCCTGGAACGAGACCAAGTCGTCCACCGGCGACACCCTAGTCCCCGGGGAGTCCGACAGCGTCGGGGAAAGGTCCCTGTCCGAGGAGCGCGACCTGGACCTATACCTTCTGCGGCGTCGTCTAGAGTCTGACGAGGATCGCCCTCGGCTCCGCGATCGTCGCCTCCTGTGAGAGCGGGAGCGCGACCTCTTCGGCTTAGGCCTGTCCGCCGGTCTCGCTGGTCCAGGCGACCGTGGGCGTCGTGGCTTCGGGGTCCCTTGCGGCGGAGTCGGGTACCGTGGAAGGGAAACCGACCTCGGGGGGACCGGCGGCGGCACCGCAGGAGTGCTTGGCAGCAACAGAGGCCGGGGTGGCGGAGACAGAGTCCGCGGCCGCGGAGGAGGCGGTGGAGGAAGTGGAGACGGTGGTGGAGGAGGTGGCGGTGGTGGTGGTGGTGGTGGTGGAGGAGGCGGTGGCAGAGGTGGGAGAGGAGGAGGCGACGGAGACCTCCGAGGCGGGGTATACACCACTGAGTACACCGATCCCGGCGACTCTCTCTTCCTCGACCTCGACCTCGACGTCGACCTGTGCCTCGACGGCGATCTTCTCGGCGTCGATCTCCTCCTCGGCGTCGACTTATGCCTCGACGGCGACCTCCGCCTCGACGGCGACCTCCGCCTCGACGGCGACCTCCGCCTCGACGGCGACCTCCGCCTCGACGGCGACCTTCGCCTCGACGGCGACCTTCGCCTCGACGGCGACCCTCGCCTCGACGGCGATCTCCGCCTCGACGGCGATCTCCGCCTCGACGGCGACCTTCGCCTCGACAGCGATCTTCGCCTCGACGGCGATCTTCGCCTCGACGGCGATCTTCGCTTTCTCGACGTCGATCTCCTTCTCTTCATCGACGGCGAGCTGCGATCCCTCGACGCCGAACGCCGACGCCGGGTCTTCTCTCGACGTCGACCGCTGGACGCAGTCGAAGACGGCGTCGTCGCCGACGACGCCGATGTAGTCGACGGCGGCCTATTCAGGTCCCTCGACGGCGATCGTCGACGCCGCTTCTCCCCAGAGCCCTGGGGAGACGGCGAACAGACGGTGGTCATCCTCCTCGACGTCGCCGTCGACGCCCTCGACGTCGACGGGGAGCGGGAGCGCTTACTGGTCTTCCTGCCCCTGGGGAGCCCCCCAGAGGCCTCAGCATGGGCCAAATCAGCCCCTCCAGACCCACCTGGTGCCTTCAGTCTTCGCTCCTCCAGAGCTTGAAGCCTGCTCTTCATCCTGTCCCTCAGGGTTCTTGCTGAAAACGAGTGGCAGATGGTACAGCTTTCAGGCACGTGGGACTGGGGAAGGCAAGCTATGCACACCTCGTGTGGGTCAGTTTTAGCCTTCTTTCGACCACATTCCGGGCACTTGTCGAACAAGCCAGGCATGTTGACAGTACCAGCTACTAAACACAAGAAAAAGTGACAAAAATTGCCAAAATCTCAATGAAAAACCTTGAAAAAGGTAGAGCTCAATGCTCCAGGGTCCTGCTAGCAGGAGCCGGAAAAAAGAACTGAAAGTAAATGGGACCTGCTGGGCATTCTGGGATACTGGGGAAAGTTCTGGAAAACTGGAAAGTTTTCTTAAAGGCACAGTATCCTGTTCCAAGCCACATAATGGCAGCCTATGGGGCTTGTCTGTCCACTCCTTCCTCTCTATCATTCCAGTGGCTTTTGCTGGTAGAGGCAGGGTTTTTTCCTATGGGGAGAAAAACTGGACAGGCAGTGCTGTTTGTGGATTTTGGTGGAATTCTAGTTGAAGTACTGGACAGTGTAGCCTGTGGGTATAGGCTGCATTATCTGTCTTTAAATTAAATTCTCTCTTAAAGGTGTATGCAGGTCTGCATGATTTGTCACCTTTTAGAGATTATTTTTTATTGCTCCGGGGTCCGCGCACATGGGCGGGACTATTCACTAGATTATGACTATACACAGAGATCCCCTACTACAGAACTAAATCTCTCTCTGGAGGGAGGGGGGGGGGGGGAAGAGGGAGAGGGAGAGGGAGAAAGAGAGAGAGAGAGAAAGAGAGAGACCCACAGCAAGGTGAATCTAAAGCCCCACCTATGGGTAGGAAATGAAAAACATGTTAGATCTCAAGAAAGACAACTAGTCACCAGCACCAAAAGAGCTGAACGAAAAAGGGTCATCCTATCTGGTGACTGATACTATAAAACGCATATAAGAACAGTTTTGTGATACCAATGATAAAAAAGGAAATCCTTATACAGGGCCATCCCCTCCCAACCGTAGAAAAAAGAAAGAAAGAGAAGGGCACAGGCTAAGCGTCTGAACCTCCCCGGCTGTCCCTAGACCTACATAAGGTAGCGTCTGAGTGGGCATCAAATAAATGAAGGCCATCAAATGGCATGTCAAGTGAAACTGACTGGACAGCCTCTGAAAATACAGTAGTCTGAAGCCATGCACGCTGGCGTAATGCCTCAGCAGACACCATGGCTTGACCAATTGAATCAGTGGTGTCCTTTCCACACCTGATAAGCAATCCGGTCGCCTGACTTCCGTACAAATTCAACTGATTTAGTTTGTTCCCAATAACCTCTGGAAACAATGGCAATAGCAGCGGAGGCAAATGGTGCTAGTCGAGTGTACCGACGCACTTGTGGAAGAGAAGAGAAGTTTCCCAAAAGAGGCTTTCTTTCTGGGCTCTTTGTCAATTGGAAAATGAGCAATATTAATCACATCATGGGAAGCTGTAGCGGCCTGGACCACAAAACGGTGGTGCGTCGGCTGACAAATAAGCCAAGCAGGGTTTTCGGGGGTGGGGCAGTACTTGTGGGCAATAGTACAGTCCACAGGTATACCTGTCTCAGGTTTAGCCCATACCCCTAGTAAAATATTATAAAATGCCACACAAAAGGGGAGCGCTGATTCAATCCCCGACTGGCCAGGATGAAGAACCTCAATGAGAGGATCTGTAGATTTCTCTACAGTAGGCAGAGTCAAATGTAAGATATCAGCCACTCTTTTGAACACATCCGCCAAGGAAGAAGTGGCCTCCGAGGTAAGGCCAGGAGGAGATAGAAGAGTAGAAGCAGGGGATTAATCTAACCTGCTCGCTTCACCCAACTCAATAATCCAGCTGTCCAATATCGAAGGATCCATAAGCACTGGCTGCTCTAAAGAAACCACTCCCTCATTTCCTTCCACCAACTGCTCCTGTGAAGCACCCACAGAACTACAAACCATCGGTTCCATAAACGACGTTAAGTGATGCTGAAACGGCGCTGTATCAACATCAAAATGAGTAGGGGGAAGTGTGTCGTCGGCGCCAACAGCGACGCAGACACCAGGGGGCGAGAGGAAGCCTAATCTGCAAGACTTCCAACAGTGTTGTGCACCCATTTCGGCTCGGAGCCCTCCGGCATCATAAAAACATTTGCCAGCGGAACCACCGACGTCGTGTCAGAGTCGGCTGGCGACCCCAGGTGTAAAACCCAAAGTGCTGTGCACCAGCTCCACTGTGTCCAAGACCCGGACTGCCACCGAGGGCAACATGCCCCAGACGTCGCAGTTCCTGCACCTATGACCTCCTTGGGGCCCGCAGGCGCTCCAGAGGAAGGCGAGGGTCCAAAGAAAAGATGAAAAGCATTATAATACTCTTGCATCTGGGGCCAAGACGTCCCAGCTCCAGAAAAAGTGTGGAGCGGTGGGAGTGACTTCTGTGCGGAGGCCTCAGCGCGGGGGCAGAGGAGTCTCGGGAATCCACGTCTCAAGTCGAAAGAGCCACATAAGGCAGCAACTTTGATCACCTGCGACAATGCTTACCGTGAGACGTAGCCGGGGACTGTGACAGCTGCCGTCGACCACGGGATGTAGAGCGACGTTCATGGGGTACGACTTCTGGACTGGCTAACTGCTGACTGAGAAGTCAACCAACGCCTTGAGGAACTGGGAGCCCATGAGAACTGGTCCGTCAAGAGCTTCATTCGTCGGTCCTGAAGCGCCTTTGGCTTCAACTGCTGGCAGGCGTCACACTCTTCGGCATCCTGATGCTCGCCCAAGCACTACATGCAAATAGAATGTGTATCCATGCCCGAAATCTGTGGAGTGCAGGAGCCACAGGATTCAAATCCGTGTCATAGAAAGAGGAACACTGTTCCAGATTAAAAAATCATCACAGCAGGCCGAAAAATGGCTAGAGATATGCTACTCCGGATCTGCGTACAACACGGAAGAAGAAGAAACTGCCGTCTGCGTGCTGTAGGGGACTTACATCACATCCGGAGTCGACGTCATCACAGAGCCGTGCGGTGCCGGCAAGTAGAGGTACTGCTGAGAAAAGTTTACAGTTCCAGTCTGGTACCTGGGGAGAACTCACAAGTTAAGAAATCTGCAGCTAGATGTCTCTATCAGATGTTGATCACCAGGAGTTGGGTCATCAAGTAATAATAGAAAAGATTGGTTATCCCTAGGCAACTGTAACAGGGAGCACGTTGGCAGTGGACAAGAGTCAGACGAGGTCTGGAGTTACCCCAAAGGAATGCTGTGGCAACCAATGGCGTAGCAGGTGAAGTGGGAGGCTCTGAAATACATGGAGAAATCGAGGAAGTATCATCATTTTATATAGGGCTATCCTGCTCATTGGGTTCAATGGGAAGGGATACCATATACGGAGATCATCCTTTGCTTTTTGGGTCTATAGGTTAAGGGACCAAATGATCTCCGAATGGAGTGCCACCTAAATTCCCATGTAGAGGAAACTGAGGTACCAGACGAGGATGTCAGACTGCCATTTCACACAGTCATGGGAGGCATGCAGGAGTACCAAGATTGACTTGGCTGGGTTACCTCGTAAATTCAATGCCTCGCCAAAGAGTAGGAGAACTTGGAGGCATCGAGGACCCGCAGTCGTGAGGTCTGCCGGAAAGAGCAGGACGTTGTCCACATAGAGTGCAATTCAGTCCTCGTGAATGCCCGCCCACTGCCATTCCCGTATCCAGGCATTGCATCTAATGAAGCGAGCTAGAGGCTCAATCACCAGGGCAAAGAGCTGGGGGGTATAGGGGGAAACCATGCCGCGTGCCTTTATGAATGGGAAAGAGGACACCGTTCACCAGGACTCTAGCCGTATGGTTAGCATAGAGCATAAGGACGAGTCTGTGAAAACACGGACCAAAACCCGCCCTTGCTAGTACCTTTGCCAAATGTCGCTGGTCCATCATATTGAAAGCCTTTTCAAAATCTTTAGGTAGTAAGGTCAGATTTGGTGACAGGAGGTGACAGTCGGCCAGTGCAACATAGAGATGTAGAAGGCAGTGCCTCATGTTCCGGCGGGGCATAAAGCCACATTGGTCAGGGTGTTAAGCACAGGTTGCAGGCGGGTGGCCAGTATCGTGGCATAGATCAGTACTTTGGTATTGATGAGTGAGATCGGGCGAAAATCAGAACAGGAGGATGGCGGGGATTGCATTTTGGGAATGACTGCGATTGTTGCGACATCATTATCAAAGGGAAAGGCGCCCTTCTTTGCCGCCTCTATTATATAGGACGTGGAGCCGGGGCACCAAGATGTCTTTAAATGCCCAAAAATACTCAGCTGGGAACCCATCGGGGCCCGAAGACCTTCCAGAGGCCACAGTTGAAATTGCTGCTCCTATCTTTTCAATCGATACGATTGATCAAGCATCTGAGTTTCGGTATGGGAAAGCTGTGAGCGAGGCACCTCCTGTGGAATATGGGGGTCTGGCTCAGGTTCCAATGGCGAGGCTGCCATATAGAGTTGTTTACAGTACGCAGCAAAAGTCTGCACGATACCAGTAGGGGTGCGCTGAATGCGGCCCTGGGTATCTATTACTTCCGGTATTATCCAGTTCGCAAGTGGACGAGAAGCAAGCCAGTAGAGAAGTTTGCCGTTTTTAATCACTCCACTCTAGACCCTGCTGTTGAAGTTCTCCACATTTGTTTCGCAGTTTGAGGGAAACATGACAAATCTCCTCTCATAAGAGTGCGAGTTGCCAGGATACCTCGTCTCGGCCATTCATGGTTGTTGTTTTCTCTAGGCAAAGGGCTTGGGCCCCTTAATGGGAGAGGTACTGACCCTGGGCATGGCTCTTTTTAAAGTTACCTCTTGGCATAGCTGCTGATAGTGGCCTTACTGGCCACCCATAAAGTTCCAGGTGACTGAACCGTACCGTCATTGAACTGAAAATAGGTCATAAGTTCCTCCTCCAGCACTCGTTTGTAGATCTTGACTTGAAGAAACCAGGCATTAAATCGCCATAAGGGACGAAAGCGCCTGTGAGGAATCACAGACGGAGAGGAGAAGAGTGGTCAGAGATGCCCCGTGAGAGGATTTGGATATTGGCGATGGCACAGCAATCGGGGGCGGCATAAATACGAGATTTATGCGGGAGTGTTTATGGTGAGTAGCAGAGGTATGGGCATATTGGAGTTGTTGAGGAATCCATGTCCTCCACTCATCACATAAACCTAATGTGGAAAGCCAGTCTGAGAGGCAGTTGGGACTCCGGTGATATCACATCTCTGAGCCAGTACTGCATTAAAGTCGCCCCCGATCACCATTAGTCTTTCAGGGAGAGTTGGTAACAGGTTAGAAAAGTCATGAGGAAGGTCTCTCTCTGGCTCCTGGGGGTACGTAGGCAGAGATAAGATTAAGTGTTCACCATCCCACAGTCCCCGTCAGGGCCAGGAAGAGTCCCTGAGGTACCCAGAGAGCCACACATGAACCCGGCATGGAAAGCTCTGTCAATCCTTGACGCGCCAGGAATGGACAGTGGTTCCCCATCAGGTTCGTCTCCTATAGTAGGAAAACAGCAGGGAGGAATCAATGGGAATATTTTAAAACTGCGGCACGCTTCACTCGATCCAAGAGCCCATTGACTTTTCAGAAAAGCACCTGGATAGTTTCTAGATCAAGGTATGCTGAGGCCATAGCAATAGGTGGCAGAGTGAGTGAGCCAGTTTCTATGGGACATGTGCTGGTGTCACTTTATCAGGAGGAAGAAGCGGTAGCGTGTTCCTAGTCTGATGCAGGCTGTAGTGGAATAGGTTATCACTGAGTGTTGTGTGCTGAAAACAAAAAGGTAAACAATAACAGTATATCACATTCCCCAACTTTCCTCCCAACCAATCTCGTTCTCATACTTCGACCCTAGAAGCATCTGTCGCCCAAAAAGCAAAAACCAAAGTAGAACACTGTTTGAATTTGGGAATGGAGTGGTGGACCTCTCCATGTTGCAGGATCAAGAGCACAAGACAGGACTCAATGGCGTTTTCTGGCTAACAAAGACATCGCCCACTTGTCAGCAATGAACGAGACAGTTGCTTTTTCAGAGCACGGGGATCTGTGAAAGGTCTGTGTCCTATGCCTGAGGGGAGGACAGGGTGGTGGACCGTATACAAGAATCATCAGGATTAGAAGTCGGATCTGGCACCACAGGATATGGAGAGGCGGGGGACCCAATCTGGTCGTCCGCGGTCGAGGCAGGTGATGGTGTGGGATGCCCTTTTGACGTTGCGCCCTCTGCGGGAGTGGGTTGTCTCTGTGGCTTGCAGTTCATTCATGTAGGACGTGGCCTGCCCACATGCTCATTCTCAGAGTGGAGGATGGAGAGGTAGACAATGAGTGGAGCGGCTGTATCACTGTGATCCATGTCCATGCTGCCTCCACGATTTTGTTGTTGAAGACCACTCAGATGGGCCGGAAACAGCAGTCTTTAGGAAAGTTAAGAGCCTGGAGCTCCTACCTGATTGAGGCGTAGGAACAATGCTGTGATTGTACCTTTCTGGTATAGTCTGGAAATATAAGCACTTTATTGCCTTGGTAGGATAGGCCTTGATGGGAGTGGGCAGGACGGAATCTCTTCCTCTGAAATTGAGGAAGCGAGCAATTATGGGTCTGTGAGGGGCTCCGGGCGGTGGTTTAGGTGTCAGAGCCCGGTGTGCCCGCTCAAGCACGAACCAGGAGGAGAGACGGTCTGCAGGAATCCAGGATCTAATCCAAGTTTCCATGAAGGTCACCGCCTGCGAAGGTTCTGCTGCCACGGAAATGCCTATGAAGCGCAGATTGTTACATCAGGAGAGATATTCTGCATCTTCTGCCCAACGGTGGAGTTCAGCTGTGTACTATAATAACTGGGAGACTTGTGCCTTCAGTGTAGTAACATCGGCCTCAACCGTGGATATGCGGGATTCGGCCTCAGAGATCCTTGCCATGGCGTTACGTAGATCTTGCCGTATGAGTGCCCGCATCTCAACAATTTTGGTTTCTACGGAGGCTTGGGAGGTGTGGATGGCTTGGACGATGGTGGCAAGTTCACCTTCAGGCAGTGGGATTTTGTCTGAGGGGTTCCTCCAGTGTTACCACCCTTTGAGGCATATTGATCTGTGTGGGTTTCAGAGGCTGGCGGTCGGTCTGTCCTTAGCCATGTCCCTGGTGAATCAGATTGTCACTTAGAGCCTGGCGGAGGGGTCCGACTTGCTTATTGTGATTCACAGGAGCACGGGCAGTCGGACCCAGTAAGATAACACTTACTGCAGGCAGGAGTCCAAGATACTGGTTCGAGGGCAGGTTCACGGAACTCAAGCTGTTCTGCGGGAAGGCATATACTTTGGAGGAGTGTTTCTTGCAACCTAGCAGGTCTTACAGATGGGCCATGCCAGCCAAGTCAGCGCGATGGGTTTAGTCCAGTCGCATCAGGGGCATAGCATACAGCCTATGCATATATTCACTGCTGTAGCATCAAGGTGCCACTCCCAGGATGATTACATGTACTGGACCAAGGGGGCCACAAGGGAGTAAAGAGCCAACAAAAGAGTCTCATGCAAGTAGGTGCAAAGCCGCCTCAGCGACTATAAGTAAACACCTCAGTGTCCAAGTGTACACGTGGCGTTCGAGGAGCTAGATTGTGGGTAATCAGTGGCCTAAAGTCTCTGCACGTGGGGTCTCAGAAGCCTGGGGGGGTGATGAAAGTCCAGTATGTGGTCTTCAAAACAGCAAGCTCCCATGGCGAGGAAGCACCTCTGGCCAGCAGCCTCAGGGCACTCAGGAGAACGGCCCTAGGCACCTGCACACTCCCATCCAAGGCAACATGATTCAATGCGCCTGCAAAAGGGGCACCTGAGCCTCGTAGGACCGCCCCCTCCTCATCCGCATTGTAGGCAACAGTGCTGGGAGGTTGGTAAGCACCTTTACGGCCCACCCCAGGCTGACGGGGACCCCCATGGGCCGCATGTAGCGTGCAGCACCATACTACAATGCCCAACCCAGCACCCCACTGGGGCCCGTGTTCGGGTGGCTGCTTCACCAGGTCATAGTCGCACCACAGAAGAACAACGGGCAGGGCACCAAAGGCCGCAACAGTTCTTCTTCCAGCCTAGGTGTACAGGGCAGGCCTCAGATCCCCACACGTTGGGCACCTCTCTGCTGGACAGTTGGTTCTCCAACTGTCCATGAGGAGGTCCAATCAGCCAGGAGGACGAGCCGTCCTCTGGATGCCCTCATCCACCCCAGGGGAGGAAGAGCGGTGGGGTAAGCCACCAGCAGTCTCTGCAAAGCATACAGGTACCTCCTGGAACGCCTCAGCCCGGAGAGCAGCGGGAAAGGCAACGTTTTCTCAAGGTGCAGCTATTTCGAGGGGAAACTTCGAACAGGCCCAGAAACAGTGGGAAGTGATCGCCTAGCTGCCGATGGTCTCAGGGGTGTGTTAGGGCAGCTGGTAATGTCCACAGGTCTCAAGCTTAGCGTGGATGGGAGCAGATAATGGAGAGGTACGGAGCACTCTTACGGTACGACTGCCATCTTGACACAAACTGCCACGCCCCATCCATGGCACATTTCTGATATTTGAAGTTCGCTAGCAAACACCATAATTTCTACAAATTATGCTAATGGAATTCCCCTATACACACACAGGTCAAAGTCAACATTTTTCTAACAGTGAGAATGTTAACAAATATCTTATGGTAAGTTATAGCAATGTAAACCAAATTTGACAAAGCCAATGATCTGGGTATCACTACACCCTCAGAAAAGGTACAGCATAGGCTGCAGCATTGCCCCATTCCTTTACACACAACATTTAGAACATATAAAACGGCAATGAAAGAACCCCTAACGCAATACTGTACAGCCTGGGAACAACGATTCTAACAATATATAGATACGGAGTACACTAAACGTAGGTATTATTGAGATTAGACAAATGATCTAGTTACGGTGCAAGTATCTCCCAAGCAAACTACAACAATTCAGTTGAGTTTTGACAGGTTATTTGTTTTTCATTTTTTAGTGTGTTCATGGCACTAGAAGCTCATGAATATATTGTACATTATTTGCTTCAACATTACAGTTTGACAGTCAGAGGAACTGCTGACAAACAGGTGATCTTTAGCTCACATCTCAGTAGCATCCCTGTCAGTCAAACTGAATACTGAAATGTAACATTGAGAGAGTGCTAAAAAGTTATCATCACACAATCATATGAGCAAACGTTTTTATAAATAATGTTCTTCGCTAACATATCAACATGACAAATAGCGGAAATACTTTCAATCATTGTTTTTAATACTATTAGTGGCAAAGATTTCTCCAATCTTCCCTTACCTTTAGCTCCTCGGTTACCCCCTCAATATTCTATTCAAGTGGTCTTCAAACTTTTTAATGCTGCGCCCCCCAGGTGGAAAAAAAATCACCGGGCCCCCTCAAAATATTTCACAATAATTCTATTAAACTGGCAATGTTTAAGTATGTCTAGACTTACTTAAGCACGTACCCGTTATCAGTGCATCTTTTACTCACCACGAGGTGGAAAATGTGCTAAAATCAATCCCACGAGGCTGGGCACCAGGGTCAGATTGTATCCCGGCTGACCTGTTTGTTTCGGACCAAGAGCACTGGGTCCCCTACATAAAATACCTTGCACATGCAGTCGCTAGTGGCGCACCTACTCCCGAAACGTGATCCGGTGCTGAAATTCTACCTATACACAAGAAGGGTGATCATACACTACCAGGCAACTATAGGCAAATAAGCCTAATCGACTCTATCCAAAAAATAGTCGCAAGGCTTGCCTTAGTAAGAATACAGGCTTGGATAGACATGATGGATATCCTGACCCAATTACAGGCAGGGTTTCATCCCCACATAAGCACCATTGACCAGGTGTTCAGGATTGTTCTTGTGTATTGGAAGGTAGTCGCCATAGGAGGTGGTATGATCTACGCAGCCTTTGTAGAACTTAAGACCGCGTTTGATCTAGTCCCATGCACAAAACTGTGGAGTGCCCTTCAGGCTCTGGGTATGCCCAACGAATTACTGAGTATCCTGGTCAAACCGCATGAATCAAATTACGTGCAGGTCTGATGGGGGAAGCAGGGGAATGTCACCAAAAGGTTTGCATTAACTAAGGGTGTCCGTCAAGGGTGTGTACTGGCCCCAACCTTGTTCTCACTTTTTATTAACAGGGTGGTCGACTATTTTACATCCCAGCCTACTGACGCTCCTATGCTGGCAGGAATGAAAATACCACTGCTCATGTTCGCGGATGTTACCCTGTTGCTCTCCAGGACCCAAAAAGGCCTGCAGGTTGCCCTGGAGCGTTTCGGGGTTTTCTGCCGCGAGCTTGAGGTAAACGTGGACAAAACAAAGTTTATGGTGTTCCACAGGTCAAAGGACATGAGGGGGAGGGTACATATGAACAATGTCCCCTTGGAACAGACTGACACCTTCACTTATTTGGGGTTAACTCTGGGGAAGTAACCGAGTTGGAAATCCCAGACTGACCTGCTGACACTCAAACATTCCCAACTTGCAGGAGCATTGTTAAAAGAGCATAGGCTTTCCAAGACTAAGCCCATAGCCCCCGCACTTAAAATATATAATCTTAAAGTAGGTTCTTCAGTGTTGTACGGGGCGGAACTATGGGGTTTTAACAACTTATCCTCCTTGGCGGCTGCCCAAAACACATTTTTAAGAGCTTTGATTGGCCTTCCTCAGTCTACTCCACTGTGGCCTTTATATCTGGATTTGGGATGTAACAAAATCATGTACCAGGCACGGTTTAGACCGGTAGCTTTCTAGAGAAAACTTTGGACAACTCCCAAGCTCTCCCCGTATGCCCAAGCTTTTTCTGAAGTCAGGGCGTTGGGTTCAATAACTAAAATACCCTGGATAAGGAATCTAAAGCACACTCTGATTAGTATGGGGATGAGCAAACTGTGGGAGGGTCCAGAAGTTGCCGCTTTCCCTGCTAAAAATGACTTGACAGCAGCCTATTGGAGTATGGTTAGATTGCACCAATTTACACAACACCATTGCAGCTCCTTGACACGTGTTTTTATCTATCACAAACACGAGCCAAAACTAGAACCATACTGGGACATCATTACAAGACCTACTGACAGAAAGTTGTATAATCAGTTCAGGGTGGGTTTTCTTCCTACCAAAGTGTTTACCAAAAGCTGGTACCCCCCACAGATGATAAATGTCCTTTTTGTCCAGCCGAGATTGAGTCACTAGCTCACATTTTCTTTGTATGCCCTGCCTATAGGTCACCTAGGTACAAATGGCTGAAACCTATTTGTAAGAACATGGGCATCAGAGTAGCTATGGAGGCTCTTAGGATTTTGAAAACCAACACTGATGACCCTATTGTCATAGCAGTGGCTAAATTTCTGAGTTGGTTGTGGGTCATTCGAGCGAAAAAGTTGAGGGTTTGCTAACACAACCTCATACTTAATATATAGTCTCTGCCCCCCTTGTAGGAGCAACTTCTATTAAATTTGTCATAGTTTACAGTAATTAACATGTATCATGTCCAAATTCCTTTACTGTCTTTTATGCCGGTTGTAAAATTTCTGTGATTTTAGCTTTTTATATGAAGTATGATCCTTTTTACAGACAATCTGAGGTAATATCTCAATGTATGTATCTCTTATCTATTTTATTTATTAGGTATTTTAACGGTTTTACTGTGTATTGGTTACAGTGGTCATTGTGGTACGGTGCTAGGCCATGTTTTATTGATGCACCTTGTCTTTTATGATTTTTTTTTTTATCGAAATAAAGACATAAATAAACTGAAACTACTTAAACATTGCAGTGAAGTTCTGTTACAGTTTTAAAAATGCAATCAAATAGATGATTGCCAAATATACAATTCTGGTCGTACAGGCCTTACTAACATGTAAACATAGCCACAGTGTGATTATTAGAAATGAAGGGTGGAGGTTTTGAACACTATTTTGAGTTCCTTCCCTTCTGAATCCTTTTCCTAGCCAGGATATAAATGACAAAAGAAGTTAGTAATGGCCCATTACAGAGCAGCACATTTTTTTGCTGCTGAAAACAAAGCATTGTTATCAGCATAAGGCTTCTTTTGGCCAGAGCCTGGTGCACCCCCTGGGATCACTTGAGGCCCCCGTAAGAAGGCCCACCTTCCAGTTTGAAGACCCCGGTTCTATTCTGACATTACATTCATGTAACAAATCAGGACACCTATAATGTATATAGTGCACATATACTACCCTACTCCCCTAGCCATGTTTAGTTCCTCAGGCATGAATCCCTAAAAATATCAACCTTCAGAATAATCTGCACTGTACTTCAAAGGGATTAAACCTTTGCTGAGACCCTTCTTCACATAATGTAATTGAAACTCACAAGAAATTCAATTCACAAGGGGGCTGTCTACAAATCCTGTAATGTAGCTGTCACATGGGGATGCCGATTTGTTTGAAAACAGATCCATATGTTCAGATGCCATATACATGTTTTTGCAAGAGACAAAGCTGGGTCAATACAAATTACTTCTTTCACAATTAGTTAGTGTTTAGGTGATGTGTCCATGTGCTAAGTTTCACTCTCTATTCCCTCTGCCATGCTACAGCTTCTCACTGTGCACTTTTGAGGGAGTGCTGGGGAGGAGGAACAGGAGCCACAAACACACCTTTTAGGTGTGGAGGGCAGGCAGAGAGATGGTGCTCACAAATGTGAACTCCAAGGGGGAAGGAGGCAGAAGTACCCCACACAATAGCTAATCCCCACCTTTTTTCCATATAATGCATCTCGTAAGCAAGTCAGGTGTGACACATTGGAGGTGGGGCTATCTTATCTGTAACACCACTCTTTGCATGGGAAACTATAAGTTTGAAAACCCTATTAATCCAAGAGCTCACTGCTGAAGTCACATTCGAAAGGAGATCACCTAGAGGAAAGAACTGAATAGTTTATACCCAAGAGGACTCAAAATAAGAATGGAACTATATTGCTTTTTGCAATCACAGAGACATTCATACAGTGGATACATGTTCTTTGTCATCATAACTTTGTTGCAGAGATTCTGTGGAGTCACAGAACTATGCTTGGGATCACGGAACCTTAGTAGGCAGTGACTAAGCCATCCTATCACCCGAGAACCTATGAGCCCGGGTCCGAGTAGCTAAAGTGTCTCACTTGCCCTCCTACCCACTCACAGAGGAACAAGTGATTAGACACCCCAGAACACAATGCTCCAGACCCTCTCAAGAATCACAGTTGCAGGACACACCCTTTCGCTCTCACACTCGTAGTAGTCAACAATAAGCTTTGACAAAAACACAAGGAAAGGTTATAAAGTAAATTTAAACTACTGTGCTATATAGTATGCAGTATATGTGCTACAACAAGTAGAAAAATGTCTAACACAAATACATTTAGCATAGCAAGTAGTCTGTAAATCATAAAAGGTGCTGTAATTATATACAACAGTGTAGCCTAACCTTTCTCCCCTTCTACAGAAGCAAAATTATTATATATCAGAAGATCTCTGGATGTTAGCAGCAGACCCCGCACCTTAGCATATATAGATGCAAGTTCTACATCTCAGGTGCTGTCATGCTCTCTTCCCTGGAAGATCCTTCTCCAAGTGTGTGTGTGCATACCTATATGACAAAAGTGCATGTTCCTAAATAACAGCTGCATCTGCGTGTTTTGTCTAGGTGCCAGGGCCTGACCAGAACAGACTAACAAGGGGCATTGTTGTTTGACCTTGTCTGCGGTGTTCAGACTAAATCCAAGGAAAGAACAGAACGCAAAAACAACAGCATGTTTTGTGTGAAAGCACAGTGTAGCACAGAGCAAAATAAGTTTGTGTATTAACGTACACAAAGCAGAGGATAGTCTGCAATGTGCACATGCTAACATAGGGAAAACGACAATGGCCTGCACAGGACATATGACACCCTCCCCTTGGTCAGGATGGTAGCACGAAATGATGACAGGAGTCAGAGATAAGCAGAACCAAAGCGTATTTGGCGAGTGTCTGAAGCAATTTATGGCTGAATGAGAATGAATGCTTTGTATGCAAAAATATATCCATTTACAGCGTATTGTCAGGACCCAGGATGTAGGCTGTCAAGTGGAACCACCCCAATAATTCCAGTAAACTATTAGAGCCTTCCAAAGTAAAAAAAAAACAGCCATCAATTGAACAGGGTGAAGAAACAGACATGCTCCTCATATCCAGTTATCACTAGGACCATCCAAGGAGAACCTGTGTTGACTTCAATTAAATTGAGATCCAAGAGACGTGATGCATGGGCACAGGGAGTAACTCCCGGCACTGGCCCCAATGATGGATTGTACACAAGCCGCATACCCAAGCAACAGTTCTGGTTATGGGCCACTAAGGGACCCATCAACAGTTCCAGGGCAGCGTGTAATGGTGTAGCCACGCAAACATCCAGGACCCCTTGGAAAGGGCACTGGATACAATGAAATACAGGCTGCACGCAAGTGCGGTATGTATATCGGAAGAGCAGACAAAAGTCGGCATCTAGCGCTTCTAATGGCACCATTCCAAAACGTTGTCGCTTTCGCTCATGGTACAGCTGCAGCTGTTCTTGTCCAAGCAGGACCACAGATGGAACAGCCATTGTGGAATAGAAGGAGTAGAACAATGATGCCGCAACTCAAGATGAGCAGCAGTGGGAACTCAACAAACTTGCTGGAAAAAAGTAGAATTGTATTTCATTGGACGGTCTTGTCACCTGCAATTCGAAGGTCTCATGTGCTGAGTGAGAGCCACTTCTTGTTGAAACAATAGCGCTTTGAGTTTGCTTAGCTTATTGCAATCTGTTTTCAGGGTTGGAATGGAAGGACACAATGAACTATCAAAACTCCCACATAGAGAGGGAAACAGGACGTTATTGCAACAAGTAACTAACTGGGAAACAGTCACCATATACTGGATTCCTGCCCGCAAACCACAACAATCCTGATTATTAAAGACAACATAACTGGCGTTTGAAAGCAACGTGAGAGTGGGAATTATCCCTGGGAACAGGAGTTACCTTTAAATAGCATGCCAAATTGGGGGCAGAAACGTTAGAGGCTACGATAATTTGTACTTGCTGAAACACAAGAGAATCACCGAGAGTGGAATCTCCTCCCTTAAGAAAAACTTTCAGCCCATTGAAAGCGATATGTGAAAGGCAGGGACCACAACTCATGTATGTAACTGCTTTCAAGAGGTTCATATCTACCTATAGGGAAGTGTTTCCTGCAAGCAGTAAAGAGAAACATTGAGATGGGCAACAAGATAACCCTGTGTATGACCTATACCGCAGAATGAGTTTCCGCTACAATGAAAGGAAGGGGTTCAATTTTTCTATATGTAGCCTGGTGTAACTAGCGTCTTTCAAAGCCATTAATTGCTGTTGGAGTGAAAAATTGAATGGTAAGAACAATGCGCTACAATTCAGGTAATGACAAGGTATTCGCCCATTGTTAAGTGTTTGCAATATCCAACCAAATTGCATAACTGATCTAAGTTGTTTTTGACCATGATACAAGGCAGACACTTCATTTTGTATAATATCAATAACAGAAGACGCAATATTATCTAAAGTATAAATACGAGATGATAATGTATTAATAATGTTGTCGACAACAGCAAGCACTTTATCTAAATTGTCTTGATCTATTTGGCGTAAACGAACAGCAGCTTCCATTTGTGACAAATTCCATAATTCATTATATGCCACATAAATTGTTTTGAACGGGGGGATTATGGACCCAAAATAAAGTCAGAAGGGTTCATGTCTACAGATACGTGTGAAAGTTGTTGTTTCACAGCAGACAATGTGGAATGTTCTAACCATTGTTGACCTAATTTACCTACAGAATAAGTGGTAACAGTATTGGAATGGGGGTTTGTGGATCAGGTCTCTGAAGTGTAAACCCTGAAGTAGTGTTCATGAAATAAGAATGACAAACATTTGTGTCTGTCGGCCACAAAGCCCACCCTGTGGGAGAATTATCATAGAAGAATTAAAGGAACCATTTCTTATCATACCATTTAGTTGATCGTTAGCAAAATTTGTAAAAGACTGCCAGTTATCAAAAAGAGCTAAGTAGGGAATTGTGGAAGTATTCAATTCCTTAATCTTAGCCAATCCCAGACAGGTAGTGTGTTGGACAGTGTTAAGAAAAATAATGTGAGCAGGTATTAGACATGCACAGAATAAAGATTCACTACCTTGGACCTGCCAGGACTTCATACCCCATACTGATTTCAAATCAATATTGTCTTTCCAATAATCATATCCATTCAGGGCTAAGTTGTCAATAAGATCAACTTGGTCTGGGTAAGCATATATTTGTTTGAAAAACTGGGAACCAATTTAATATAACATGATACCTGTTCCAAAAGGTTATAACTAGTAAAATAAGTATACTTTTTTTTTGTGTACTGGAACTACCCTGCGGTGGAATTGGGCAATGTTCCCACTGGGTATAATTAAACTGGAGACATTGTTCATTTGCTCTATGCAGGAAATGATGTCCATAATGTTGATAACAGAACCAATCGGCATAGTTAGCAGAATTCAAGTATACATCTTTAGTATCGAAAACAGTATAATAATGCAATTCTGAAAACATAGAATTAACAGCATTGACATCCCAGTCATCTGATTGTGACCCTGGTATTATAACGTCACCCATAGAAACACGGAATGCATATGGTATCCGTAAGATCTCCGTACGACCAAATATATTGAATGGTGCTTTAGCCCATAGAATTCATTTAAATGATTTGGACCGCTGAAATGTTAACAAGGGACTGGTCTCTTCATTTTATGTGCGGATGAATGTGGAGCTGACACCCCGTCAACAAGTTCTGCAGCAGAACATTCTGGGAGATAGTGGCCATTAATCAAAAGGAAAAACACAGTCACAAATCCAATCCACATGAGCAGAAACACCATAGAAAACACAATCCAGACATGTGTCCAAGGTGGAACCAGATAAGTGATGTGAGAAGTTGACCTGATATATGCTCTCCACTAGTTCTAGTGGGCACCTTGTATCAGTCCAAACAACCCCTTATTGGTTATAGGTTAAAGACAACCTTTATTGAAAGCTATCCTAGTGGTAGCTATGGAGAGCAGCCTTCAGGCTAAGTCTTGAAGGAATGTAAAGCAGCTTGTTTTACCAGTCTATAATCTCTTGAGTCACTAAATGAAAGATATCCACAACAGGTATATATGTATAACATATATGTATGTATTACTAAACACACCCTCCTAGTCTCTTTATGAGACTAGAGATCAAAACACATAAGTTACACTTCAATAATCACAGTAAAATAGCACAAATACACATCAGGCCCTCGGGGCGAGCTAAACCATATACTAAAATAGTGGTATAAGAACCACAACTTAACTAGACACAAGGCCTAGAGCCTGTAGAATCGCTGGGACCCCAAGGAACCACCCAAGGTAGTGACACAGGGGACCCACAGGGGCCGTGTGCAGTGTGTGAACACAGCCGCGAGCTCCCGTAGCTTCTATGGGAAAAGTCGCAGTTAGATTTTTAAAGATTAGGGACACTTAGAAATGAGTCAGGACCCAACCCTTTTGGACTTAGGAAGTTCTAGGGCTAGCACCCACGGGAGCAACGAAGTACTCGTGTTACCTCACCCAGTGAAGCCGGGTGCATAGTTGTCTTTCGGTGTCGGGTCGCGTTGTCAATTTCAATGGGAGCTGGCGAAGAAGTGCTGCTGCCATGAAGATGCGAAGTGTCCGAAGAGATCCAAGCCTGAATCGAAGATGAGAAAAACCTGAAAGCAGAGGGGACAGAGTCTGGGTCACTTGCCAGTGACCAGGAAGGCGATGAGTAGATGCCCACCAATGTCGGGTGATTTCAGGTGAAGGAGGTGAAGCTTGACTCTTCAGCCACGAGGACCAGGAGGTGTCGAGGACGACCAGGAGCTGGATTCGAGCTGTCCCACAAAGGATGTCGAGAGCTTCGATGATGCAGACCAGCAAACTGCTTTGTTGGTTCCTACCATGCAGGGGAGTCACTCCTGACCCCAAGGGAGATTTCTTCAGTCCTCTGGTTTTGAGCAGAGCGTCGAAGGTCCAGGATTCAGCTTCAGAGTTTCATCCAGGGTAATCTAAAGTCCTAAGGACAGGGGTTCCATGCTTATACTAAGGTAGGGGGTTGGACATACTCTGGGGATCCACCTATGGGAGGGTTTGGAAAGAGGGGGTGGCTACACCCATTTCCTTTGTCCAGTTTCGCGCCAGAGCAGGGGCTGGAAGCCCCTGAACCGGTTTGAGATGGACTATGCACAGGGACACCAAATGTGCCCCCAGTGCAGGACTTCAAAGCACTAAGAGAGTGCTCACACCCAGCCCCAATACACATAAGACTGTCTGGGAGGTGGTTACACCTCCCTGTGACAGGAAACCTATTGTCCAGGCCTCCCCTGCCGGAGTTTCGGTCAGCAGCAGGAGGCCAGACCCGTGTCTGTGGCTGCAGAATCCATTTTGTGATGCCAGGGCTCTATTACGTTTCTACCGGGTATACCAGTGCTGTCATGTCTCTCCCTCTAGAAGGGTGGGATCATACTCCCACGCCAGTTACTGGTGTGGGGGTATGATTCCAAGGTGTTTGACACCAAACATGACATGTTTATGTGCAGCCAGTCCAAAGTTAGCATTTACCATTTGGTTATAATGCACTTAAGAGTATATGGTCAGGCTCCACTACAAACAGCATCAGAGAAGGGTCTCCGAACGCTGCAGAGGGACTCTGCTCATGTAGGAGCACCCTCTCACATAAGAACCAAGCACTCTGCCTTCAGGATTGACAAGGCCTGCCATAGGAGTGACTTATAGGTTTATATGTGTGTATATATATAGTGATATAGGAAACCTATATCACAGTAAGGGGTGTATGCACCACCTTACCCAGGCTGCAGTAGCAGACCTGTGGTGTCATTTTGGTTGGCTTTCCAGGGGTGGCTTAATACATGCTTCAGCCCCTGGAAGGCCTCTGGAGTACCTATGCCCTGGGTACATAGTATACCATTCACTAGGGACTTATAAGGGCACCTCAGATCCAATCTGAACTGTACCTAAAGTAAAGTAAAAAACTGAAGAAGTGTCTGATGAAAAGTTATCTTAATCGATATAGTAACCAAAAGAACTACTCAGCTGAAATAATGGAGGCTGGCATTCTGGATGTAGACTTGAGGCTTCCACTTCCACTAGGGACTCAAGTGGTGGATCAGAATAAACGATTGCCGTTGTAGAGTGTGAAGAAGGAAAAACTGATAGCTGGTCAACTGAAAACTCAACATCCCCCCTCCAGCAGGCAGGGAGAATCAGAAGTAACGGAGCGCAAAGGCTGAAAGGACTATCCCGTAATGGGACACCCCTAGGCATACTATTGTTTATTAGCCATATGATGTGACTTGACATGTTCAATGGAAACGTTGGTGGCGCCATGTTGCAGGGATTCGCCACTAACGTTTGGTCTGGTACTTATTCAAGGGACCCCTGACTAGCACTTGTGCTGGTCCACAATACCATCACAACGGTTGCTGGAGACGTCCGTGGTGGGAGGGCTATGCCTTCTCAGTTTGTAGGGATCACCTATTGGTGGAGGTTTTGTAAGTTTGAATTTTAAAAGGTTTTCGACCCGTTTTGTGCTACCGTCTGTTTCCCTTTCTTTGACTAATGTCTCAACCAATTGCAAATCCGGCTCATTGGCTCGCAGCAGTTACTCAACATTTGTTGCAGCATGGAGTCCTCAATGCGGGGTCTTCAGTTGTCGTAAATAAGTTCATTTTTGCCTTTGAGCAGTGGCACAGTATCAGAAATTGATAATTAGTGCATTTCCATCTTTAGGTTTGGGCACACAAGGCCGTGGGGCATCGGGTGCAGGGGTGCCTTTTGGGGTCAGATCTTCTTACTAGCTCCTGGTCGCGGTTTGGGGGACCTTCTGGACTTAGGCTGCAGGCGTCGGACAGGTCAGGGGTCACCGGGGTGACCTCCTCGTGGTGTTTGCCCACTCGAGCTCGGGCCGTGGTCGGCGGGTGCAGAGTGGTGTGGATCCACAGTGTCCGGCCAGAGTCAATCTGTCTCTGAGACCCATCTCCCATTCCACAAAAAACATTTTTAAAAAACAGCTGGGTAGAAAGCTTGGCCGAACCTCTCATGTGGTCGAGTTTCTGTCAGGCTTCAATCGAAACCCTACGTAGCCGCGCATTATCGGGAGAAACCGTTGCCATCGGCTGCCATGAACACAAAGCCGGTGCCCTGGGGCCCTTGCAAGAGCAGTGGGGTCAGCTGGTACACGGAAGCATTGTAAGCACCAGGCGCTGGCCGCTGCTGGACACACTGGGATTTTGCAGGAGCAGGTTCGAGGGGGAGACAGGCCGGTAGGGCTGAGGCCAAGTCAGAGGGTATCTTCCTCTTGTTAGTTGCTGCATGGCTGTTCGGTTCTTCTTCTTCTTGCAGGTTCTTGTCTGAGGAAGCAAGGTTCAGGGGTGCCCCTAAATACTAGATTTAGGGGCGTTACAGGTAGGTAAATGGCAGGGACCAATGGGTCCCTTCCCTGGGGTGGGTACACCCCCTATTATGCCACCCTCCAGTGGGCGAGGGGCATGAGCCTGTCACTGGTTGGCTGAGTCCCCCCCCATCTTAAAGATGGCGTGGACTGAGAGCTGTGCTTCACCTTGCCTCCCCCACCTGATGGGTGGAGTCGGCAGAGGTGGGAACACCTCTCTTCCTCACTTGTTTTTCCCGCCGGTTCTCCCGCCCAAAGTGGGTGTCAGAACCAGTGGGGACCAGTTGCTGAGAGCAGCAAGTGGCCTGGGGAAGCTCACATAGGCGGCAAGCCTTTGAAGCTTCCCCTTCGTGAACCCTGCCCATCCTGGGGGAGGAGACCTGGCTCCTTGTCCAAGGATGTGCATTGTTTCAGGCGCCAGAGAGCAGCAGGCTCTCGAGCTAGGGGTCCAGAAACATGCCTGAAAGCAGCCACTAAGCCTGGACACTAGTGGTAGGTTCGTTTTCAGAGGGCATCTCTAAGATGCCCTCTATGTGCATTTTTCATTAAATCCCACACTGGCATCAGTGTGGGTTTAATGTGCTGAGAAGTTTGATATCAAACTTCTCAGTTTTCAGTGTAGTCATTATGGTGCTGTGGAGTTCGTAATGACAAACTCCCAGCACCATATACTCTTAATGGTAGCACTGCACTTACAATGTGTTAGAATGGGCTTAAACACTGTAGGGGTACAGGGCTCATGCAGTTGTACCCTCCCCACTGGTATAGTGCACCCAGCTAGAGGGGTGACTGATCTATGCCAGGGCAGTGGGTTGTAGGCACGGCACTTAGGGATGTGTGCCATGTCGACTCTTCAATTTGCTCAGCACCAAGACACGCAGCCTGTAAAGGCAGTGTGTGAGTGTCAGGGTACAGGCCCTCTAAGGGAGGCACAATAAGTGCTGCAGCCTTCTCTGGTCACAGTGCCCTGGGTACCTGTGGTACCATTTACCAGGGGCTGACCTGTGGCCAGAGATGCCAATTGGGTTTAGGCTTCAATGCAGTTTTAGGGAAAGAACATAGGCCCTGGGTTCCTGATTAGCAGGAGCCTAGGGAACACTCAGTCAAAATACATGAGCAATTCATCAAAAAGTGGGGGCAACCATGCAGAAAGAGGGCACTTTCTCACAATACTATCAGAAACCAATTTTAAAAATGCCCTTTGGACATACTTTGCCCGAATTTAGGACAATCACATTTCATGGCAGTCTAGAATCATTGATTATTTTTTTACAACATCCACTCATATGTGAGCCCTGGTATTCACAGCAGAAACAAATTTTGCTCTGCACTGACATAACATTTCTTATTTTTGGATTTAAAACTTCAAGAAGGTGAATAAATTGGCAGATGTTTTACTCAGTGCACTAGGTATCTGACTGACTAACTCATTTAAAGGTATACGGTCACACACATACATAGGTAATTTATTTTTGATAATTAACTTTTCGGTTATATTCTTTTGAAAGCACACAACAAATCTCTTCAGATCTACATTTAACCTTGGCAGAGAAGATCACTGCCTGTTTAAGATGGTGCTTACCCACACACCTGCCTTGATAATGTGGTTGGAGAAGCACTTAATAGCATAGAAAAGACCATTGCTCTACGGGCGATCAATCGGGGAACTCCACATGGGTGATAGGAGGACCCTCGATTCATTCATTTAGTAGGAAAGAGATTCTCGTTTGGTGGAAGTACAAGTCTGCATGACATATAGGAAGATACATATTGAGGTTAGATGGTTTGCAACTGACATATAAATTGAGTACCCTATGTTTTTCAGCCAGTCATAATACGCAGCATAGTGGCCATAACTCTACATTAATAACACTCATTTGATAAGGACTGTAAAACTGCAGCACAGATATGCATATCTATATCGAACACACAGCAGATGTACGCTAAACACAGATTTAAGTAATTAAAACAACCTAGCTCCATGGGGACTACGGGCGGTACTTGAAGTTCCACATACAACTATTCTGGGACACTATTTTGTTGGATTATAAATTCCAACTCCACCAGCAAATAAATGGAGCAATAAGAGGTTACACAGCCTTCACTTTGTATTCAGGCCGACATAGTTCATGAGCTACGATATCCACATCGACTAACACATGAAGTGGGAAACAGGAGACAACATAGTGTATGCTGTAGTATTTATGCCCATCCACAAAACTGGTGTGGGGGTCATCTGAAGGAAAGGGTGCTGCAGATTATCAATACAGTAGTTAACAACGCAAATCTCCAACCAATGAAACAATGTGTATTTTGTATCATGGTTCTCTACATCTAAACAGGCCTTCTTAGGAATCAAGGTGTTGAAAGAAGAAATCAGCAAGACTTTGAATCGCCTTCTGCAATTAATGAAGCAGTTACTCAATTCCTCTGGTCAGTGGCAGTGCTGCTGGATTACTTCACAATCATTCTCTGAAGCAGCCTTTGGCACTCACTGTTGGTTGATCTGCCCCGGAGGCCTAGCTCTAAACCAGGAAAAGTTTTTAAAAGCACTTGTTTGAACTATTTAACTCTTACAGTCGATCTGTCGCTGAGACCTTGCTCCAATTCCACAAAAATGTTTTTTTAAAAACAGCTTGGTAGAAAGCTTGGCTGAACCGCTCATGTGGTTGAGTTTGTCAGGCTTCAATCGAAACCTTACATATCCGCGCATTATTGGGAAAAACAGTTGCCATCGGCTGCCATGAACACAAAGCCGGTGCCCTGGGGCCCTGGCAAGAGCAGTGGGGTCAGGCGGTAGATGGAAGTATTGCAAGCACCAGGCGCTGGCCGCTTAGCGGACGGAGAGGCAGCATGGAGCTTTACTGAAGGGGAACTCCAACTATGCACCACTTAAGATGACATTGAGAGCATGACAGGGCCACCAAAAAGGTGACTGGTACCTCAACAATTGGGAGCTTGAAGATAGGGAAGTGATTAACAAGCTCCAAATAGATTCATCCCGCTATTTTGAGGAAAATAACGACTCCGTGTCCTCACCAGCGGTGCTCTGGTAGTTATATTAGGTAATCTTTTGAGACAAGGTGCAACACGGTAACTTGAAAGAATAGTTACGCTATGGAGTAAGCTTAGAAACAGTGAAAGGCAATACAATGAGACCAGGGATTAGGCAACACTACATCAACTGCAGGCCTTGAGCAAAGCCTTCTATACACTGACCCACATCACAGTGAAGAAATAATACTTAGCCACATTAAGCAAATTATATGAGGATGAAAATAAGCTGGGTCGTTTCTTAACCTGGTTAAGCAGATGAGAGGAATATGCCATATGGGTGGGAAAACTTATGGGAATGGATGGATCTCGGATTACAGACTGAGGAATAGAGTAGGCATTCACACAATACTACTGGGTGCTGTATGAGACGCAACACAAGTCCCAATGGTATACCAGTGGAGTCTTACAGATGAACCTTATCGATTCTCAGGCCCCACCTGCTGGCATGTTCAATAAAGCCTGGGAGATCTGAGAACTACCAGATTTAAGACACCACAATAGTGGTGATTCCCAAGGCAGGTAAACCTGGTAACGCATGTGCCTTGTACAGGCCCATCTCTCTCTGCTGACACAGAGGTTAAGATCTTGGCAAAAACCCTGGCCCTCCACTTGGTGAGTCATTGGCTCAATAGGACCAAACCAGATTAAAGTCCAACCAGGCTACACGATAGAACCCTCAACATTTAAATAACTGGCTTGATCCCGAGAGGGACAGCCAGGAGCCTCTGGGTATTCCTCTTTAAGGTACTGAGAACATTTGGGTTTGGCCTGGTCTTCTGTTGCTGGGTGGAGCTGCTGTACAGAAACCAGACGGCGAAGGTGAGGCTAAACAGGGCTCTTTTGGAGACATTCACATTAGGGAGGGGGGGGGGGGGGGGGACCATCCCTGTTTGCTCTCTGCATTGAGCCGCTGTCACATAGTGGTTTTTTTTTTAACCTCTTCAGTGCCCATGACGAGATAGTCTCGTCATGGAGCACGGTTGCGCTGTGCCCATGACGAGACTATCTCGTCATGAACCCCACCCACTAGTGCAACGCCCGGCACAGGTGAGGGAAAGGGCGTGGCACTGAAGGGGTTAAAGTGGTAGGTAAACCAGAAAAGGAGTAACTGTACGCTGATATTTTATTCTATCGTTCTGACTCTGAAATATTGATCCTCTCTGTATTCTGCAGCTTTGAGAAATGCATGTGATGTAAGATCAAATGAGATAGATCAATACTATATCAAATGTATGAAGGGAATCACATGATGCCAGTGCCACCAGAAGTTGAGGGCACAAGTGAGGGGTTCCGGTATCTGGGTATTGAGGTCACACTTGATAGGTCCTGGTTTTTGGAAAGGAATTTAAAGGTAGTTTACCAAGAGTTCCAAGAGAATGTGGCTAGATGGAGGCGATTGCCACTTTCACTCATGGGTAGAGCCTCTCTATTTAAGATAATCATCTTGCCTAGGTTTCTAGACTTCTTCTGAATGCCCCATGGCTATCCCTGACACTACCTTTGATAGGGTGGAAAAAACACAAAGTATTCTGCTTTGGGATGGAGGTGTCCCTCAACAGAAAAACCTATACAATGGTGAGATCCCATTGCGGTACATCAGAGTGTAGTATTGGGCCTCTCAGTTACAGGCAATAAACACATGGGGATTTTCCCCCAGAACCCACCCACAAACATAGTTAGAACGGACTCTGAAGGACGCAAACAAACATTCACATTGCATAAACAGCAGGTCTTTCAGGGTTTCTGCGGCCGACCAAGGCCTCCTTGGAGGCACAGGATAAAGCCACAAGATATGTTGAGTGTCTCTCTCTGGCTACTCCTCTTTGGAAAGGCAACAAACAGAGGAAGGTGCGGAAGCTTACACAATATAGAAAATTGGATGTGATAGGAATTGCCACCTTGGAGGATCTAGATGGAGGGTAGGAGATTGCGTCCCTTTGACTTAGACCTCTCTCAAGAGTTTCATTTCCTCCAGGTAAAGACCAAACCTGAAGGAATAATCCTAGAAGATAGTAGCCCTACCAAGAACAGAACATTGTCAGAATAAATTACCAGAAAGAGAGTTTCCCACAAAATTGCACACTTATAAACAGACCAGAGAATCTACAAAACCTTAGGATTTGTTTGGAGACAATAGTGGGCCGAATGAAGGCTATGGACTGGGAGATTGCATAAATGCATTTGCGGGAGGTAGCGATTAAAGTACACTTGATGCTTATTCAAATGAAAGAAAACAATAAGTTAACATTGGGAGGGTTCAGTCCCCTACATAACTGAGCTGTGAACTGGAGAGATGCTTTTTCCACATGATCTGGGAGTGTTACCAATGAAACGTCTTTAACGGAGATAATCCCTGAACTAGGAGATTCTGAGAGTGGTAGTTACAGCTGACCCATAGTTGTTCTCCTGGTGATACTGGGTGATGTAGATCTACCCAGGACACAGTTATTGTTTTTCTCACTTGGGGCTGGTCCTGGAAAAGAAGATATAGCGAGATGGTGGCAGAGCCAAAGGACATCACCTAAAGGTATGTGGATAGCTGGCAAGACTTATTGCATGGAAGCGGAAAGAGTTGTATACAAAGCCAGGCGATGTCCTAAACAGTTTAAAAAAAGTTTGAGGGGGTTGTACAGAGACTCCCAGGCATCAACAGAATCATCGCTGGGAGCGAGAAACATTCAAGCTGGTGGATCCAACCATGATAGTACAGAACCAGCTGACACCTCCTCTGATAGAGAGTGAATTGATTGCCCCAGCAGTATTCAATACATTGCTCAAAGAACTGTATGTGTGTATTAAACACCCTTACCTAACTGGGATATGCATCTCAGAAAATATTGTACACGTGTGCAGTCAAAGGTGGAAGTTGTTTGCTATGTACAACAATACTAATATTGATTTTTTTAAAAACATGGTTAAACTTTACTTGAGCTAGTGTCAGATGTCATCCTATTAACCAACTTTCTGTTCATTTCTGAATGTTATTGCTCTCCATACTTTGAGTAGTCTTATGGTTGACCACATATCACTCTTTCTAAATTTTCATGTTTTTCTGTCTCTCACCTAACCTGCATCCTTCTACTTTCTACTGAAACATCAACATCTCACTGTGCTCCACTGTACACGTTTGCTCACTGCCTGCCCCATATCTCTATTTGTCTCTTCTTGTAGCATGCTCTCCAGTCCTTCAGTGTTTATGTTAACCGGAGCTCTTATATGGGGCTGTGGTCAATAGCCTCCCTGTGATTTTTCACGTGTTCCAATACCTTTTGTTTGTGTACAATCAGATTCTTGTTTTTGTAACTATTTGATGAGAAGGTTCTCTATGAGAGAGATCCGGCAACTTAACTGTTGTGGTCATGTATAGGGCAATGATACCTTTTCAGTAGGCTGGCACTTTACAACCATGCAAAATAACTTAAATAAGTGCTTGAACAGCAAGTTACTTGCCTTCGGTAACTATTGTTCTGATGGATACACTACCTAACTGCAGATTCCTTACCTTGTGAATATTTTACAGGCATCAGACTAGATCACAAAACATTTTGAGCAGTACACCTGCATGACGGTAGGTGGTATTGTGAGTCTCCGCTCTACAGTTCTGCTCACAAAGGGATGAGCAGAGCAGCATGTAAGTGCCACCCTTGTGCACCGTCGGTTGATTTCTAGGCTGTCCAAGCCCTTAGATTCAGAGCTCATTAACATATTGGTATGACCTATGGCACAACTCTAGACTGGAACATTTTAGATTGAAAATGAGTCCAGTTGATTGATAGAACGAGGAGGTGGGAGGGTCAGTGCAGAATCTGCAGTTACAGTATCCACCAGAAAGATAATTGCCGAAGGTAAGTAACTTATTCTTCTAAAGGATAGTTTTAACCTTAGACTCCTCACCTTGTTAATACATAACAGTATCTCCCCACGTGGTAAGTCTGGGGACTGGCTCAGACCAAAAAGTCTGCAGGACCAAGCAGGTAAAATGCCCCTCTTGACAGACCAGAATGGTGAGGTAGTAGTGCTTTGTGAACGTATTTAATGACAACCATGTGACCCCCTGGGCATATATCATAGACAGATACTCTTCATGCCAATGAAGTAGTAACAGCTTTTGCTCTGGTGGAGTAAGTCCATAAACCTTCTGGGGGCTGATTTTTAGCAAGTGCGCAGCAGATAAAAAAAAAAAAGAGAGAACAATCCATTGGGATAAGGTCCTTTTTTGTTTGCACTGCCTTCCCTTTCTTTGCCTCAGAGAATCCTACGCAATGTTGATTCTTCACACAATGTTACCTTGTACGATCAGTGTAAAAGGTCCATGATCTTTTGAGGTCTAAATTATGGAGTCGCTTCTCCTCCTTCTTGGGATGGGGCGTAGGAAAGCATGCCGTAAGGGTAATAATCTGCCCAACATGAAACAATGTGACCTCTTTCGGTAGGAAAAAAGCTTGGGTTCTCAATGCTAGATTTTATGTGCGGCGGATTGACAGAGGTTGGAGCTTGCTCACAAGCCTAGCCTATATGGCAATAAAAAAGACTGCCTCAAGGTTAGAAGTTGCAGTGGGCTGCTATGCAGTGGCTCAAAGGGGGTTCACATCAAAAAAGTGACCCCCACTGTGGCACCACAAAAGGCTATAGCAGAAACAAATGCTGTAAACCTCTTCCAAATTACATCACAGCATGTGATTTAAACAAAAAACGGCTGAACCAGCAAACGCAAAATAATCAGAAAGGGCTGACAAATGATCTTTAATAGTGTCCACAGCAAGTCTTTGCTGGTCAAGGATATCACAATCAGCAACACTTCATACAACATGGCTTGTAATGGATAAATCTGACGGGTACCACACCAAGCCAAAAACGTGTCCCAATGGCTGATATCTATTGATTTGGTAGATTTTCTGCCAACATGACAGCAACTTCAGGAGAGAGGTCGAATGTACTAAACTGATGCTTCTTATTCTCCAAGCATGGAGCTGTAGATTGTGCGGCCCAGGTGAAGGACTGCCCTGACCAGACATAATATCCTCCTGAAGCTGCAGCTTGATCGGAGGACAGATCATGCCCAGGAGTTTCAGCTATCACACTCTCCTGACCTAATCTAGTGCCTCAAGGATGAGTTGGGCCAGGTCATTCCTGATTATCTTCAGAGTAGAAGTAGAGGCAGGAAGGCATTCAGGAGTCCCAAGCTTCACACTAGGCAGAATGCAGCTCCGAGAGACATCTGTTGTGGGAACTCCAGCGCACAAAAGTGCTGATATTGTGCATTCTTGGCAGTGGCAAAAAGATAGAGTAGAGAACTACCCACTCTTGGAAGACACTCTGCACCACTCCCGAAAGTAACCATTTGTGATCCCCTAAACATCAATGGCTGAGGTTGTCCGCCATGGCATTTAAAGATCCTGCAAGGTGGTTCACCACCAAGGACATCCCTTTGCGTACAACCAATTGCAGAGGGATAGAGCCTCTTGGCACAGGACCCCAATCCGTCCTACTTGGTGAGCAGAAAAACCTTTAATGCTAAGCAAAGTGCCGCCCCCAGCGCTGTGCCATCATGTGCCATGGTTTACAAGCGGCATGCAGAAGGACAAAATCCCAGCAGCCTCAGTCATCTCACGAAGATCCAGGGCAGAGGTTGAAACATTGGCATCATATCCTGAATGTTCTGGACTCTCCATTCCAGGGGAAAAGTAATATTTGTACCATGTCCAGACTGTTTCTAATTAAGGCAAGTGTCTGAGGAGTCAGATGTGACTTTGGCCTTATTTATAGAGAATCCCAACAATGTTAGGAATTTCGCCATCACCTGGAGGTGGTCTGGGACTGCCTGGAGTGAGTCCGGCTTCAATAGCCAGTCATCAAGTTAGGGGAAAGACTTGCACATTCGGCCTACAAATGTGTGCTGTGAACACTATTATCACTTTCATGAACATCTTAGGGGCATCGGTGAGACCTAAGCTGTGCACCACTAACTGAAAATGCGAATGGCCCACCTTGAACCTGTGGGCCAGTAAGGCGGGATATGGAAATAAGCATCTTGCAGGTTCAACTCTACCTTCTAGTTTCCTCGGTCCGGGGCAGACAGGACCTTGGCTAGCATGAGCATCTTTTATTTTCACTTTGATAGGAAAGCATGACAGGGCAAAGATCTAAAATCAAACAAAGCCTCCGTCCTTCTTTGGTACCAGCAACTAACAGGTGTAACACTGCCAGAACCCTTCTCTATGACTCCTTTGGTTAAAAGAGACTTCAATTCCTACCACTGGTCCTCTGTTAGCTGACCGAGTGGAGGTGGAAGGTGAGACGGAGCAAAAAGGAATGGAAGAGCGAAGCCCCGATGGACCAGTTGAATGACCCACTTGTCTGAAGTAACTGCTTGTCATCCTTAAAGGAAATGCTGGTTCCTGCTTCCCACAAGGTGGCTGTGTGTTGGGAAGGACACACAAAAGGGATTTTCAGATATGTCAGCTAGGGGTACGGGGTACTGAGCTGTATATTAGCCCTGTTGTCCAGGGCATTAAGTCAGTGAACCCCGCCCTTTGCCACGAAAAAGCTGGGAGGCCGGCTTGATCAGTGGTGTGGCAAGGTGTTGATCGGATTGAGAAACCCTGCCATAGCCACAAAGGGGGCAACATTGCTGGTGAAATTGCCTTACTGGTGTGGATAGGCCCAGGGAATGTACTGTGTCTTTGTTACCCTTAAACCTTTTCAGGGTTTAGTGTGCTTTCTCGTTGAAAATGTGGGATCCGCAAAAGTGAATGTATATTATGGATGCCTCAATATCTGCAGAGAAACATGTAGACATCAACTATGTGTGAAGTATGGGGGCCACTGTGTCCCAAAGTGTGTGGGAGTAGCGACCTTGGAGGCAGCTTACATCTACAGAGCACAAGGGAAGACTGGTTTAAGAGGAAATATGCTTGCCAAATGTTTTAATGTGCTTACACTCACGACCGGGTGGGGTGGTAGGTTTACTGTACTCGCAGATGCCTGTACCACCAAGCTCTGAGATGTAGGGTGTTCAGTCAAAAATTATTTGTCAAAAGGTTCTGGATGACGGCCTATCTGCCTGTTGACTAGGGGACCAGCCTGTAAGAGTCTTGTTAAAGGGCAACAGATGTTCCGTGTATTTCTGACCTGGCTGGAGGACCCCTGTGAGAACATTGTTTTTTTACTTCCATTGTGAGCAATTGTAGTCAAGCACTTCTGCCGCCCTTCGCATAACCACTGTGAAACAAGTGCTTTTCTCTTTCGCAGGGCAAGGAGGAGAGACCAGGCTGGTGTCTGGGAAAGTGTCCAGGCAACCGGCATTTTGTAATTCTCGGTACCAATTATTCTCTGTATATTGGGGGGAAAATTCATTCCCATCCGCAAAACTGTTGTTGTTCAAGTCCATGACAAAAATATTATGGAATTCTACCACATAGTAAAGGAAGTGTATTCAAATCAGGTGGGTTGCCAGAAGGATGTGCCCTACTGGTATAGGAGTGCAGCCTTGGTAGAGATGAGTTCAACTCAGTCAGCGAGCACGATGGGCTATGCTTCCTCCTCTGGCACTGGCGTCAATACAAAAGAAGCCAACGCAGGAGGTAAAGTCGGAACCAAATGTCAGCACTGAAACCAATGTGGAACCTGAAACAGGTTGGAGGGTCCAGATGGCACAGAAGGCAAAATCACAGGCGGGAGTCCGACTGGAGGCCTTCTGGCCTCCAGATCCTTGGGGCCAGAAGGTGCACCAGAGAGAGCAGGTAAAGTGAACCAGGGAATTTGGGCTGTAATGGGACTAAGCTTGGAAATGGCTCAGATGGAGGTAGAGATTGGGAGCGAGACCAAGCTACAGGTTGACAACCTTGCATCACCTCTGGAGTTCAAAAGTGGTAGGTAGGGGCCCAAGTCCGGCTTGGACTCTATACTTCTTTTTGGACTTACCTGATCACTTTGTCCATGAAAAAGATCTGCTGTAGGAACGACTTCGGGAGTGAGAACAGGATCTTCCTTTCGACTTCAACCCAACATGGAGTGGAGACATTTGGTGTTTGATGACAAAGGTATGGTCTTCCGATTCATCGGGACGCAGTCATTGCAGGCCCTGGAGTAGCTTTCAGACTCCAAGCACCAAAGGCATACCTCATACTAATCTGCCACAGGCATCTGCTTGCTACAGTCCCTACAAGGGGTGAGCCCTGTAGTTTTAGGAGGCGTCATTTCACTTCCACACTGGACTTTCAGACTGAATTTGGTGAAACGTATTTTGTGTGAACCCAAGGAGTGGCTCCAGATCCACATCTGAAAGGCATGTAAAGAAAAGAACTGACATCAGTGTGTATGGGTGGTGCATATATGCAGCTCCATTCGTCCCTTCGGGAGGGGAAGAAACAGCTGGTGCCAAAATCCAATGTAAGTTAATAGGGTGTGATAGGCCAAGATCTTGGTTTCCTCCAAGACAAAACAGTGATGAAGCACGGTCAGATACAGGCTGTAGACTTGCTCTATGGCTGACTGTCACTGAAGCACCCTTTGTGGATGGCCAGCATGTTGGGTAAAATGAGCTGTTTGTCCTAGTCAATAGTTTTATCTAAGGATTTAGAAGCGTTTTCAGGTATTAAGCTCCATTAGTTGGGAAAGAATGACTGCTGTAGCCAAACAGGGCTCCATAAGATCAGACACATCCTTTTTGCGGTCTTGTGGTAGCCTCTAACTTTGAGTTCAAAAGCTCCAGGACTCATCTTTTTGGCACACTGTCAAGCTGCTCCTCAAGTCACAAAATTACCAAAACTTGAATATCATTTCAGTATATGGTCCAATTACTCTTGCACTTTTAGGAACTCTTCAATGGAAACAAGATACAGACATCAGGAGCAAACACGGATCTCAACCCTGCTCCTGAGGACCTTAGTCTAAAGTTAATTTCCAACTTGGCCTATTGTTTTTCTCCAAGAAACAACAGCACACTAAGGCCTTGTATCTTGTTCTTCATCAAGGCAGTCAACAGCAGCTGCTGCTCCAGGATCAGTATTTCAAACCACTTTTTCTGTGGGAAGGAAGGATGCTAACATCCTAATCTGACATTTGAGAAGAGCTGCTGGATCAGGAGAGTGAAGCAGTATCAGTCTTTCTTAAAAAGGCAGAAGAAAGCCTAACAATCTTCACAATATCTTCTGACCTTCAGAATCAAGCATATAGGGTTAAGCTGTAATGGTTGGTGAGGATTCTTGAACATTTCCTTACAAAGTTCCCACTCTGCCCCTTCAAGATTTTGCAGCACTTCCTCTGACTTAAGTATCCACAGAAAGCACTATTTTCTACATTGTCTATGATGGTGTAAGAGTCTCAGGCCAATTTAGGTGTAATGGCAACTCAACCATGCACATCTGTTTGCCAATTATAACTAGGTACTACCCACTCTCAACCAGGAGAAAGCCCATGCAAACGCATGCTTGTTTTACTATACCTTCCCTTGGTGAGAGGTGTAGGTGGGCCTAAGTGAAAGCCAGCATCAAGGGACTTCTTCCCCGTGTACTGACTTTGAAATAGGGATGAAAATTCTAGAATGCCTGTCTTTGTTTAGGACAATGACCTTAATACCCTTGTTTTCCTCATGACAACCACATAAGCACTGGGGGCTGTCTCATTCAACTGTAAGCTCCTGCATTAATATTTCTCTTGTTGTGCTGGTAGTGGGCTCCCAGCCTGGATGCTGCACTAAAATCATCATGTCGTACTGGCAAGAGGACCTCCCAAAAATACTTCACATCTTTCTAGGCAGAACTTTGCACTCATGGAAATCTGATTAGCGACAGTATGAGAGTTCCTGCCTGGCACAACATTGATTGGGGCGACTCCAGTTTATAAAGAAAATAACAACAACATTTCCACAAATATAAGTTTGTTCATGAATTAGATTTGCACTAGCTTGCAAAATGCTGCTACAGTGAGTTTGTGTTGGTGTTCCTAAGGTAAGTTACACAGTTCCATTCTTTAAATATGAATACCAACAGCAAAGAGAACAATGCAGTGTAGGCTATCCGATGGTTGCACCAGTATGAATGCATATATTTTTAGACAACAAATGTAAGCGCTCAACTGTTAACCCCTTGAGTGCCCATGACGAGATGGTCTCGTCATGGGCCGCGGTTGCTCTGTGCCCATGACGAGACTATCTCGTCATGAACCCCGCCCGCTAATTCAACGCCCGGCACAGGGCGGGGAAAGGGCGGGGCACACAAGGGGTTAATGAACCCACTGCTAAGGAATCATAATACAAACAAATTTGGAAACAAATTAAACCAGAAGCACTCTTATCTACATCAATCCTATTTGTGGGATATTACAAAACAACAACACATTTCAAATTTCCTCCCATCAACGCAAATTATGCTCAGGTAACACTGAGATCCTCTTATCACACGGAGTAATGTATACATGTTAAAAATTATTTTATTATTGGTATTCTTTATGGACATGAGGAAAATAAAAATCTATGAGGCCTATGTGTCCCCATGTGCCCCCCCCGAACGCTTATGTGCACATACATGTAACCTATGTATTTCCCCTCCATGGCCTTTCTATCATGATGCTTATGCTATAACGTGGCCTGCCATCATCCAGTCTCCCATGAGAGAAACGACAAATCTGTATTGAGGCCTACACGTTTTTCATCATGTTTTCCTGCATTTTCATGAAGCCCATGTTTATGGCTCAGCCAGAGCCAAAAAGAGGTTTAATGCCTCAGAACGCTCTGAAAGCTACAGCTACGTATCCTTGGCCTTGCACACTTGGGCCTCAGCCAAAGGGGCCCCGACCGAGGTGTCGAGACAGTATTGAGCACGGTTATCTGCTTACTCTTACTGAAACCACATTCTTGCCTGGTGAAGGAGGAATGAACGCGACCCATCTGCAAGGAGGGAGCCCAGCCCTACTGTCTCTCTTTGTGAGATTGCAAAGCTCACGTCAGTAAAAAGCCCATAGCCCCCATGTAAGGCTTCTGCAGTAAATGAAGTAAATGAAGAAATAGATGCCACATCGGCTCTTGGTGATGAGCAACCTATGTCACAAATCAGTCCCTGCTCCAGACATCGGATATCAGATAATACAAGATGTGCTGGTCGTCTTGACACTGAAGGCCTCACTTCCAGACTTGTTCGGTTGCATAGCAACCCTCCCCACGTCAGTTACACGTCATGCTCGAGTTGAGCACAAGTAAGGCAAAGTTCCAGTACAATTCCAGCAGATCACGCAACCCCCTCCAGGTATCCACCCACACATGACAAATTACCCATTATCATCAAGTGGACGCCCACATGGACGCCCACCTTCACGCCTACTTACACGCCCACATGCTCTTATCTCATTCTCTCTTGCTCTTTTGCTTACGTACAATTGAGAAATGTATATATACTGTACTCTGTGAATAATGTTTTGAGAATATTGAGAATACTTTTGAGTCCCTTTCCAGATCCTTTTTTGGTGATGGTAATATTCTCCCTTTGACTCGAGTTATTGGAATAAATCCCTTTATGAACCTGATACCACAGACTCAGCCTCTTGCTTTATGCATGATCCTATTGATATTCTGAAATACATAGAGCGTAATATTTTATTTACCACACAATGGCGCCCGAACAGGGACATCTCTTTCCCCACACGCCGGAGATGAAGGTCCAGTTTTGCCCCTTCCATAGCCGTGACGGACTTCAAGCGCGCACGTCGCGGGTCTTCCCGCCAACTCCCTCAGGCCAACGAAGGGGACAGACTGCGACCAGGCATCCATACGAGGCGGTGAGGAACGCAGATTGTCCTACCCAGAGCCCACCTGCGAGAGAGCTGTGTCCGAGGTATACAGAGGCCCACCAGATTCCGAAGTTCCGAAGTATCCAAGTCACGAGTCGAGTCCAGTCCAGTCCAGTTTGGTCTAGTCCAGTTCAGTTCCGAGGCCTTCCGTTCCGTGCTACCCGGTGAGTACCGTTGCTGGGGAGGCAGTTAGACGTGCACATTAGGTTGTGCCGGTCAAGACGGGTTTGGGTACACAAATCCGGTCTGCACTGTTTCAGCAGTGTATCTGTACTGTTTAGCAGTATATCTAGTATGTCTTGCATATAATTCAGTATTCTCTAGTGTTAGTATTATGTCAGTAACTAGTTTCCTATTAGTTATCATCGTTCGTTAAATGTTAAATGTTAAATGTTTTAATATGTTTTAAAAATTGTGGTATGAATGAGTGTTCATTATTGTGTTTATTGTAATTTATTGTGTTCAAAATCAAGTAGCAAAGTTTAAAGATGCCGTTCTTTTCAAAATTAAGACAGATCAAAACTAGAAAAGGGGTACTCGAGGAAGCTGTTCCCATTCCACCTAGGGACACCCCAGGGTACTTTATGTACCATAAGCATGGCCTAGATGCCGTATTATTTCTTGATTTATGGGTGGACTACACCAAGGATCTAGCCGAAAGTCAGAGGTGGCCCGCAGTTGGGACATGGGATGCAGATTGCATCATGAGAGTAGAAGAAGAATTATGGAAAAAGAAAGCCAGACAGTAACAGAAAGATGCCATTGAGTTTTGGCGCAAGGAGTCACATAGGAGGACAGAGTAAGTGTTTCACGAAGCAGAGAGAAGTAGACTGGAGTCTGGAAAAGCCAAGGAAGAGATGTTACAGGAGGAAGTGGAGCAGGTGAAATGAGTGCAGGCTGACAGAGGAAGAAATACTGACGTTGCTGGTATTTATCCCGTCCTTTCAGAGGACCTAGCAAGAGTGGCCCCAGTAGAAAGACCAGTTAGAGTGCCACCGCAAGTACCACGATACATATAATAATGATATAGTAGCCCAAAGGTTCTTGAGCCTCCCACCAAACGAACAGCGCATAGCTGGTGTTTTCATGGTCCAACATTTGATTACGTTGTCAAAAGAAAATTGAGAGGGGTGTAGCTAGAGAAGGAGCAACACCTGTGATTTGATGACACCCCTAATGTACAAAGTGTTAATGAAAAATAATTAGTGAAAAGTTTAGCTTGAGAAAAATTGTGGGTATTTCGAATTTGCAAAATTGTTCCAGAATCCAGGTTTGTGTTCTTGGTGGTCCAGTGAGCCAATGTGCTGGGTCAAGACGGTAAGATTATGACCCCCTGAGAGCAAATTTTATATAAAAATAATTTTTCAATTGGGCGAATTATTGCAGTTTTTATGGAATTGAGTAGTCTTTTTGTCTTTGACAGCTTCAGAGTGAGGAGAAGGTGGGGGCTGTGTAGAGCAGTATGTGATACAGAAATCGGAGACAGATTCTGACCTTGTAGCCAGTGTAGGTGGGGGCCGGTGAGAGGAGCAGAACAGAGGCACTGCTTAGAAAGCTTCTCTGACATCGCATCTGTGTAATGCCTGCAGCCGGAACAACAAAAAAGTTGGCTGGCAGCCCAGGCTCAGGCCGCGCTGAGGGGCTATTTTTAGCTTCTCTGATAAGACAGGGCAGCTGAGAAATGTAAGTCGAGAAAGATTCCCTTGGTCTATTCTGTGCTAAACCAGTGCCCCGGGGAAATGTCTATGGAGAAGATTTGTTTTATTTTTTAGCAATTGTTATATTGCTTCTGGCCAGAAAGTAAAATGTTGCTCTTGCTTGGAATTTTAAGGGCTATAAGCCTATATAAAAACGATTTTCAAATTCAGACATTTTTTAATTGTGGCCACAAGCTGCCACCAGTTGCATTGGATAAATGATCCAGTGGTTAAAGGTCTGTGAGGAGAGATGAGAGGTGCGTCTTCGTCTGGGACATTAGGGTACATTGTGTTGACGAAGATGCATAGCTCATTTTTATAAAAAAAAACAAACAGGTTCGTGTGTTCTTCGTTTTTGATTATTCTTGCTGATTCTGTGTGTCAGACTTGACACGGTGATTTCAGATGGGGGTGTATAGGGCAGGTAAATCAGTTATTGATTATAAGCCTGACAAATTAAGCAGGCCAGAATGTTCGCCTCTGAGCTGTAGGTACTGTAATTGCGCATCGCTGCTCATTTATATATGTTAGTGTAATTGTCTATGCTTTCTGTGCTTGGTATACTGATGGCTTGGCCTATGTATTTTATATATGTTTTGTTTTTGTGTTGTATTGACCAGTATGTTTGGCATTAATACAAGTTCTCCTGGGCGTTACGGAGATGGACGTGACGACGTAAATCTTTGCGCAGCGCTTGGCTGGAACTTGTTCACAATTACTAAATTTCACAGACATGATATTACCTTTATCATGCTGTCAAAATAGCGGACAACACGTTATCAGTGCATGTCTAATTGGTATTGGTGATGAATAAAAGAAGAAAATAGTTATGCAAGACTTAAATATGTATCACATGACTGCCTTTCTCTTATAGACAGGCAGCCTCGGTCATATGTTTCCAGATTGGACATTAAGGAACCATTATGATCTATGCACTCGCATCTTACCTCTTGAAAGGCCTGTTTTAAATAAGGACTGCCACCCCAGAGTGACAAATGAGGCTCGGTATTTAGGGTAATGAGAAAATATCTGACAGGATTTCCTTTTTAAAGTTTGCTTTAGTAAGCTCATTCTTGTAAGTGGTGGCCCCAAAAGTTGACTTGTTTTTAAATTAGGCTGTTTATTGTATAGGTGGAAATTATTGCAGAATTACTGATTTCTTTAGCAGATGAATTATTAATTATCAACATTAACAACTGTTCTTAAACTTGGTTTTCCGAATATTTAGGTAATTTAGCATTCCTATTAGGGCCTCCTAGCATTAATATTGACTCCAGGTTGGTGTAGGTTCATGTAATAGGGACATTTGCATATGAGATGTCATTTGGCCAGCTTATGAGCTAACACAATGAGGTTTGTACATTAATTTGAAGGATTTCTCGCCGTTTCAAATACGCTGTGTATCTCCTATAATTTTGCTTACGCCCAGTAGCTACACACAGGGATTAATAGTGTTGACAAGACACAGGGTTTGATAGTGTTTGACAGCAGTGAAATCTGTTTCAGATTTCCTCCTGTCAAAAAGGGGGGGGAAGGAGGAGAATATTGGCTTTCTGCTGGCCCCTGAGGAGGTTCGCTTCCCGCTAGCCCCTTAAGAAATTAAGCCCCTTAGAAATTAGCCCCCTTAGAAATTAAGCCGAGGAAATAGGTATGGTGTTTTCCCCTTTTTCTCATGTTTTATTGTGATCTTTCAGGGGTATTAGTCCAAGCCCCTAATACAGCTTCTACTAAAGTCCTCCCTTGGACACAAGAACACACTGTGGCATTTGAAGAATTAAAGAGAGCTTTATGTCAAGCACCAGTTTTAGCAAACCCTGATTACAACAAATCGTTTATGCTTTTTGTGACAGAGCGGGATGGAACAGCACTATCTGTCCTAACACAAGATCATGCAGGAAAACACAAGCCCTGTGCTTATTTTTCTAGTACATTAGACCCAGTAGCACAGGCTTTGCCTGCGTGCCTAAAATCAGTTGCAGCAACGGCCTTAGCCATAAGACAAAGTGACTCGATAGTGCTGGGCCACCCTCTGACAGTACAAGTACCACACGCAGTAGAGGTTCTCTTGAACCGGACACAAACACAACACCTGACTGTAGCTAGACTGACAGGCTATGAGCCAACGTTATTTCAACCACACATAGAGATCAGACGATGCAACATACTGAATCCTGCTACCCTTTTGCCCTCCAGTACAGAAAGCGTTTCACCACACGACTGTGTTGAAGTAATACATACCGTGACTAAACCAAGACAAGACTTGACAGACGTTGCACTCCCAGACCCCGACCTAACACTATAAGTTGACGGCTCATGCATGAGGACAGGGGCGGGAGAATTAGTGGCAGCATATGCAGTGACTACTGATACTGTAATAATAGAGACTAAAAGAATAGACATATTGTCAGCACAAGCAGCAGAGCTCATCGCCCTGACACAAGCGTGCATAAGAGCTAAGCACCTGAGAGTAAACATTTACACCGATTCTGTGGCGAGAAAGAGGTTTCTTGACCTCTCATGGGGCCAAGATACAGCATGGCCCCCTTATTCAAGCCCTAATGGAAGCAATACATTTACCAACAGCCATAGCTATCCTAAAATGTAAAGCACATACTAGAGCCACAGATACCATTTCCCAAGGCAATGATCTGGCAGACCGAACAGCTAAACAGACAGCTCAGACCCCACTAGACATGACAAAATCACAGATACTATCACTGCCAAAGCCATGACAGTTAGGGATCCTTCCAAGGATGTACAAGACATACAGACACATGCTACTGTAGACGAATTAAAGAAATGATCGGAACAAGGAGGGGTACTGACTGATCAGGGTTGGATGACAAAGGGCAAATCCACATGGTTTCTTCCTGATTCAATGGTACAAATAATCATAAATACCGCACATAGTCCTGCACACTTAGGAGAGAAAGCAATGCTAGACAGCTTACAGAATATATGGTTCTCTTTTACATGCGAATGGTAGCTCATTCTAGAACAGGCTTATCTCCCTATGAAGTGGTCTTTGGTAGACCACCAAATATGTGGGGCACTCCAATGCCTAAAAGATTACTGATGCTGACAGATTACTTGGCTTCCTTGATGTCTGCACTACTCTCTTGTTGTTCGCAGGTTGCTGCCGCCTTCCCTGACAACACCCAGGTCAAAGAATACTCCATCGCTCCTGGATGGAAGGCGCCAAAGTCAGTGCTCTGGACCACGGGGACGGCCGTTAAAGTCAAAGGGCGGAAAGGATGGTTGCACCTTCACCACTCTTTTACAAAGGAAAAAGACTTTGAACTTGGATTTTGAACACCATTTTCTAGAGGAGACTCCCCAGCAGTTTCCACAAAGCTAAACTTAGATCTAAAAAGTCAGAACCCGTTTGATCAATTAAGTCCACTAGGTGGTGAAGCGGTTGAACATGTATTCTGGCTTGCATAAGATCTTGGACAATAACATTGATAAAAAAGAGCAAGATGTGCATCACGATAATATGTATCAGCTTAATACTACATGCCATTTTTCCTCCTATTGCCTCACTTTTATACTCCTCCACTAATGATACCATAAAGCACACATTTAGTGATCTGCCATCCCATGAGCTATCATATCGACTTGCCTTACGCAACAATACCTTTATTCAGATGCTGCACCATTCATATCAGACTAGCAATGCTACAGACTGCTGGGTCTGTGGCCGATTTCCCCCGTATCAGAAGGTAAAGGGAGCGTTGCCTCTTTTTCCTTTTCCGTTCTCCCATAATGGTTCTTGCGGAGCATGGTTTGCCTTAATGACATCCATCAACGGTGATGCCAAAGAATACAAAGCAATAACAAGGCTCCACAAGATTGCCCAAAACATACATCAAGACCCAGGCACGTGGACATGGTCCGGTTGGCTCTGGGGATTAATATCGGCTTGGGGATGGAAAGTGTTGACCGTCTGTGGGTTGATACTATTAATGATATTCAGTTGTTGCCTATGTCTGCAGTGTGGCCCGGCCATTTGTGGCCTGTGTGCTACTGCATGTGTTCCACATCCCTATTTACAAAGCATTGAAAATGGAAAAATAATGCTGCAAGAACAGATCGACTGTCTCATGAAAATAGACGTTACATAGGGGGTTCACTAAGGTACAAGGAGGGAATGAGGAAAATAAAAATCTATGAGGCCTATGTGTCCCCATGTGCCCCCCCCGAACGCTTATGTGCACATACATGTAACCTATGTATTTCCCCTCCATGGCCTTTCTATCATGATGCTTATGCTATAACGTGGCCTGCCATCATCCAGTCTCCCATGAGAGAAACAACAAATCTGTATTGAGGCCTACACGTTTTTCATCATGTTTTCCTGCATTTTCATGAAGCCCATGTTTATGGCTCAGCCAGAGCCAAAAAGAGGTTTAATGCCTCAGAACGCTCTGAAAGCTACAGCTACGTATCCTTGGCCTTGCACACTTGGGCCTCAGCCAAAGGGGCCCCGACCGAGGTGTCGAGACAGTATTGAGCACGGTTATCTGCTTACTCTTACTGAAAACACATTCTTGCCTGGTGAAGGAGGAATGAACGCGACCCATCTGCAAGGAGGGAGCCCAGCCCTACTGTCTCTCTTTGTGAGATTGCAAAGCTCACGTCAGTAAAAAGCCCATAGCCCCCATGTAAGGCTTCTGCAGTAAATGAAGTAAATGAAGAAATAGATGCCACATCGGCTCTTGGTGATGAGTAACCTATGTCACAAATCAGTCCCTGCTCCAGACATCGGATATCAGATAATACAAGATGTGCTGGTCGTCTTGACACTGAAGGCCTCACTTCCAGACTTGTTCGGTTGCATAGCAACCCTCCCCACGTCAGTTACACGTCATGCTCGAGTTGAGCACAAGTAAGGCAAAGTTCCAGTACAATTCCAGCAGATCACGCAACCCCCTCCAGGTATCCACCCACACATGACAAATTACCCATTATCATCAAGTGGACGCCCACATGGACGCCCACCTTCACGCCTACTTACACGCCCACATGCTCTTATCTCATTCTCTCTTGCTCTTTTGCTTACGTACAATTGAGAAATGTATATATACTGTACTCTGTGAATAATGTTTTGAGAATATTGAGAATACTTTTGAGTCCCTTTCCAGATCCTTTTTTGGTGATGGTAATATTCTCCCTTTGACTCGAGTTATTGGAATAAATCCCTTTATGAACCTGATACCACAGACTCAGCCTCTTGCTTTATGCATGATCCTATTGATAGTCTGAATTACATAGAGCGTAATATTTTATTTACCACAGACACATGTCAATCAGCCCAGCCAATGCATTTTGTCCATAAGGGTTTGATTCTTGCAAACAAATCTGTATATCCAGTTGTAATGCGTCGGTACAAAACTGTGAATTCTCTCCTAGTGGCCAGAAAAACAAATCTGTTCTTCTTTAAACTCCAATTCAGAGTCCTTTTAGTTACATACAATAGTCATTACTATCCACAAAAAAGTATCCATCCAATCAATAGTAAAAAATATTGAATCCTTCAAGTAGTATTTGTGTAAAGGAACGCCCAAAAAATGCAACCAAGCACGCAAAATCCTGTAAACAGAAGAACAGATTGATTTAGGACGTAGAACGCCAAGTAAAGGGTCTGCTAACAATTCAACAGAAGTAAGTTGTAAATCCAGTACAACCGAAACTTGAATGAGCATGTCCACCAGAGTCGAACTCCCCTCTGTAGTCAAACCAGCAGGAGACAGGAGGTTGGAGAGTATTTTAAGCCACTGCCATCACCCAAGTCAAGTAACCTGATAGACTGCATAGGGGTGGGACCATTTCCGAAATGGGAGAGGGACACACAACACCTTCTATTGTGCTTCCACAACCATGGTCCTAGGAAGGAAATCTAGAGGAAGGGACACTGAGAAGGTCTGCTCCATCGGCGCTGCATCCAACGCCGTAAACAAAGCTGGCTGACGCTGACAAGGTCACGCCTCGAGATCTGAAGGAGCGTCGATGGCACCACCATGGTATGTTATGTTATGTTATTTTTATTTGTACCGCGCACAGCTGCCCCAGCAAAGGGGCGTCCTAGCGCTTTGAGAAGGTGAACACAACACAGCACTAAAAGCGGACAAAAGGAGACGAGACACAACAGATAAACTAAACAAATAAAAAGGTCTTGATAGCCCGTCTAAACTGAAGGAGCTCATCGATGGGCCGGATTTGTGGAGGAAGAGAATTCCACCAACTCGCTGCCAGGACTCGAAAGGAGCGGCCACCAATTCTGCTCAACTTAAAACGCGGGACCACTGCTAAGTTCTGGCCTAGCGATCTAAGAGTGCGAGAGGGGACATAGGGGATCAGCAATTTCTCCAAGAGTTGTGGGGGAGTACCCTTTAGGATTTTAAATGCAAAGCAGAGAACCTTAAATCTAATCCTCTGCTGCACAGGGAGACAGTGGAGAGAGCGCAGAGTATTGGACACCGAGCATCGCCTAGGCAGACCTGTCACCAGTCAGGCCGCAGCGTTTTGAACCCGCTGGAGCCGCAGAAATTCTGACTGGTTTATCCCCGCCAGTAGGGAGCTGGCATAATCCAGCCTGGACAGCACTGATGCTTGGACCACCAGCTGTCTTGTGGGTGCATCAAAGAATTTGAGGATGGGTCGAAGTCCTCTGATGATGCCATAGCAAGAAGCCGCCACTTTTCTTGGTATGACAGATGAAACTCAGAGAAGGATCAAGCCACACCCCCAAGTTTTTTTATCTCTGCCGCTGGGAGGGGAGTCACACCCAACTCTGAAGGCCACCATTTGTCATCCCACAAAGCCACCTGTTTACCAACCACCATAATCTCCGTCTTCTTGGTGTTTAACTGGAGACAGTTGGAATTCATCCAGTTAGCCACTTCCCGCAGACCATCACAGAACCTGGGAGCCTCCAGGTCTGAGTCCCCACTCAGTGTGACCGCCAGCTGCGTGTCATCTGCGTAAGAGACCATGGTCAGGTCCCACCGCTTGACGACCGCAGCCAACGGTCTCACATACAGATTGAAAAGGGTGGGACTCAGTGAAGACCCCTGTGGGACTCCCTGGTCTAGCGGGTAGGATGACGACTTACCGGGCGGGATTGCCACCTGGAATGACCTATCCGTAAGGAAGGAACGAAACCAGTGCAAGGTTGAGCCAGAAACGCCCACCTCCTCAAGACGCCAAATCAGAATCCCGTGCGAGACCGTGTCGAAGGCGGCACTAAGATCTAATAACAGTAGTGCCGCCTTCCGACCGGAATCCAGCACGGAACGCAGATGCTCGACCATCGAGAGAAGGGCCGTCTCCGTGCTGTAACCCGCACGGAACCCGTTCTGGGTAGGGTCGAGAATGTTAAGCCTACCAAGATGGTCTGTAAGAGTGGTATTCACATGGGCCTCCGCTATTTTCGTGGCCGAAGGGAGATAGGGCGGTAGCTTTCAGGTTTAAGGGGGTTAAGGGTCGCCTTCTTCAGAATTGGCGTGACTACTGCCTGCTTCCATCTAACGGAAACCACTCCAGAAGAGAGAGACAGGTTGATCAAGGACAGCACCGGGGTACGGCAAACCGGTGCCAGGGTCTTGAGTTGGGCCGGTTTCAGCGGGTCTGCCGGAGATCCAGACTTGATTTTGGCGCTGAGAAAGTCAAACACTTCCAGAGATAAGGGGGGTAAGATGGAAAGACATTCCCCCTCACCTAAGGTGCGACCAACCTGCTCTAGCATCAGGGAGCCCGTTGGGAAAGTGCGATAGATGGCTTGCACTTTTTCATGGAAGAAAGAGGCCAAACCCTCACAATGTGAGTCTGAGCATATTTCCACTGCAGTTGCTCTCTTCGCCATTAAGTCCTTTAATACTTTAAAAATAAGTTTCGATGGATTGGCAGAGTTCTGAAACTGTTGAGCATAAAAGGAAGCGCGAGTTTGACACACTGCCCTGTGATAAATCTTGACCTTGGCCAGATAACATATTTTCAGATCTGGGTCATACGACTTCCTCCATAATCTTTCGGCCTGTCTACAGGCCCTCTTAAGAGATGCCAAGGAAGTGTCATACCAAGGGCTCGGCTCCTTCCGGTGACACTTGGACCAACACATAGGAATCAGAGAATCGAGGGCACCAGATATCCACTCACAGAAAGAGTCGTATCCACAATCGACCTCGGTGAGCGGACCTAAAGGAACCTTCTCGAGCTGATGGTAAAAATCCTCCAGTCTTAATTTGTTCCAGTGTCGTTTAAGAACGTGTCTATCCTGAGATAGAAAAGGAGAGTCAGACAAAGAGCATGCCGTTTTCACCAGCATGTGGTCTGTCCAGACCAACTGGGAGGAACCAAGAACTCTGAGTCCTTCTAGATTTGTGAAGAACGGGTCAAGAATATGACCACCTTTATGTGTGGGGAAAGTAATCATCTGCGAGAGCTGTAAAGCCTCAAGATCCGCCAGAAAGCTCCTAATAGAGGGTAAAGAAGGGCAGTCCAAATGGAGATTAAGATCTCCCACAACATTAAAATTTGCGCATCCTAGTGCCTCTATGCTAATATACTCAGGAAGAGCAGCCCTAAAAACAGAGTCACAGCCCGGAGGCCGGTAAATTAATAGCCCAGAGAAGGTAAACTGGTGACTAAATGCTATTTTAAATAGGGCACCCTCACACCCCAAAAGTTCAGCGGCTTTCCACTCGCAGGGATACACTATGGTACCATATACTAAGGACTTATAAGTAGGTTAAATGTGCCACTAAATAGCTGGCAGACAAGAGCCTGACGCAGACATTGGAGTCAGCAGACCAGAAGCCGAAGGTGGTAGCCTCGATGGGCTGTGCACTGGCATCGCTAAGGTGTCAGAAACAGGCGGCCAAACTGAAGCAGAGGGAGAACCCATCGGCTTGGGAAGAGGCATGACCTCACGCACTGCCGTGGTTCCCAAGGGTGCTCCAGAGGATTGTGACAAACCAAAAATAGAATGAAAAGATTGAGAATATTGTCTCATCTGGGTCAAAGATGCCCGGACCCAGATTAGGTGGGGAGATGCAGGGCGGACTCATGTCCCGACACTTCAACAGAAGAGCAGGGACCAGCGCTAGGCGATGAAGGTGGGAAGCGCTGCGACTTTGTCTGCCTATGCCGAGACTTACCTCCGGACGTCGAAGGAGAATGACGCACGCAGGACCGGCTCATAGAGTGGACGAGTGGTCAGGCTGTTGAGCACGCAGGGAACCGAGGATGACGAGAAGTCTTTGATGGCTCAGACATCACCGTCGCAAGGAGCTTCAGTCGGAGTCGCACTCGTTGGAGTCATGATGCTCACCCAGACGCCACATGCAAACCGAGTGAGGGTTGGTGGCGGACAATTGTAGTCCACAGGATTCACAAGACTTTAATCCTGAGGTCATTGAAAAGGGTTAGAAAAGGGCACACTGCTTCATCGTCAAAGAAAAGTCAAGTAGGCTGAAAAACACCCCAGAGGAACTGCAGTGCAGATACGCAATTACTAGCGCAGAAAAGAAGGAACTGACAGAGCGTCGGGGAAGGGCTTATATGGACTCCGTTGACATCACCGTTGCGAGACAACAATACTATGGAGTCACTGGACGCCATCTACCGACGCACAGAGGTAATGCTGGGAAAAATTCCAGAACCAGTCTGGCGCCTGGCGAGGATTCTAAGATAAGGAATCTGCAGCTAGATGTCTCCATCAGCTATGCAAATTCCCAAAAATAAAATAATAAGAAAAGAAAATTCAAGAAGGCTGCGAGAAAAAGGTAGATTTTTACTGTAGGGATTTCATTAGGCAGTTGTTCTGTCAGTACTACATTTACGAGCCTTTATTAGATTCTCTAATACTGAGAAAGCCTCTAGTGTCGCAACTGTATTTTGTGCCTAAAACTACTAAAAGAAAATGAAGTACAAAATATGACAATTCATCTATTTACCTTGGTACAGGTGATCCGCATTTGATGTCTGACTGTCAGGTACACAAGCATCTCCTTTCTCATCACTAACGTCTTTTGAATGAGCCAGAAGAACATGATAACCACTGAAATATATAAACATACATCCCTTTTTATTTTTGTGGGCCAAATCACAGATTTACAATTATTACCAAGGCTGTTAAAGTTGCAAGAAATAGAAATTGCTCAACCACAATGTATTCCCTCAAGCAAATCACACCTCAATAACAATCTGAAAATTCAATGCAAGACAAACTGTGAAATACTTTTTGTATACCAATATAAAGTTTTATGAAAAATAATTTCAAGAACTTAACAAAAATATTGAGAAACTGCGCTTACAAATCAAATATATTTTTAGAAAATGTATAAATGTTGGAAGATGGGCGTTTAAAGTGGGTCATATGTTACCCAACAGAGGACCTGGTACTGAAAAATTTGTTTACCCCTTCGGTAAACTTTGTTCTAGTAGATATTGGTTTTCTACGTATAATTGTAATGCATCAAATTGAACAATTTCTTCAGGCTAAGGTCCTCCACACCATTGCTGAATGAAGTCAGATTACTCTTATAATTGAATTATATAATCACTTAAGAAAGATTATATCTCTGTCTACTGCAGGCTAGTGGGAATAACACTTCCTCCCAAATAAGGTTTTTCATGGAGGTTTGTTTATACTGTAAATTCAGAAAGTGTATTCAGCATAGACTACTTTGAAAAATGATAATACAGGACAGCTAAGGCCAAATTTCAAGCCTAGCCTGGATTAAGGTACTGCTTTATCACTCTTAAAAAGATAACAAATTTGAGTTGACAAAGTTAACTGCCATGCATTTTCTACAACTCACTTCGAATACAGAAGCACAATAATCGAATGCAGTCAAAAACAATTTGACGAAACCACAGCAATTAAGGAGGAAATAGAATAAACTACAAGGTTTATGTGATTTTTTTTAATTGCAAAACTAAATTAGATTTCAGATATGATTGAACCAGTAGTGGCTGCATAGTTTATTGATTTAGACAGTTTTACACAGTAACGGTGTCAATTGTAATATTTCCTTAAGTGCCAACAAGAGTTTGACTTTGTTACCAAAAATTATTACTCCAGCCTCAAAAAAAAATAGGAAAACTTGGCATCACAAGAGCTTAGGAGGCTCAATGACAAAAAGCAGCAGCCGTAAATGATGGACCCAAATTTAAGGGATAAGGAACACCCAACAACCAAAACTATACCCATATTTACTATATATTGACTGAAGGGCAGGGGCATAAGAAACAACCCCATTCAAGTCCTCCATTTAGAATTGTGCGGCGTGACGTCAAAAGTAATTCCCTTTGGGACAACTGGTCATTCATTAGCTCCACAAATGGACACTCCCACATCAAACATTCATAACCCCAATCCTTGAAGAGCAGAATGCTACACAGCTAACTAAATATTTATATCACACATTTTCAATAAAAAATCCATATATCAAATATTCCGTTTTTTCAAAGGATTACAATTCAGTGAATGAAAGAGGACTACATGCACATTTACTTTTGTATTTAGTCCTCTTTCTTTTTGGAGAAAGAAGGGAACCCATAACGAGGATGAAGAGAACCTAGTAACGAGGATGAAGATCAGCACTGAAGGAGTTCTGATAGAGGACAGAGATCCATGATAGGAACACTGAAGACAATACTGTGCAAGGTGAAGGGAGAGGAGAAAACAACCAGAATGCTGCAGAGCAAATTAAGGAGTATGGAGAAGAGAGTTACAGCTGTGGACAACTGATTGACAACTCTTAATCTTACAGGGTTGTCTCTTTAGGTAACACCAGGTTCAAATCAATGAGGTGACGAATCACCAGGCCGACTTAAATGGTAAGGCCACTGGTGCATTGCTAGCCTTGAGGGCAAAGTGGAGCTCTTGGGAAAGCCCAGGGAGCATATGACTTTAGGGAGATTGGTTGTCAAGCTATAGCCCCTATCATAGTATTGGAGGTGATGGCAATCGTTTTTGGGAGCATTTTGGTGCCATATTTGATACGGAGGGCTTACAGACTGCCATCAACAACTCCAAGTGTATCGTCCAGATTAAAACAAGAATCTTGCGAAGTCTCGATTATGGATCGCCGCATGGTCATTGGTTTGATCTGTTACTGTCCCAGGTGCAAGGCGAAGCCACTTAAGTGAGGTCCATTTTTATCAGGACAAGCATAGGAACGCTGGATGGTAGGAAATTTGTGGAACCCTGCAGATTCTGAAATGTTTTCTCACAGACGTGAGGAAAATGAGTGTTTGCAGCCAAAGTTTGAGATTTGTCCCCAGCAATTTAATAAAAAAAGAAGAAAATTAAAAGAAATCCCTGGTGTCCAGTAGGCTTTCTACCTCTCTCTGGGATTAGATTGGACCGTCCCACCCCTTTGAGCCCCAAACTGTTCCTGTGAGGGCAGGTTTATGGTAAACATCCCTATCCATACCCGAGGGTGCAGAAAGACTAAAGTCTCAGAGTACTTTCACTTTTTGTGAAAAGGCATCAGCACGCAATAAAAAGCTAAAAAAAAAATTAAAAAAAGAGGAAAAATTCAGCCTTGGACTTCTGGGGAAGGTCTTCCCCAGCAGCTCGACCAGAAAATCAAAAGGGAATTCTTTTGGTATTAGCAACAGAGGGATTCCATGCCCTTCGTTGTCTGACATGAGCTCAACGAGAATAAGCACCTAGCTTGGAGCACTCTTGAAGTAGAGGTCAGGTAAATAGCATCCAAGGGTTAAAAGTCACTAAAACAGCTTACCCTGGCTCAGTGCATAGAAAACAGGTAAAGAATAAATATGAACTAACATGCTCTGCAGCCCGAAGGAAAACACTGTGACAAAATTAAATCAAGACCGAAGAAGGAATAAAGAGGTGTATGGCCCAAAAAAATGTATGGTGGCCATATAACAAGGGCAGTACTAGGGCTTATTCCAAAGAGAGATTCGAATTGGTTTCTGATCTGAGAAGAATTTAATTGAACTGGTGTAAATCAAACAAATGCCACCAAAAGAGGAAACAATCATTGCTGTTGTATCTAGCCCAGTCGTTACCAGATGTGGGCAAGCATGATGTAGAAAACAAAGCTGGACTGCCTCTGAATCTGTAGATAGAAGTCCTTCAAGTGATTTCCACAAGTAACAACAGCAAGAAAAAGCAAAGTTTAGAAGATCAGGCAAAGCATGCAGCAAAAAAAAAAGAACCTAAAACATGTATTTTTAAAATGTTTACATTTATCCATGAAATGGACAAGTTTCCAAGAATTGCACGTATGAGCAGCTGAGCCTGGCATTAACATGGCGAACATTGCTCCTAGCTCGGTTACACAGAATTCAAGCTTACAGCGACTAAGAACCTCATACAGAGATCACACAAGGAGCAAAAGCAGCTTCCTAGTTGCACTTAATTGGTGACCTCAGCTGAAGAGCCTCAACAGACCAATACACACACCACCTCAGGTGGGCTTTTAGGCCTGAGGACTTGGATGTAAAAGGGTAAAATGGCAACACTCAACGTGAATTCAGCCGGTGACAGTAGTGGGCTGACCCACTGCCACATGCAGCATGCTTCAGTGGGCCGAAAAAATGACAAAACAGACCAATGGATGAAGAGAGCTAGATGAAAGCCCTTATACTTAAGTATATTAAATATAAATTATTTTATTAAAATCAAAAGGTCTTGGCCAACGCCAGATCTAATAAACATGAGTTTGTGCCTAGGATGGTCCATGCTTCAAGAAACTATTGGAGGGACTGTAATATCAGTGTACACTAATAGCTACTATGGGATATTGCTTCTGGAGACAAACCCAGTGAGGCGTTTGTATTTTACCACTGAGTAATCATATGTCATAATGTATATTAACAGATATAACAGTAACAATCCAATAAAGTATTAATTCAAAAACAAAGAGAATTAAGTACACTAGGTATCAAAAGGAGAAACTTAGGAGGATTTTAGGGTGTTAAGTGAAGAAAAAAAGGAAAAACCAATGGGAAGAAGATAAAGTGGTAGAGGAAAGAAGCAGAAAAGAGAAGTAAGACGATATCAATAAAATGCCATAAAAAGTTTCCTCTGTGTGGGCGTGGCCAAGCAGGGTGACCAACCGGACACTTTGTTAGGAGCTTCGCTGCCCCACACAAAAATCCTCATAATCCTGCATAAAAAAAGGATGCAATTGGTACAAATCTTGGCTGTGCCCGCTCCATGGACGATAACCGCGGTCGCCAGAAAACACGGCCGCAAGGTATTGATGGCGCTTCTGGATGCAGCGACCAGAGTGGTGAGGTCTGCTGAGGAGCTGCACTGAGGCCTGGGCTTAGGAGATGGCTCATCACGAAGTTTGCTGAGGGGAAAGATCATTGTCCTGTTGAGACCAGGGCCCGTTGCATAGAGCATTGCCTGAGTCCGCTTCCCATGAGACGCCTGCGGTGCTCTGCCAGCACACATACGCGGAGCTTAGTTGTAGGAAGCTGCCTCTGTATACATTATACCAAAGTAAGGTATAGTGTGCACAGAGTCCAGGGAGTCCTCAGAGGGTTAGTAGAGGCTAAATTATCAAGTACTAACAGCTCTCTTTGTGGCAGTGTGGGTGAGAAGTTAGTCTTATCCAGAGGGTGTGTTAAGCATTTATTTTATTTACTCAATCAGGAATGATGCACACACTCAGAGACTGAATCCAGACCAATTGGGTAAGTATTTTTAAAAAAGGTATACTTGTATTTTATTTATAGAACCAAGCAGGACTTGGTATAGGTAGGTGAAATACACTTGGAACGCAGGATTTCACAACGAAATGCAGTCATGATTGAATGTTTCAATAGTTAAAGGTTGGTATTGATTCAGAAAGCAGGTTGTGTTATACAATAATTACTTTTAGAATACCTTTCTGTTACTTTTAGATCACTTGGAGTACTGGGGGGTGGTATGCCTACATACCACACATAAGGATCTTAGTTTAGTTCTCTTTTCTCCATAAAAACATTGGTTCAATACTGAACATTTTAGGCCCAAAATCTCCTACCATGGCTTCCCATGGGAGAAAACATTTTAGTGGTTTCTCAGGTGAGTACACAACTTACTAGTGGGAGTTTTGGGGGTTAGGACCCAGGTTCCCGAAGGTCTAGATGGGCACTCAAATCGTACCACCAGCGGCACTGGGGTGGCAGGGTGCACAGTGCAGGGGCTAAATGTTAGCCAATGGGGTATAGGGGCCTTCGCTTGGGGAAGCTTAGGTGTGGGTGCAAAGCTCCCGGGGATAAGATCAGCACTGGAGGGGCCACCAATCAGCACAGGAGCTGCACCACCAGCAGCACACGGTCAACCAGGTGCAGATTGCCAAGCTGATGTCCGGGACCCAATGGATGCCAATGAAGATCTTCAGTTCGTTAAGGACAGGGCAGGGAGATTTCCTGAAGGCCACCACCGGCTGGAGAGGTAAGTTGGGATCTTAGGGTATGCCTGGATACCGTTGGTTGGACCACCCAAGGCTGTGGAACGCCAGGTGCAGGTGTGTCATTTGCTGTTAGATGCTTCTGACCACAGTCGGTCGTGGGCAGGCTTCTTGGACCACTTCGGTGGCGGTTTCATACCGCCTTTGGTAGCAGTCAGGGGGGGGGATCCTTTAGGTTGGGGCTGCAGGTGCCGTCTGGAAGCTTGAGGAAGGTCGAGGGTCACCAGATCCTAGGTCAGGATTGCTGGGAGACGCCTGTGGTGTTGGGCCACTTGGTATCGGGCGGTGGCAGCCAGTTACAGAGTGGTGCAGGACCGTGGAACCGCTGGGTTCCGTGTTCTGTTTTTGGAGTCTTCGGTTTGAGCACATCTGATGCTCACAGAAGACAGAGTTCTTAAGATGAGTGCAGGGCAGGTCCTCCAGGCTCTCGGGTGTTGCTGAAATCGGCTGGAGACGCCGATTTCTTTGCTGTAGGCAGGTCGGGATTGGACGGTAGGGCTGAGGCCAAAGCATTAGGTGTCCTCTTCTGTCTTAGTCGAATCTGAGGAGGCAAGGTTTACAGTTGCCGCTAAATACAAAATTTAGGGGTGTTAAAGGGGTGTGCAGGTCGGAATCAATAGGTCCCTTTCTGGGGGTGAGTACATCCCCTATTATGCCACTCTCCAGTGGGAGGGGGCATGAGTCTCTCTCTCTAATTGGCTGGATCCCCTCACCTTCAAGATGGAGGGGACGGAGATGGGTGCTTCACCTCGCCTCCCCTACCTGAGGGGTGGGGTTGGCAAAGGTGGGCACACTTCTCCTCTAACTTGGTTTACTTGCTGATTTTCCCGCCCGAAGTGGAGGTCAGAACCGGCTGGACACAGTTTCTGGGCGCAGCAAAAGGCAGGGACAGCTTACACTTTGTGGACCCAAGCCCGTCCTGGGGGAGGAGGCATGAGACTTTGCCCAGGATGGGCTTTGTTTCTGGACCCAGAGAGCGGTGGCCCTCTACCCAGGGGTCCAGAAACCTGTCTGGTGGTGGCAAATGGCGGGCAGCCACTCAGAAACCACACCAGGGCTGGTTGTTTTTTTCAGGAGGCATCTCGAAGATGCCCTCTGAGTGCATTTTACATTAAATCCCACACTGGCATCAGTGTGGGTTTAATGTGTTGAGACGTTTGCTACCAAACTTCCCAGGTTTCAGTAAAGCCATTATGGAGCTGTGGAGTTCGTAATGACCAACTCCCAGACCATATACGCTTTATGGCATTACAGCACTTACACATTCTAACAGCAGACTTCTTCACTGTAGGGGTACAATGCTCATGCAACTGTACCCTCGCCTGTGGGCTAGTGCACCCTTCTAGAGGGGTGGCTTATCTAGGCCCCAGGCAGTGGGCTGCAGGCATGGCACACATGCATGTGTGCCATGTTGACTTCACTTTTCTCTGCACCAAAAACACACAGACTGCAATGGCAGTGTGGGGGTTAAGGTGCAGGGTTCCCCTGAGGGTGGCACAATAGGTGGTGCAGCCCTTAAAGGCCTTCTCTGGTCACAGTGCCCTTGGTATCCAGGATACCTATTACAAGGGGCACTGTGGCCAGATATATGGCAATTGTGGGTAAAAAGGTATATTTTGAGAAAGAACACGGGTCCTGGGAACCTGATTGGCAGGGACCCAGGGCACATCAAGTCAAAGTGCATTAACTCTCAGCAAAAAGCAGGGAATAACCATGCAAAAAGGGGCACTTTCCTACATTAGTGATTCCACCCCTGGCCCTTCTGTCATCTGAGAAGTCTACACACATACTTTGTGAGACAAAATCCAATTTTATTATCAGCAAAACAGACCACACACTTTTTTGTAGGAAAAACGGTCGCAAGTTTATTCTTATGCCGTACACAGGTAGGGTTAACTTATGGGTGATCATACGGCTGCAGCGCCGTTTAGGAATACCCGTGGACACCCCTTCTGAAACAATGGCCATTACATTGCCATCTTATTTATCCGGTGTTGTGTATTTCACTTTGGGGCTGTGGCCCAATGATTTTAATGGTTGTTGCACCCGTGCCACCATGGAGCGAGGCAAGGCCAACATCCCAGCTGTCAGGATACTAATTATCACGATACTAATTATCCCTAACAGGATTCAATAATATTTGAAGTAAAATAACTTCGGCTTGAAATTCTCATCTTCGTTGCAACTGTAATGGTGGTCTTCAATGGTACCTGGATTGAACTTTCACACACTAGCTTGACTAAGCTACTCAGTACCCACTCATAGTTAGCCGGTAACACCAGACATTTCTTGTTTGATGCAACTGCATGAATCCACAAGTCATTAAAACGCATGCGATGTAACAACGCGTAACCATTACTACGCATACGATTACATCGCATGCGCTTTTACAACGCATGCAATGTAATGGCTATCCACATCGTTGTGAGGAAACTGAGGCTCTTCCGTTTCCTCACAACGACGTGCACCGCCCCTCAAACGACACTGGAACAAGGAGAGAGAGGTAAGGGGGATTGGGGGTAGGGTGAGCGTCGTTCTGGGGGTGGTGTTTCAGTATAGGGACCGGACCTGGGGGCGGGGGAGGGTCGTGCTGGGGGTAGTGTTTTAGGGTTTAGGGTAGTGTTGTGGTGTTTGTGTAGGGTAGTGTTTGAAGGTTCAGGGTAGTGTCGGGGGGTCGTGCAGGCTAGTGTTTGAGTGTAAGGACCGGACTGGTGGTCAGGGGAGGGTCGTTCTGGGAGTAGTGCTTTAGGTTAGTGTTGTGGTGTTTTTGTAGTGTAGGGTAGTGTCGGGGGGTCATGCAGGGTAGTGTGAGTGTAGGAACCGGACTGGGGGGTAGGGAGAGGGTCATGCAGGAGGTAGTAGTGTTTTCGGGTAGTGTTGTTGTGTTTGTGTAGAGTAGTGTTTTAGGGTTTAGGGTAGTGTTGGGGGTCATGCAGGGTAGTGCTTGAGTGTAGGGACCGGACTGGGTTTCGGGTCATGCTGGGGGGTAGTGGTTTAGGGTAGTGTTGTGGTGTTTGTGTAGGGTAGCGTTTTAGGGTAGTGTCGGGGGGTTGTGCAGGTGGTAGTGTTTTAGGGTTCAGGGTGGTGTTGTGGTGTTTGTGTAGTGTAGGGTAGTGTTGGGAGTTCGTGCAGGGTAGTCTTTCAGTGTAGGAACCGGACTGAGGGGCGGGGAAGGGTCGTGCTGGGGGTAGTGTTTTAGGGTTTAGGGTAATGTTGTGGTGTTTATGTAGTGTAGGGTAGTGTTTTAAGGTTTAGGGTAGTGTCGGGGGGGGGGGTCGTGCAGGGTAGTGTTTGAGTGTAGGAACCAGACTGGGGGTAGGGGGAGAGTTGTGCAGGGGGTAGTGTTTTAGGGTAGTGTGTTTGTGTAGAGTAGTGTTTTAGGGTTTAGGGTAGTGTTGGGGTAGTGCTTGAGTGTAGGGATCGGACTGGAACGTCTGGTCATGCTGGGGGTAGTGTTTTAGGGTTTAGGGTAGTGTTGTGGTGTTTGTGTAGTGTAGGGTAGTGTTTTTGGGTTTAGGGTAGTGTTGGGGGGTCGTGCAGGGTAGTGTAAATGTAGGGAGAGGACTGGGGGTCGGGGGAGGGACGTGCAGGAGTATTAAATTAGGGTTTAGGGTGGGGCAGGGTAGAGTCACTCACCTTTCAAACTTTTACCATGAGTATACCTTTACCACGCATGCCTTTGCGTTGTAATGACATGCGTGGTAAAGGTATAGTCGTAGTAAAAGTTTGCGAAGTAATGGTATGCCGTCATTGACATCGCGTAGTAATACCCGCGTTGTAATGGCACGCGTGGTATTGGTGTGCGATGTAATGAGTCATATTCGGCTATGATGAGAACAACCAATTTTGAAGCACTAGCTTAAAACAAGGAACCAAGTGAGGACTGCTAGAGCTGCTATAAAGAGTACCAATGTATATAGATGGGAGTCCTTATTGAGGCGTACTGTGGTACAGCTAAATTCACAAGGAACCATGAGATAAGACCCGGTAAGCAGCCTAGATGATGAGTTGAGGGAAGGCTCATGTTTTAACCCCACAATAAAACTCATCTCATGCAAGGCTCAATGTGTGGTGGTCAACTGGACATCCGAAGAAGCAACATGGGCAGATAGTGTACTGCTGTCCAATAATGAGTGCTAGCGTCAGGCTCCCATGTTTCCAAAAGGCCATTGAGAAAATCTGTCTTAGATCTCATGTAGTATGAAACACCAAAGAAAATATGAGAAAACCTGATCTTGAGCCCAAAGCCACCTAAAACCCCGGAATCTAACGAAAAAAACATGAATCACCACAATATTCACCTGCTTAAAAAATAGAAATGTTAGGACCCACATCTGAGAGTTAGCAATAATACAAAAAGTGTTGCATAAGAAATGGAGTGAGAGCGAGGGCAAGTGCTGAACAAAGTAGTCCATGTTTGACCATGCTTCAAAACAGAGACTCTTGAAGTCGGTCAGTGGAGTGGACCTCCATTTGCTCTGGCTCTTTTTAGATGGATGGGCAAAAATTATACGTAACACACAAGTTTATTAGGACTCGTGTAAGGGGTTTCTTTTAGCATTCAAATGAACATTTGTTCCTCTTTGGTGCTGACAGATTAGAGAAGCAGAATACATTTTAATAAGTATAGTATTTGAAATATGATCATCACCACACAGGGTCTATTAATTATGAGGAAGACTATGGTCTTGAAAGGATATGGAAAGAAGTTCCAAACAAGGACATGCTGTAGGGTAAACTACGGAGAAGTCATAGGATTTATGACATGGAAGCAAAGATCGCTACCACTACCTCTTTATGGATTAAAAAGTATACCATGAGCTTTTTTTTCACCAAGATTAAAAACAAAAGGGTTGGTGAGCTGATGGTATTTTAAATTATATCAGTATATACATACCTTAACTAAATGGCAGGGCATGTCAGGAAGAATGCTAAATACAGTTTTGTGTATTTTTCACAGCACTTTCCAAATCCTCCCACTCACTCTCATCTCTATGTTGGTAGGTGCTGCTTGGGCAGAGATAGCAGAAATGTCACTGTGCATATGTTGTCTACAGAAACATTGACACAACAAGTCACTGGTTTCCACTCTTAGAGGAATCTCCTTAATTTCTTATCTGTATCATCAAAGAAGGATCATTTGTCTCATGCATGCTTTGCAACCTCTCTTTTCCAGATGCTAGGAAGACCTGCCTTTTATTAAGCTAGAGTACACTGAAAGCATGGCACGGAGCGCAGACTGGAAACCGATGAAGATGTCTTGCATTGCATCACTTGGGCAGTCTGCGCTGCACCTTAATGATGGTGTACTGTTCTCTGGACAACCTCACTAGAATCACTCTCAACGTATGCAAATATGCTGAGAACAAGTCATGGGATAAGTTCTAAAAATGCTTCCATCAGTGGTGGAACTAAGCAAGAATTGAAATAAATTGTTACATCCAACCTAAATTTCCATTTCCTAAGAAAATCAGAAGTGGAAATAAAACTGTGGCAACAGTCCTTTAGCGGTACTATAACAGAAGCTTATCCACTCTTTGCCTGCTGTCTCATCAGATGGAAATTGTGCTTCATTTGATCTTGGAATAGTATCTTAGAAGGTAGAGACTTACCTGTCAGTTCCTAGTGATGATTCATCAGATAGCGGAGGGTATAAAATAAATTCACTGGTGTCAGGTGAATCAAATTCTTGATTGGTTAGCATGTCATCAGAAGAGATGCTACTTGAGGATTCAGAGTCATGTAAAATACTGCATGTACCGCCTGCATTCATCTACAAAAAAGTATAAAGTAGATATTTAACATTCCAATATACATACCCACAAAAGCAACTGAAAAACTGTTATTTCTCAACCTACCTGAAAAAGACTTTCCACCAGAGGTGTGAGAATAATTAACTTAGGCTACAAAGATGGAAGAAAATACTTTGACTATTACGAAAGCAGGAGCAGGAAAGCTAACGATCCTCATCAAGAAGCCATCCATAATGTTCCTTTGTTTGATGATATCAGCTTGGGTTTTGAAACATAAAGTGATGTCATTCCCAGGATGGAAATGTATACATGCATAATGGAGAAAACCTTCAATCATGTTAAATTGGAAGGCTGTACCAATACTGTAGAAGAGTAGGATCTGCACTTATGTTGCCCCCACTTTTTTTCTGATGTATACACTGGTTTCTGACTATAGTCTGGCTGGGTCCCTGCTAATCAGGGCCCCAGTCTCACTGATCTCTCTAAAACAACTTGGTGTGCATATTAGATGCACTAGTGATTGGATACTGTGATACCTTATGAGCCCCTAGTATATGGTACCTTAGGTACCTAGGGCATTGGTACTTCACAGGCCTACCAGGGGCTGCAGCATGTAATATGCCACCCCTGGGAAGCATTCACAATCTGACACCACAGGCCTGCTACTGCAGCCTGTGTGAGGTAGTGTTAGCACTCCTCACAGAGGTATAGGTTCCTATATCTCACCATACACACACATATAAACCTATCAGTCACCCCTCTTGCAGGCCCTAACAATCCTGAGGGCAGGGTGCTTGGTTTACTATGTGAGGGGGTGCTCTGCAGCTGGCAGAGTCTATTCTCTGCTGCTGTTTGTGGATGCGGTTAAACCATATACTCTTAATTGCATTATAACCTCGCGGTAAATGCTAACTTTGGAATGACTGCATCAAAACATGTCGTGTTTGGTGTCAAACAACTTGGAATCATACACCCACACCAGTAACTGGTGTGGGAGTATGATCCCACCCTTCTAGAGGGGACGACATGTACCCACTGTACTAAACGGTAGAAATCTTCTAGAGCCCTGGCATCACAAAATGGATGCCACCAGCACAGACACCGGGCTGCCCTCCTGCAGCCCAACAAAGGGTATCCTGTCACAGGGAGGTGTTACCACCTCCCAGACAGTATTTAGTGTATTGGAGCTGGGTGGGTGCACTCTTAGAGTGCCTTTGAAGTCCTGCACTGGGGGACCAGTAGGCTCCTCTGTGCATATGCCAGCTCAAACCGGTTCAGGGGCTACCTGCCCCTGCTCTGGCGCGAAACTGGACAAAGGGAAGTGGGCGTAACCACCCACTACCCTGACCCTCCTAGAGGAGTGGTCATAGAGCTAGTCCCTCCCCTATTTTCACTATAAGATACCAAGCATTGCCAATGCAATTCAGATTAGGACCAAAGAGCCTGGGGAGAGGGGTCCCTGTCATGTCCCCTCCCTGAAAAATGTAATTAAATCTCGTGCCGTCCCTCAGCCACTGGCCCGCTCCAGGGATAATTTTTGGAAACGCAGAGGAGCCCCACACGCTCAGTTTTTTCCCAGGTGTCAACGGTCATATCCTTTAAAAGGCCATTGCTAGGTCCCGTACGGCTGATTTAGATGATCTAGGGCTCATTTTACTCCTGGTGGAGAGCTCTAACCACGAGGAGCAGCTCCAGCAGGCCTCCTGGCCTCATAAGTTTATTCTATTCTGTAGGTCTATATAGGCCTTAAATAGCGCATAACTACCCGGAGGCCTACCAGTGCTAGAACAGTCAGACAGGAGCTAAGGGGTTGTTTTAGCCAGCACTCAGCAGAGCTATATAGCCACGGTTTCAGGGCCTTACCGAATGTAAGTTCGTTGGAAAGCAGACATAATTCCAGAGGAAGAGAGTTACAAAGTTTAAGGCACCCATAGGAGAAGGAACGGCCACCCCATTGGGATCTGCTGAACTTATGGACCTGCAGTAGATGTGCTGAGGATGATCTAAGTAGCCTTGTAGGGGTGTAGGGGATGGCCAACGGTCTTAATAAGATCAGACCTTTCTTGTGAGGCAATCTGTTTAGTAAGCAGAGAGTTTTAGATTGGACCCTCTGCCCAAATGAAAGTCATTGGAGGTCATTTAAGACTCCTTTTACAGATTAGTACCTCAAACATTCAGAAGTAGCCGAGGAGCGGCATTCTGCGTAGTCTACAACCTCTTTATGATGTAGCTAGGCAAACCCAGATAGAGGACAGTGTCATATTCAAGGCGGAGATGATAGGAGCCAGGACAATTAATCTTCGAGCATAGAAGGAGAACACATTTAACACCTTTCTAAGCATTCTTAGTATGCCAAAGCAAGTGGCCGTGAGTTTCCTTGCCTGGAAGTCCATTGTGAGATTGGCGTCTAGCCACATCCCAAAGCTCTTTATCACCTCCTTAGGACTGGGAAGACTCGACAAACAATCTGGCAGAGAGGGTGGGGACTTTTTTATTTAGATTACTATCATGAGCGGTGTATTTTGAATAGAAATAGTTTCAGGAGCTCCCTGTGCCAGTCTTCCTCCTGGTTTGGTACAGAAGTCCAGATTTCCTCCAACTGGTTTGCTGGGGATGTAAAGGGACAAGCCTCACTGGCCTTTGGAGGGACCCACTTTACCTGGGGTTAACAGACAAAGAGCAGAGACAGACAAATATGAGCATTTTGCACGACCCATAAGGCATAGTGAGGCTAAGCGCACATTTGATACCTCATGGGCCTTTGTAGACCTAAGGGTAGCAAAACTGCACTACAAGGCAGATTTCTCCCCATATGTATAATACAGTGCCACTACAGACAAAACAGTAAACCACACTTGCACTATGAGTGAGATTATAAGGCCTATCCCCAGGTCAACACCTAACCTTGCATAGTCCCCACAGCGCTGGGTTACCTGTGTGCAGTTGCTGGGCTACTTGTGTGCAGTTACAGGGCTGCGCACAACCGTAGTCTCCCGCGCACAACTGCAGTCTCCCATGCACAGCCTGCACACACGTTTGTTCATGTGTAACCGGCCAAGAGCCCCTTACCCTGGTCCTAGCTGTATTGCAGCAGCCTTCTCTAAAAAGGCAGACACTGGCAGTAAACATGTGCCATCCATTTATCATGTGATTACTGTGGGTGAGATACACCCACAGTAAAACGACCAAAACAGGGTAATCAAAAAAAAAACCAACAACAAAAAAACGTACAAATTTGGGCCTACTATACCCATTTTGCAACTATCTATTTATCTATCGCTCATCCAGCAGACAATCTGCCATAATACTGCGGCTCCCCAGGATCATCTAACCTGGGATGAGCTACCCAGCAGTAGTGATCTGTGGCGATATCACCCATGCCACTCTACAAAGCAGATTACCCTTGAGATGTAGGCCGGTCGATAGACGCCCCCAAGACGACCACACAGGTGACGGAACCCAGCAGTGATCACCCCAAAAGAAGAGGGACTATTGGTGAAAGCACCCCCCCCCCCCTCCCCCATTGGAGAGCTGGCGAGGTGCACTGCACGGTGGGGTACCCTACTGCAGGTCTCCCACTGGGACTCAGAGAGAGGGCATTGAGGCAGGCCCCCCTATCTGGATGCATGTCCCTGGAGACCCAGGGAGCCTTTCCCATTGCCCATGCTGGGGTAAAACCTGCATGGGACTGCTGGAGGCGTGAGGGCCTGGGCGGTGTACCTTGAAGGCTTTGACTGGATCCTGTATAAACTGCTGGCCACCTCAATACTTCTATCTTGGCCCGGCATGGATTAGCCCTGGGCACATGTCTATGGGCTAGAGTGTGTTTTCTGGTGTTTACTGCCTGGGGAGGTAATACTTACCCCGAACCGGCTCGTACTTCCTAACCTCAAGGGCGGACTCTGGCGACAACTCTCACAAGGACTGGGGCCACAGCGTAGCGCTTCAACAGGTGCGAACTGGCGGTTCCCATGCTGGTTGACTTCCTCCCCCTGCTACACTCTGGGATCTTAACTAAGAACTGGCAAGCAGAAATGCATCCCTATGGTAGAGTGCGGCTGGGGCCAATAAAGACAGACATAGCCCAGGGGCAGGCCTAAGGGTTTGCGGATGTGGGGCGAGCTGGTTGCCTGCTTCTCTTTCTCCTCCTGGCACTCCATCAAGAGGCCTTTGAAGCGCAGTAGAGGCCACTGTGATGTCTTAGCTGCGCAACATCAGGAACATAGTCTTGATCCCCGTCGGTGCCAGTGCTCGATTGCAAGAAGTGCTTTCGCTCACAAATAAGATTTGTCCTTCAGGGCCCCTATCTCATCACAATGTCATTACTGCACTGGACAAACCAGCGGTCTCCCAGCAGAAAAGTGATAAATATAGCAAACAACATGCTCATATGGGTCAAGGGGGCACGGCAGGGGGCGATCCCCTGGTGAATGGCGATCCACAGTCCTCTTATTCTACATGCAATTCAGGACCTCAAAGTCACTCTGTAGGGCAAGATGGGAGAACCTAAGGTTTATTGTGTGAGTCCTTGACTATCCTGATAGAAGGGCAATCATCAGGGTGGCACGCAAGGCCGGCCAACTGACATATCGCTCCTCCCAATTGATGATATTCCTAGACTATTCCATGAAAGTACAACAACGCCGATCCTTGCAGGAAGCGATGAAGATCACCTACATGATTTAATTTGCAGCTCGCCTGAAAGTAATCTTCTAGAGGAAACCCTACTTTTTTTACTCTTCCGAGGCAGTCTGCGACTGGATTGATCAGAGACCTCCGCGACGGAGGGGACTCGCCCGCACCAACAGATGGAGGCTCGGTACTCTCCGGCTCCACCGACCCATCACAGGCATCACCAACTGCCTTGTAATGTACAATAAGGGTTTCAACAGTGGGTGATAGTCACATGTTTCATACTGCTTGTGGCTTTTTTAGATGGGGATGGCTTTCATTGGGGTGTGGGATTTGGCGAAAAGGTTGACACACATCACACAACAGCCCTGTTGGCTTTGGTCCCTACTCACACCATGACAGGTACTTCCAGTTCACGAATTATAAGAGTGGGGGGTGGGCGGTTGTGGAAGGTGGGTGTTGTAGAGGTATTTTCTTGTTTTTTTTTCTTTCTTTCAGGTGCAGAAGTTGAGCGCAGCTGTAGGTGGGACATATATGATCCTGGGCCATAGACAACACACACCCTTGGGCTACCGAGGACGTGACCCTTTGAACGTAACCTGGTACCCCAGTTAGCTGACCTTGGACGTGCCATTAAGTTCTGGTCCACTCTTCCTCTGTCCCTTTTGGGACGCTGTGCTTTTTAAAATGATCTCCCTACCGCACTTACTCTACCAATTACAAAACCAACCATTCCCGACAGATAATGCTTTCTTCAGTAAGGTCAATGCACAAATCAGACTGCTGCTAAGGGGTGGTGGTGACTTTAACTGCCCTTTACCTTTTGATTCCCCAAAGAAAGACGTCCCCCAGACCAAATTCGGCTCCTAGATCGACCCTCCCAAATGTTCTTCCCAGAACAATGAAGACCGAGGCTGTGAAGCCTCCGAAGATCGTGATACATGTGCTGCCATCAATTTCAAACACCGCTCCTTCAGCGACTTCGGTTTTAGCTTCTGGCAGGAAATGCTATCTTCGGCGTTGTGGTGCTCACCTAAGCACCAAATACAAATTGTATGCGGGTCCGTCACCGACATATGTCGGCTACAAGATCTACAAGGTTTGAAACCTGTTGACATTTGACAAAGGCACACTGTTCTACTGACAACAGGTGTCGAAGTAGAGAAAAAACAATCTGAGGAACCGATTCTCCTGATCTGGGTTTACAGCGCGGTAAAGAAGAAACTGACGTCCGAGCACCAGAGAGGACATATATGGCTCCACTGACATCATATCCAGAGACAACGTCACTGCTGAGTTGTAGGACTCAGTCCCCCTGGCGCGCAGAGGTCCTGCTGAAACTGGTGCCAGGGGGGAATTCAAAAGTTAAGGAACCTGCAGCTAGATGTCTCTATCAGATGTATGCGTTTTATTAATCATTGGCTTGAAGTGGCTGTATATTCCTTTTAATGAGAGCCCCTTGTAGATTTAGCTTAATTATTATAAATGTAATCACAATGAACTCACTGATCCTAACTGTATTAATTTAGAACCTGGTTAAATCTAGTGTTGGACTAATCTATACCAGGCCTCAGTGCACATTTTATAAAATATTTTGCAAGTGTCTTGTTTTTCACTTTCATGCAGCTATCTTATCTATGTCCTAGTTAGTTTAGAACAGGTTTATTGTATTAGACTGGCAGACCACTGATCTTTTAATTAACTTTTGGCCTCGGATATGGAGACTAAGATGGTGGGAGACACCTTCTTGTACCAGGCGGACCGGACTGATGCTAAATCCAAGGTCGTCCAGATGATTACTTCTTTAATGGAAGCTGGGAAACTAGGGAGTCTACCTGCTCCCCAAGAACAATGTCTTTTCATTGGTTTGTTCAGCGGAAGATAAGGAGAATCCTTCCGGAAACTTCTTTCATACTTTGTGTGCACTTTAAAATAGCCGACCAGATCCTATCCTGACGTTTGTTGAGAGAAGAACTCTCCTCAACTCGGATTTACCCTGAACAGAGAGTTAAGCTTCATGCTTGTATACTCAGACGCTTTCCGATGAACCTTAAATTTGGTTCATCTGATGCTGGCACCTTCCCCATAGAATTTCCCCTTAATCTTTTTGATACTTTATTTAGAATATGGGAGTTCCTTTTTGGAACCTGTTATACTGTTTTGCATTTTCTTTGTGATTATGAAATACATTTAGACTACAGGAACATTTAAATATGTATGTTTTTACCATTTTTTCTATCAGTTTTGCTAATTGATTTGATACATAACCTGAACTAAATTTGATAATAAAACCCTTAAGGTTTGGGCACCCTCCTCTCTGTGCTTTTTGAGGAGCCATATTGGTTTAACTGTACTTGCAATGTATTTCTGATGTTAGCTCTTTTATTACCCATCGTATCAACCATCAAAGGTCCATACTACCAGCGGAGGATTCAGTTTGATGATTTCACAAAGAGATTGAGATTAAAGAAACCCTTCTCTATCACAGCCATATGACGTTGCAGGCATTCCAGCCATGGAAAAGCCACTGGCCCACTCTCCCAACCCAACGTGCTTTAGCCATAAAAGTGAGCATGCCTATTGATTTTTACAAAGAGTATTCCAGTTTTGTATAAAATACAGACATTGATTCAAGCCGCTATCTGACTTCCCCCCCATGAATTACACTATAATGCCTGATAGACTTAAAATTTTGCTGCGAGGTGGCACTGATCACTTTCATTTGATTTGCCTTCATCTGCAAAGATAAACTTAGCTGAGGACTGAGAGAGATTAAATCAAATTTAAATTACAACAAAGTCTAACCTTCAAATGATGCTCTAGATTCTTAGGTTGCATTTTCTCGACTGGTCGCTCTTCTGCCGAGAATTCATCCTCATTTTCATTAAACATAGATGCCTTAATGATGGTTGGAGTTAGGCAATCACTGTCCTCTCTTGTGTCTAAAATGCTTTTGATGAGATCTCTGGTGGCTCGCTCTGCCCATCTTCCACAGGGTACGTACTTCTTTCTCGACACAAATGGCAGATCAAAGGGCATATTGTTGCTTTCTCTTCCCTAGTTGAGGAAAAAATACTTAGTGTCAGAGGAAATTATGTCTTTAGGCAACAGTTTGAAAAATGCACACTAACAACACAAGTATCGGTCAACAGTTCTTGCCTTTCAATGGTGTTACGCTACATTTTGGCGTTGCAGTTTTGCATCAGCAAAAAGAAAACAAATGGTTTTTTGCCATTACGGCACATCAGCAAAGACAAAACAAAAAACACTGCCCCAGCACAAAAACATTTGCACATATGAATCATGGTGCAGCCTTTTTTTTATTTTTTCAAATTGACCATTTCAAGATGGTGGACAGCAATCTTGGAGGGGTAAATAAAAAGATAACTGAACAAAAATGCATCAAGTGAAAGCAAATCAGTAGCAAAAAGCGGAGGTCAGACCCTACTAAAAAAAAAAAAAAAAAAAAAGTTTGTTTTAAAGGAATGGGTGGATAGGACGGTGTCAGTTAGCAACTCACCACAGCCAAGCAGTGGATCTAATGGCGATGCGGTGCAGCAACAGAGAAATGATGGGGATTTAAAAGTAAGAAGAAAAAAAAGATGCAAAAGAAAGCTAAGAGGGGTAGGGATGAAACTAATGAGCTTAAGGAGAAGCAATATGGAGAGCAGGTGGGTGGGGACTTGGGAGGGGCAATCTGCATGAGTGAACATGAATGAACATTCGCCTCCATTCAAGTGATAGTAGAAAAAGAAACCAGCACTGTCAAAGCCTACAGGTCTCACTTTTTTGACCTAATAGTTTTGCTGCAACGCTTTCTGCCAATACTGTGTAGCATCAGCAGAAGACATGCTATTGCAGATGCTGTTCAGCACTGGCCAAAAATACAAAGAAAAAAGTAAATGCATGCACCCATATTTGTCATAACGCTGCTATCGGGCATGTCATTCCATTCCAGAGGGTATGCTTGATGATTTATGTGGTCACATGCGTTAGCACGTATGTGTGCCACTACGCATACGTAATGTCGTGGATCCCATTTTATTCTTTTTTTTATATCCATTCCAAGATGGTGGACGCCACGCCAATCGGTGAATTGAAAAATAAGAAAAACGTTTTACTTGCACAAAGCACTTTTTTGTAAACTGAATGGCTAGGCTGCAAATTGCAGCTGTCCTGACCTCCAAAAAAATAAAAAACAAAAAAAGTAGCATTTGTCATTAAATAGGGGTGCAGGTAGGGGAGAAGTCAATGCAAGGGAGTGGGGGCAATGGGAAGTGGGCAGTGGACCTACAGAGGAGTTTCAGGTAGGTAGGGGCAAAGCAGCACACAAGTGAAAGAGAAAGATAACATATGTACTCCTACAGAGTGTGTTCGAAATTGGGTTCCTAGTTGACTGGGGTGAGCGCTCTAGTCAAGCAGTAACCAATATCCTAGTCAGGGTAAGGCACCAGCAAACCCCGAATTACCCTATGCTCACTCTCTGGTAGCCTGGCATGGAGCAGTAAGCCTGAACTTGAAGGCAAAAAGTAAAGTATTTCTGCAACACTTCAAACAGTCAAAACGCCACACAAGGCTCCCATAGTAGTTTAGAAAAATAAACTATATTTTAATAAATAACAAGACCAAAATGACAAAAATCCAATTAATATAACTTGAGAAATTGAATTTCAAAATGTTTACGTAAAAATAATGCATAGAAGCAAAAATCACTATTTGAGAGAAAGGCAAAAGTTGAGGCTGACCGCAATGGAGCGTGAGCCAGATACAGGGATCCAGTGGGGCCCGCTGAGCAAAGGTACTTTAATCCTGGGTATGTTGAGGATGAGTGGTGCAGTCGAGGAGAGGTGTTAGTTCCAAAGGCAATGCATCAGGTTCGAATCACGAAACAGAGGCTAAGCAGTTGGTGCCGATCCACACAGCAGCAGTGATTCTATCGGTGACGATCCATGCAGCAACAGCAATGTGCCACTTCTGATATGAACATCAGCGGTGACAATGTGTCGATTCAACAGAGGATGCATCGTCCTTCTGGAGCAAACACCTTAGACCCACTTCCAAGGGTCCAGGGTTGTGGTGGCACCACCTGGCAGAGCAGACTTCCTAGCAGAGTAGCCAAAGGTCTAAACGTGTACTGAAGTGGTGGTGTCTGAGGTCAAGTTCTTATACCCAGTGGTGCCTTTGAAGTGGGTGAAACTTCAAAGACAAGCTTTTGTAGTGTACAGATGTCCAGCCCTTCCAGCCCTGGCTCCAGACTCACTACATGGAGGTATGCAGCCCTTTGTGTGGAGACAGAACACAGCCTGAGCTGCAGAATCAAAGGTCAATGGAAAGTATTTCATGACTGTTTTAAGCTTCTGAAATGTAGAGCAGTAAACAATTTCTGAAGAAAAATGGAAGAAGCAATATTAAAAGCAAAGCGTTCCATAAACACCAGCAAAACACTGTTTCAGTTGTTTTTTATGGCGCGAAAATGAGCAACCACTGAAAAGCACTGTTTTTTGAGGTATGGAAATCACTGGGAAACACTGAAAAAACACCACCAGAATTGACCAAAAATAGAAACTGAAGACAGGAAAGCCTAAATACACTGTACTGTGCCCTCTAGGCTGTTCAGGGCCTACCCTAGGGGTAACTTATATGCATTAAAAAGGAAGGTTTGGGTCTGGCAAGAGAATGTCAACATGGCAGATTGACATGTCACTTTAAAACTGCACATGCAGACTCAGCAATGGCAGGCTATGATTAAAGGACTACGTATGTGGGTGGCACAATGAGTGCTGCAGGCCCAATAATAACATTGAATTTACAGGCCCTGGGCACAGGAAGTGCACCTTACTAGGGACTTAGAAGTAAATTACATATGTCAGTTGAAGATAAACCAATGTTATCACGTTTTTGGGGCGCGAGCACATGCAATTTAGCATTGTTTAGCAGTGGCAAAGTGCCCAAAGTCCTAAAGTCAACAAAAACGAATCCAGCAGAAAGGGAAGGAGGATTGCAACATTCACGGTTAACTCTGCAGAAAAGGCCATTTCCAACAGAGTGCTTAAAGAAAAAGAAAAGTGCAGCTCCCTGAATTTGAGCAGTGAAATGATGCAAGTCATCCAGTGACAAACATGGTAAAGTAGCTATGCTCCAGGGGCAGTACAAAAAATACATCAAATAAGAAGAAAGCAAATGAGACCAACAAGAACTCCACCCAATTGTAAGCAAAGGACTGACTAAAAGCCCACTGAAACTATGGGTATTGCCCTAAAATGTATTCACCACTAATTAGCTCAAAGCTGTCAGTAGGCAAGACTTAAAAATCACAAGTAAGAGAAAGACAAATATTGGCAAAGCTAACAGGGTTCGGCAGTGAAACCTATTGTCCAGTATTTCTATGTATAAGATAGCAGCTTGAAAGGCACACAGGAATGTGGCAACACATTAACAAATTAGTTAAGACACTGTGGTCATTAGTTAACTTGTTATTTAGACATTCTGCATATTAACTTGGTAACTTTATCAGCGGATAAGAGCCAGATCCGAATAAGGGTTATAGCCTCTGGTAGTACTGGTGTTGATCAGAGATCAGTCTGGCTGAATAATGACTGGCTACACTTTCGTAATTACAAAACACAACTTAAGCCTGAAAGCTAGCCGACGCGGTTCGGAGAACAGCATTTGAAATGTGTTTGAGGGTGGTGTAGTGATGTCTCTTTAATAGAGTTATGAGGCATGAGTGTTCTGGGTTCTATGTTCTCGTGGTGGTGGGTGGAACACGGGCTGAACAGTTGGAGTGTAGCTGTGGACGTGTGTACATCTCTGTGCCTGTACGAGGTTGCTAATAAAGTACTTGCTTCATATTCATCGCTTTCATCTTTATTACAATTTGGCGACGATCCTGGCAACCTCGGAAGAATCCACGCAATTAGGTGTCTTCGTGAGAGAACCTTTTTTATTCATGAATACAGGCCGAGGACTACTTGGGTGTTCAAGTATCGTCTTTCTGGAGTTACCTACGTCTTTCAAACTTTAGAGGAGACGATTGTATGCTGAAAGGTACGATTTTGGAAATTTAAACAGAAAAAAGGGTACCTGTGAAGCCTCATCGTCGAACGCCTAACTCACGGCAGTTCAAAGCGCTCGTGCATTGTTGTTGTTCAACTTTGCGGAGCCTCGAGCTGTTCTCGCTCCCATCTCACCGAAGTTCCTCGCGTCATTGGGGTATGCGCTCCAGCGCGTCAACGTCACCGCGCTGGTCATGACCCTGACGTGACGCCATCTTGGATTTTGTTTCGTCAGTGTTGTTCTTGCAACCACGGCAACGAGGAATTTCGCCGGATCGAGAGCGTTGTTGTTTCCCTGCACTTCTAGGTGAGAAGAATCTCACCGTATTGCACAAAGAGCCTGTCCTGAGGTAAAGTGCAACTTTGAAAGCGTTTTTTTTTATATTTTTTCATTTATTCAAAGAGAAGTGGAACTGTTTAAAAAAAAAAAAGTAAAGGAAAGTAACAATTTTTTTTTTCTTTCACGTTTTGTGATGGTGTTAACTTAAAAGAAAAGTATATATATAAGAAACAATCCTTCTTGTGCTTGCTTTAATTTTTCTACAACATCAATAATGACCACCCCAACAGCATCTTCTCAGAGAGAAATATCCCATCACAGCGAGTCCGCTTTACATTTGTCAACACCAAAAGAATTTTTATCTGCTCCAGGGGAACCCACAGTCAAGTGGAGTGAGTGGAAAGAATATTTCTTAAATTACATTGCTAATCTTGAGGATTGTAGCGGAACTTATTCTCCTGAAAGGAAAAAAAGACTTTTGATGTACTGCTTGGGTCCAGAAGGTCTACGTGTTTATGGAGAAATACAACAAAAAGAAAGAGCTGGAGATATTGATGTATTTAAAGCTGCTTTGTTGGATTTAGATGAACACTACTCACCAATTGTGTGTGTTGCGGTTATGCGTCACGCTTTTTTCCAGAGGAAACAAGAAAAGCATGAGCCCGTCGAAGATTATGTATCTGCCTTACGCAAACTGTCTATTACATGTAAATTTGGTAATCTCAATGAAGACCTTATTAGAGATCAAATTGTTATGTATGCACAAAACAAGGCTATACAAGATAGATTATGGGTGGAAGGTGATGCTAGTTTAAAAGAAATTGTTACTATTGTTAAGAAAGCAGAACTGTCAGAACGTTGTGCTAAAGTCACTCTTGCTTCTGAAAAGGAGAGTAGCGAGACTGTTAACAAAATCTCTGACAGTCGGAACAAAGTTCCTCAGACACAGAAAAAAAAAGTGGATAAGAATGAGGTTAAAAAAAATGAAAACTCGAATAGGTATAAGCAACAGCAATATTTTTGCTATCGTTGTGGTAGTACCTCACATTCAGCACAGTACTACAAGTGTCCAGCACGTACTGCAAAATGTTTAGAATGCGGATTAATAGGCCATTTTGCTAAAGCTTGTAGGCGTAAAATGTACAAAAGTAATAAGAAAGTTGCTTGTGTAAAGGAGAGTGATACAGAAGAATCTTCTTCAGACGATAGCGACAATGATATCAAAAGTAAATGTGAGAAGAAGAAGAAAATACTAAAAATAATAGGAGAAACTGGAGATAGTAAACCTTTATGCTGGGTGTCTTTTGGCGGTGTATCCTTACAAGTAGCAGCAGATTCTGGTTCTCCTTACACCATCATAGCGGAGAACATATGGTCACATCATTTTTGTTCAATCATTGGTAGTCATTTAGAATCACCTGATATTAACCCAGAAAGTTACACTGGTGAGAAGATTGACATCATTGGTTTTAGAGAGTTAGTTTTCAGATTTAAAACCAGATCTGCTTTGTGTAAATTGTATGTAGCTAAAGAAGGACCTTCTGTTTTAGGATGGAAGGATCAACGTAAGTTAAATATAATTTTAAATCCTAACAGTCCTGAGCAAGTCATAGTGGCTTGTGATTCGGTAGATACACAAAAGTGGGTACTCGAAGAATTTCAACCTGTTTTTAGCAATAAAATAGGGAAGTTGAAAGGATTTTCACATCACATAAAACTAAAAAAGGATGCCGTTCCCAAAATTCATAAAACAAGAAACATTCCGTTCATAGTGCGGGATGAGGTTAAACAGGAGTTAGATAAGTTATTGAGTGCTCGTATCATTGAACCTATAGAATCCTCAGAATGGATTTCTCCATTGGTTGTCGCAAGACGAGCCAATGGTAAGGTTCGACTATGTGTAGACTTAAGAGGTTTAAACAACAACATTGTTGTGGATCAGTTTCCTTTACCCCGCATAGATGAAATGTTATCTTTAACCAGGGATGCCAAATGGTTTTCCACATTAGATTTGTCATCAGCGTACCATCAAATCAAGTTAGATCCTAAGTGCAAACATTTGACAGCTTTTTGTACCCCTTTTGGATGCTTCCAATTCCGCCGTATGCCGTTTGGTTTAGCGTCTGCAGCAGCTGTTTTTCAGAGACTCATGACACAGCTGTTAGGTCACATTCAAAATGTAGTTTTCTTTCAAGATGACATATTGATTATAGGGAAGTCAAAAAAACATCATGATGAAACCTTGAGGAGTGTCCTCCAGGTACTTCAAGATAGGGGTTTAACAGGTGAGATGAGTAAGTGTAAATTCGCGGAATCTAGCGTGACTTATTTAGGCCATGTTATATGTCGCGAGGGCATTAAACCCAAAACTAAACTTGTCGAAGCCATATCTAAAGCTCCACCACCGTCTAACAAAGATGAACTCCGTTCATTTTTAGGTCTAGCTGAATACTATTCAAAATTTGTGGAAAAATTTGCAGAAAAAACACATGACATGCGTGCCTTACTTAAAAATAAGAGTAAGTTTGAGTGGTCTGACAATTGTCAGTTGTCCTTTTTGAACATCAAGGCTGCAATTGTTAAAGCACCCACATTAAAAGGATTTAATCCTTCTGCTCCGACCTTCGTAACCACTGATGCCAGTGGCAAAGGGTTAGGCGCAGTTCTCTCCCAAAGCAATGACAGTGGGGGTGAGAATGTTATAGCCTTTGCTTCAAGGTCTCTATCGCCCACGGAGGAAAAGTATTCTGTCATAGAGAGAGAAACTTTGGCGTGTGTATGGGCTTTAGAGCATTTCAGAAAGTTTATTTGGGGAAGGGAATTCACTATTAGAACAGATCATAAACCTTTAACTAAGGTATTGACAACTGAAGGTTTATCCAGGGCTTCAGCCAGGATCGCAAGGTTTTCCATGCGTTTACAAGATTTTATTTATAAGGTGCAATATGTCCCTGGCAAAATGAATGTTACAGCTGATTTCTTAAGCAGATTATCTTTACCTCTCACTGAAATTGATTCCAGTTCATGGAATGATGTTTGCGTTGCTGGGATTTTCACGGATGAGAAATCCCATGGCTTACAAGAAAAAGAGTGGGTTGAAGCACAGATGAATGATGTCATTGTGAAAAAAGTAAAACATTATGTAGAACAAGGTTGGTTAGAGTGCAACAAACATGATTGCCTGGGTGAACTCAAAGCGTTCTGGGAAGTTAGAAACGAACTTGGCATTGAGGGAATATTTTTAGTAAGGGGGGAAAAAATAATTCCACCTTCCAGTATCAGAAATAAAATTCTTACTTTATGCCATGAAGGACATCCTGGTATTGCACTTACCAAACGAAAGGTGAAATCTTTGTATTGGTGGCCTAAAATTGACACTGAAACAGAACGTTTTGTGAGGTCGTGTGTTGAATGCGTTTCAGCTGACAAAACCCAAAAGACTTTGAATCCTCCATCAAGTCCCTTAGTTTGTCCAAATTTACCATGGGAGGATTTAGCTTTGGATTTCATGGGACCTTTAATATGGAATGATGGTTCACAAAGGTATATCATTGTTTTGATGGATATGTTTTCTAAATGGGTTGAGTTGGAGATTGTTACAAAGATTGACACTAACTCTGTTATCAAATTTCTGGAAAATATTTTTCTAAAAGAAGGTTTCCCTAAATCTCTACTTACGGACAATGGTGTTCAGTTCAAGTCCTTAGAAATGAAAAGATTTATGGAGTATGCGGGTATTGAACAAAAGTTCACTGCTTTGTACCACCTAAGGGGTAATGCTGTAGTTGAAAGGATGAACAGAGTCATTAAAGGAATAGTACAGCTTTCCAAGAAGAATAAGAAAGATCTGAATACAGAAATTATGAAAATGTTATGGAGCCATAGAACTACTATTCATGAATCAATTGGCAATAGTCCTTTTGCTATTATGAGAGGCAGGATTCCACACTCCAAAGTTAATCCTGGTTGGATGAACAAAGGTGGGAAGGCAAATTGGGACATTGACGTAATTAGAAGTTCTATGTGTGAGTCTCAACAAAAGAATAAGTTATATTTTGATAACAAGCATGGTGTTAAGGATGTCAATATTCATGTGGGACAATGGGTAAGGGTGAAATCCAGTAGGAAGATTGTCAAAGGTGATAATAGATTTAGTGAACCTAGAAAAATTGTTAAAGTTAATAGAAATACTGTTCAACTAGAAGATGGATCTATCTACCACATGAGCAAACTAGCATTAGCTAATAATTATGATGGCGTTAATGATAATTGTCCTACCAGTTCTGGTTCAAGTTATGACAAGTATTGGTGGATCAATATTAGTAATACAGCCAACGAAAATGTTCAAGTGGAAGATACTTGTTTCACGGACAATGAGCTTTGTCATACTCTTGAGTGTAGTAATTTAAATTCAAATAGCCAAAATTGCGCGGAAAAAACTAGCAGTTTTGGGAGGAAAATTTTCAAACCTGTGAAACTTAATGATTATGTTTGTATTACTTATGTATAGTTTTTTTTTGTGTTTTGTTTTTGGTTTTCTTTCCATTATTTAATAAGAGAGGATAAGGGTTTTGCATAGATAAAGAAAGGGGATGTGTAGTGATGTCTCTTTAATAGAGTTATGAGGCATGAGTGTTCTGGGTTCTATGTTCTCGTGGTGGTGGGTGGAACACGGGCTGAACAGTTGGAGTGTAGCTGTGGACGTGTGTACATCTCTGTGCCTGTACGAGGTTGCTAATAAAGTACTTGCTTCATATTCATCGCTTTCATCTTTATTACAGGTGGCTTCGGGGGAATCCGTATAGGTCCTGGCACAGAAAGGATTAGCATGGAGTCAGAACGGAAGTTTGACCAGTGTTGTTATGGTGCCTAGGAATGTGCCCCAATGTTTCAGTTGATAGCGGAGTTATGGATCCCCATAGAATGCCGTAGAAAGAAAAGAAGTGATATCTGTATGTAGGAGTGGCGCTTATGTGCCGCTCTGCTCTCTCAATTCTGGAATGGTATAGATTCATCTTGGAGCCACGCAGAGCCACACATCTGCACGCAGAGGCACTGCTGAATACTTCCTCTGTTCCAGTTTGGCGCCTGAGGGATAAAAGGTGAAGAATCTGCAGCAGGTGGAAACGTCCATGAGAATGCAGCTTTTTCTGCAATACAGCACCTTGTGTAACAATGAAAAGGGAACATTAGAGCTACAAACACAAAGGGAGATCTAAACATATGCTGTGGGAATGGAGATAAAAGGAGCACCATTATGTCGCGGCTCTAAATGATGCCATAGACAATCAAGAAAATACTGGGGCAAAGCACATGAACATGATCATTTAAAAGAAGAAACTCGAAAAGGTTCAAGTCACAATTAGCCAAAGGAAAAGACCAGAGGTCAACGCCCATTAGCGGGAAAGGATAGTTGAGCAACAGGGAGTATAACAGGTACAAAATAGTTAAAATGTTTTTTTTAAAGGCAAAAGACTGGGGAGGGGAGGCAACAGATGAGCTGCAGGTGAAGGTGAAACAACATGGGCAACAGGGGCAGAGGCATAGTCAAGAGTGAAGCATCACAAGACTCAGGGAACAGGAAAGACAAACACTTCCATGGAGGACAAGAATAAATGTGTTTCCTGATAGAGTAATTGTTGCTAGGTGTGGGATGTCATACATGTCACCTTATGATGTAGGGTTGCTAGGTAAGGAATGTTATACATGTCACCTTATGATGTAGAGTTCCATGAGTTGAATGTTCTAGTGGGTCTGAACTGAACAATAGTCAGTCGGGTCTTGAAGGGCTGGTGGTGTGTACTGCTTACTTGAATACATTTTTCAAGACATACAAGTGGATGATTCTTCAATAATGAACTTAACAACTAGGCCTGGCCAAAGAGCGGATGCAGTCTGTCCACGATGCGGTGAAATTGGTTTTGGGAGATGCTACATATGCTCTGGTCATGACCGGTACTACACAACTACAGGGAGGAAATCACTAAGGTGGTAGCAGTAGTCACAGAAAACACAATTCCCTGTACGCCGGCCCATTGCCTACTGGGTTGGTTCCCTGACACCTCTAAAACTAAGGTCACCAATACATTTCAAGATCTAGCATTTATCTTAGCAAAAAGAGAAATCACAAGACACTGGAAGACCCCAGGGGGACCCGGAATAGCAACATGGGAAAAAGAATTGGAGAGATGGGCAGGATATGAGGGGATGTGTTCTTCAGAGAAGCAAAAAGAGGGATTGGTTCAATTGAAGAAGCCATGGCCTGAGAATTGCTAGTTGACAGCCTGAAGGATCCAGGGCCTAGTTCAGTTTAAGAGAATCTACACCCTTGGGATAACTACACCTGGGAGCCCATAGTGATGGAAGCATCATGGAAGCATCAAACTAAATCTCTTTGGTTGACATCTGTGTCATCGACGTGCCTATCTACAGGGGAATGACGTACAAAGTGCACTCATACCGCACCTCTGTAATCCGCCATTTGCCCTTCTTCTTTGAGTCGCAACACAGCACGAGCCCCGAACCTTCAATGCCCTGAAGTTCCACACCTGGAATCTGGTGACATTTCACTTCCATCACAACAGATGATCAGTAAAACCCCTTTGGGGGACGCACGACGATCTTAGTCCCTTGACAAAGGAGGTGAAAGATTTGTGTTGTAATTGTATTGTTATGAACAGAACCTTGGTGTCAAGGTTCTGTATGTTATCTTTTAAATGCGGTGGGCAGTTGGTTTGGAGGTTGGAGAGGGATAGGTCACGTCCTTTGGTGGGCTGAATAAAGAAGCTCTAACTCATCTCTGGATGTCAAATTAGCTTCATTTACTACACTTTTGCTGACGATCTATAGGCAGCCTCCAACGTTCAGCCCACCTGGTTCGTGACGGAGAGAACACGCCATGCGTAAGGTTTACGAAGCCTCTTTCACAGTGAATGAAAGGACAGCCATGGTGGGGACTTTAAAGGGTTTATGGATCCAACCTTTTTCAGGTACTCTTTGTTTAAAAAAAGAAAAAAAAAGAGCCGTCGCTTTGTGTGCAGGGGACACTGGTTGTATTTTAATTGCTCAAGTGACACAGCTCCCCTTACTGTGTCCGAGCATGCGATTGAATCCATAGCGATTGGAATTCTATGGCAGTCCACGGAGGCTCCGATTATGCTTCTCTTTGCTTTACTGCAAACCACAGCAGCCAATAAAAACAACTTTAAACTCCAGCATACCCCGGAAGTACAACCCCCTCCATAGTATGCCCCAATCACTGTCAGTACTTTAGTATATATAGTCCGAACCAAGACATCACTTCCTCTTTCTTTGCTGCTGCAGTAGCAGATAAGTGCTTTTCCTTACCTTTTTATCGTTGTGGTAAATTGTGGGGGAAGTTCTTGTATTGACGATTGTGCCGCTGGCGTAGAGATTCAGGATTCTTTTCACTGTGTTGTTAGTTTTGTGCGCGCTCTTGTCAGCTTTTTCTGAGATGTTTTGTTTATCGACTTCGGTCCCTCTGGGGACGTCGTGTACTGTTGCGCGCGCGCGTCGCTCGGTGGTTACGAGCGCTAGGGGGCGGTGGAGAAGGAGGAGGCAGACACGACACGCTCGTGCTGAGAGCGGTCGCGTCGTTGCCCCGGATGCTGTGGCTGTGCGCGAGAACCCGTTTTTTCTTCATTACGAGTTAACGGCTCCTCCCGCACAGAGTACAAAGACTGCATCCATCTCTGGCCTCAGTATTTGAACGCTTACCGGAGCATGTTACCGGCATAGAGCTTTGCTCTAGGGGAGTTTTAAGGGGTTCTCCTTCCACCTTGAGCTATTTTTGCAGAACCTTTAGTTTCAGTTTCATAGTTTGCTGTGCAATTTTTAGTGACAGGTTCTGACAGACCCCTGGGCTGCTCCCCCCCTTGAATCTCCTTCAAACCTCTCTGCTTGAAGCAATGGCGTACTACGCCGAAGAGGAAGATCAGTGGGTAGAGTGCGATGCATATGAGGAATATGAGGAGCCTGAACAATTGGAGGAGAATTTGGTTGAGGCCCTGGATACCCACATCCAGGGTTCAGTTAATAAAGCTTCAATAAAAGCCCTAAAACCTTTTACCAAGCCTCTCCTCAAATATGGCAAGAGGAAGATGAAGACTCACCATAGTGGCGCGGGAACTTCGCAGTCCTCTGCCAAGGTTTTGGCGCGCATGGCCAAAAACGTCATGAAAGACCATGGCTCCATGGCGGCTTATACCACGGATGACTCTTTTCCCTCTACTACAAATACTTCTGACTCGGAGGTGGAGTCGGTGAGGCCTAAGAAGAAATCGAAAAAGGCGACACATACTGCTTATAAGGCAGATGATAGTCAGGCTCCCAAAAATCTTTTATTTGATCCTCAGAGTCTTATACACCCTCGATCCTCAGAGTGGGTTCCTTGTCCCGAGGTGGCCCATTATGTGGGGGTAAACCTACAACAGGGTTTCGAGAAGGAGGTGCGCGCCACCTTACGGTCGGAATGCCCGAGACCCTCGCTGAATGGAAAAGTGGCGGACACGCCAGAGTTAGATCCGAATATGGCTACATTTATGCGAAAATTCGCAAAGGACCCGAATAAGGGTTTGGACAGAGCCTGGCGGGGGTGCCAGGATAAACTACTGGATGTTTCGGGCCCCCTTACCAAAATCTTAGATGCGGCGGTTAACGCCAAAAATCAAAACACGCCGTTGGACACTTCGGAGGTTATGGAGTGGGCTCAACGGCCCTGTGTTTTTTGGGCAATGCCAATGTGGTGCTGTCAACGGAAAGGAGGCGCCCCTTCTTGATGCGCATAGACTCTCAACTGGCGGAGATGGCCACGACGGAACCGGGTTCCCTGGCCAATGGCATGTTGTTTGGCGATAAATTTGTCAAGGAAATGGGCAAATACGTCGCCACGTTTTCGGCACTTGATAAGGCGCAGGCTAACATCAAGAAGGTGTTCCACACTGGTGTTTTTGATAGGGCCGGACGCTCCAGGGGTCGAGGGTCCGGCCGAGGTTATAACCAGACCTCCCGAGGTGCTAAACAAAGAGGCAGAGGTGGTCAGAAGTCACAGTTTTACCCCTCCCGCAATAGGGGTGGCCGAGGGCGAGGCCACAGAGGAGTCTACAGAGGACAACAAAATGCCGGAGATAGTTCCTATTCAGGTAATGATTTTGAATACCACAGAGTGCATGGTGGGAGGTCGCATTGCGTTGTTCCTTCACAGGTGGCAAGAGATTACGGTCGATCCCTGGGTTTTACAAACAGTGCAGGGCTTCCACATAGAGTTCTACGCCAATCCGACTCAGAGTCAGGTGCCCGGCTCCCTACATTTTTCCCTACAAGAACAGAGTTTCATCGACAGGGAAATGGAGGCGTTACTCCAAAAAGGCGCAATAGTGAGGTCTATTCCCCATCCTCGGGGTTTTGTAAGCACGATCTTCTTGGTTCCGAAAAAGGACAAAGGGTGTCGCTTAGTGTTGAATCTCAGGGAGTTCAACGCTTGGGTGGTGTATCGCCACTTCAAAATGGAGGGCATCCATTTACTGAGGGACATCCTTCTAGAGCAGGATTGGCTAGTTCGCTTAGATCTGAAGGACGCCTATCTGGCGGTTCCTATATTCCCGCCACACAGAAGGTTTCTCCAGTTTCTCTGGTGCGACCAGTGGTTCGAGTTTTCCGCGATGCCCTTTGGTCTGTCTTCCGCCCCTTGGTGTTTCTACAAACTCATGAGACCGGTAGTGCAATGGTTGAGAGAACGGGGGGTACGTCTGATAATTTATCTCGACGACATTCTAATTATGGCACAGTCGAGAGAACTCTTGATGAGGCACCTGTCTTGGACGCTCCGACTGTTGCAGGAACTAGGTTTCCTCTTGAATCTAGAGAAGTCGGTTCTGACTCCATCGCAATCGATGGATTTTTGGGGATTTCAGATCAACTCTCTCACGTGTCAGTTACTGCTTCCTTTGAGGAAGAGAGTGGCAATCAGGAAGGAATTGAGGAGAGCGCTTGCCTCTCCGACAATATCCTTATGGACGCTAGCTCGCCTTGATGGCCTGTTGGCTGCGTCCATTCAGGCGATATTTCCGGGTCCATTGCATTACAGGGCCCTTCAGAGATTGAAAATTTTGCATCTTCGCAAGGGTCTCTCGTATGCACAACAGATAGCCCTTTCAGCAGAGGCTCGTACGGAGATCAATTGGTGGTTAGACCATATGGATGCATGGAACGCAGGGCCATTTTCTCCTCCAGCCCGGATGTAGTGATAGAATCGGATGCGAGTCGATGGGGCTAGGGAGCGCGTTGCGGGACCATGGAGACAGGGGGTCGTTGGTCTCAGGAGGAGCTGAAATTGCATATAAACTGCTTGGAACTTCTTGCGGGAGCATTTGCGATTCGGACTCTTGCCCCGCAGAAGGTTTCTTGTTGCATTCTGCTCCGCATGGACAATGTGTCCGCGGTGAGATACATCAATCGGCTCGGAGGGACCCGATCTCGCCTCTTGGCGGAGATAGCTAAGGACTTCTGGCATTATTGCCTGGACCATCGTCTGGTGGTGACGGCGGAATATATTCCCGGGTCATCCAACGTGATTGCCGATTGGAATTCACGACATTTGCAGGACAGCAGCGATTGGAAGCTGCATCCCAGCAGTTTTGAAGCGTTGAATCTCAAGTGGGGACCTTGTGTGTTGGACCTGTTTGCGTCCAGACTCAACAGTCAGCTTCCACGGTTCTACAGTTGGCGGCCGGACCCTCTGGCGGTCGGCTCGGACGCCTTTCTTCACTCGTGGACGACGGGCATTCTATATGCCTTTCCACCATTTGCCATGATCCCGAGAGTGTTGGCACAAACTCGCAGACAGAGAGCGGAACTGGTCCTGGTTACTCCTTGTTGGAAAGCGCAAGCATGGTTCCCAACCGCCTTGACCTTGGCCTGTGCTCCTCCGGTTCGACTTCGCTCGTTTCCGGACATTCTCACGGATCCTCAGGGGCTTCGCCACCCGTTAGTGTTGCAGAACCAGTTAGTTCTCATGGCCTGGAGACTTTCAGGCGTCGCTGGCAGGTGCCGGGAGTTTCGCAAGACACTCTTTTTCTTATCCCAGGCGTGGGCACCCTCCACACACAAGCGATACGAATCAACTTGGAAACGATGGGTTGGTTGGTGTGGTGAGCGACACAGTGATCCAGTGGGATCCGACATCCATCTAATTGTGAATTTTTTGTCGGAATTGGCCAAATCCGGTTTGGCATACCGGACGGTGAATAACTTTAGATCGGCAATTTCGGCGGGCCATCCGCATGTGGAGGGCAGACCGGTGGGGGAACACCCTTTGGTTTGTAAGGTGGTACGAGGGATTCGTTTACTGAACCCTCCTCAACCTAAGTACACCGTACTTTGGGATGTTTCGGTGGTATTGCGTTTTTTGAGGAACTGGCCGAATAATGAAGCCCTGTCTAGGAAACAATTATCGGCAAAATTGACAGTCTTGCTGTGTCTAATCTAATGTAGACGAGTGTCGGATGTGCGGGCATTGGATTTGGCAGGTAGAGTATTTACTCCTTCGGGAGTTTCCTTTACGATTTCCAGGCGTACTAAAACGCATTCTCTGTGTATTACATATCCTGCCTTTCCTCACCACAGCAAATTGTGTGTGGTCAAGTGTTTGAAGGTTTATGAAGATTGTACTAGGGAATTTAGAGCTGATGTATCAGGACAATTATTAATTGCTCTTCAGAGACCTTTTCGCCCGGTCACATCTGCAACCCTGGCCAGGTGGGTCACTTGGTTACTGGGTCTTGCGGGGGTGGATGTTTCCATTTTTGGAGCTCATTCTGTTAGGGGAGCTATGGCCTCAAAGTCTTTGGGGGCGGGTTCCCGGTTGCAAGATATCATGACTGTGGCGGACTGGTCGGCTGATTCCACATTCAAAACGTTCTATCATAAACCTATTGTGGAAGTAGCTTCGGTGGTGGTGAATCAACTTTAAACTAGCATAATCGGAGCGTCCGTGGACTGCCATAGAATGAAAAATTGTCTAGCAAGCGCGACAAAGAATTTTCAATTCTATTAAGGACACGGAGGCGAGGATTATCCCACCCAAGCATCTGGAATGATGGCATTATTATGTACTTGTTATAATGTTGTACCCACCCGGTAATCCTATACATTGCCTTTAACGTCATTTTGTATGGACGTTACGATGTCAATTTCCATTTCAGGTGAACAGACCAAGCAACCTTGAGGTTCGGGAGTTTTGGCATCGGCAAGGATGTTACGGCTCTTCAGGGAGACAACTCATCTTCGCTTTGGACAGATGACATCGCCTTCCGGAGAGGAAGTTCGAGGTTCAAGTTTGGACGCACGTCGATGGGGAAATCGGTGGTCCAGTGTTCAACGGTCAAGTTTGTGAACTGTGTTAAGAGTTTCATGCAAAGAAAGGAAGTGATGTCGTGGTTCGGACTATATATACTAAAGTACTGACAGTGATTGGGGCATACTATGGAGGGGGTTGTACTTCCGGGGTATGCTGGAGTTTAAAGTTGTTTTTATTGGCTGCTGTGGTTTGCAGTAAAGCAAAGAGAAGCATAATCCTCGCCTCCGTGTCCTTAATAGAATTGAAAATTCTTTGTCGCGCTTGCTAGACAATTTTTCACTCACCGCAACACATGGTCTTCTTTGTGCTCACATTGCACAGAACTCGTCTAGGTTGCTTCTGCTTTGTAAGGGGTGCCTATATGAGCTGCGCGTTCACTTCTGGGATCGCCGACGTGTGCTTCATGTGGGCGGATTCCCATTGCGGTGCTGATTGCCATTTTGGCCCGAAGCTTTGGATTTGCACGTCGACGTGGTGACGTGCAACCCTCATCTTTGTGTTAAAGGTGCCTCTTCTTTCAAGAGGTTGTGGATCTATGTACCAGGGAAAGAGAGCGGGGTGATGCGCTCACCATTTCTGCGTGTAAAGAGAAGATTTTCAGCGTGATCAGTATTTTTTTATTTAATAATATCTTAAGAGTGTTTAAAAAAAAGAGAAAGAATTCCTCTACAGCTGCCTATAAATAAGTAGAAGAAAGGGGACGTGGAGCAGGCTTCTATTGCAGAGCCGCCACCATTTTTGCAGCTTCAAAGGACACCATCTATTCAGTGGAAAGACTGGATTTACATGTTTGATAATTACCTGGTAGCTGTGGATAGCGAGAACTTTACTTTTGCGAGCAAAAAAGCTCTTCTTTTAAATTGTCTGTATCAGAAGCACAGAAGGTGTTCAAATTTTTGCAACCTACTTTGAAAAATGTTGCTAGAATTTCAGATGTGTTTGTAGAAGCTAAATGCAGATTAAACATCAGATTTGCAAAATTAACAAATGTGGTTATGGCCAGGTACAAGTTCTATACTCAACCGCAGCGGCTGGGGAAACTATTGATGAATTTGTGTCTAGACTGAGGGAATTATCTGTGAAGTGTCAATTTGGAGGTATGGGGGATGAGATGTTTAGAGATCAACTCATGGTACAGTGTAAGAGCCGCAAGATACACATACGGCTATCTGGATGCCATTAGTTTGACAAAGGTGGTGGAGGAGTCAGAGTTCTTCATGAGAGAAATGAGCAAGCTTTCTGTATCTGGTGTGAGTGAGAGTGGTAGTGTGACTGAAGTTGATGATGTTTGGAACAGTGTGTGCAGGGTTGGTGTTAGTGGAAAGGTTACCCATCAATTACAGAAGACCTGGCCCTAGCAGGTGTAATAGGTGTGGGAGTACATTTCATGCTTCTGAAGCAAACAATTGTTAAGCCATTGGGAAGAAGTTCAGTTAATGTGGTAGGAAAGGACACTACACAAGGATGTAAGGTGTGGCCTAAGTCCAAGGTGGCTGTTTTGATGGAGAGGAGCAGAGATGTGGTCTCGGGGAGTGCAGAGAGCGTGTTTTGAGTGTGGGCGATGATGATGAAACAAAAAAAAGTAAGACTTGACCTAAGGCATGGTTCTCCCTGGCAGGTGTAGATGTGGAGCATATGGTGGACACTGGTTCCAGGTATACTATTATACCTAAGGATGTTTTTTTAAGTCTTGGGCTCACTTGAAGTTATCACCCACGGATATTTGTCCGGGTGGGTACCAAGGGGAGGAAATAGACATTTTAGGTTATTTGGTGTCCTGCTAAAAGTTCAAAACACATGAGATTAAAGGGAAAATTTATATTTCAGAAGCGATCCACCGATCTTGGGGTGGATACACCAATATGACCTGTCAATCATTGGAACCAAAGAAGAGCTGAGCAGGTGATAGTTGTAGATGACTGCAGTGTAGAGGAGATTTTGAGTGGGGTGAAGGATGTGTTTCGAGAGGAGTTGGGGGTCCTGGAGGGGTATGTCCACAAAATTCAAATGAAACCTGGCGCTATACCCATCAAGCATAAATTGCGCAAGGTTCCCAATTGGGGTGAGGAATGAAGTGAGCAGTATGTTGCGTGATATGGTGAAAGCAAGGGGTGATCGAACCTGTGGAAGCCTCCAGTTGGGTTTCTCCGGTTGTGGTCACAAAAAATCGGAAGGCCATTTAAGGTTTAATGTAGATTTGAGCAATGTGAACCAGAATATCGCCACTGATTGTTTTCCACTTCCAAACAGTAATGAGCTACTCATGTTGTTGAAGGGTTGTAAGTACTTTTCATAGTTGGATTTTAAAAGTTCTTCCAATCAGAGGAGGCTAGATGAGTCTTCCAAAGATGTGCCAGCATTTATCACAATGGATGGTACAATTAGGTTCACTAGAATGCCGTTCGGGTTATCTTCGGCGGCAAGCATCTTTCAAAGGGTCATGTATCAAGTGTTTGAAGGCTTCAATAATAATATTTCCTTTCAGGATGATGTCTTAATTTATGGAGCAACTGTGGAACAGCACAACATGATTCTCATAAAAGTCTTGGAAGTCGGCCTTACATTGAGGAAGGAAAAGTGTGTATTTCTTTGCAAGGAAATAAAGTATTTGGGGCTTAACATTTCAGGAGAGGGGCTGAAACCAAAGAGAGAAGTATTGTCTGCTATAAGATTGGTTCCTCAACCCAATGACAAAAATCAATTGAGGTCGTTTATGGGGCTCATTGAGTACTATGCCAAGTTTGTAAAAAAAAACAAAAAAACGACTAACACTGAGGGTTTGAAGCTTTTAGTAAAAAAAGGGTGCACATTCAAGTGGAGTGATGTCCAGAATTTTTTTTTTAAAATGACTAAACAGGAGGTGTGTGGTGTTGGTATCCTGGTATCCTTTGATGCGTCCTTGAAATCCGTCCTCACGGTTGATACTAGTGCGTCAGGGGTGCGAGCTGTGTTGGCTTAGTTTCATGGCAAACTGGAGTGTACAGTAGCTTTTGCCTCACGGTCATTGACAGAGAAAGAGAAAAAATACTCTGTCATCGAGTGTGAAGCACTGTCGGCTGCCTGGGCCACAGGTTACTTCATATTTGTGGGGCATTAACTTCCTCTTGAGGACAGATCACAAACCATTATTAAAGGTGCTAACTCCGGGTGGGGCTGGAAGAAGATCGGCCAGGTTAGCAAAACTGGTGGCTTGTTTACAAGAATATATATACTGTGAAGTACATTCCTGGATGGCGCAATTCTCAAGCTGATGACTTGTCTCGTTTCTCTGTCAGCTGGGAGCTGGTTGACGGCAATGCTGTTTGCAATTTGGAGAAAGAGGGTGCTGTGGCTTGGTTAGAGGATGTTGCTTGCTATGGTCTAGGTGTATTTTCTCAAGAAGAGTGGGTGCAGGAAATGGGCAAAGATGAAGTGTTGTTGGAGGTGAAGGGAGGTAGGCGGGAGAGCAGTGTTACTGCTGCAGTAAGACCGTTTGTTAAACTTTTGGATTAGTTGTCTGTCTGTGATAACACAGTGTTGATGAGAGGGGACATCTTTGTGCCTCCAGAGAATCTGAGAAGAAAAAACACACAGCTAGCCCATGAAGGGCATTTGGGGCAGAACATGACTCAGAAAAGAGTGAAGGACATTTTGGGTGGCCTGGTGTAAATGCTCAAGTGAAAGATTGGGTAGAAGGGTGTTTGGTGTGTAAGGAGAGTGAAAAGCATCTTAAGGTGGGTGGACAAGCTGCTATGAGTCATATTCAAGATCCAGGAGAGGTGAGGCATACAGTTGGTTTGGATTTTATTGGACCTCTGGGTGGAGTGGTTCCGGATCCTAAATCTGCCATGTTGCTGGTAGACGTTTATTCCAATTGGTTGGAGGTCATATTTTTGAAAGATATTTCTACTAAGGGTACCATTGCCAATTTGCGAGAAGTCTTCTGGAGGGAAGGTGTTCCTCATATTTTGTTGACAGATAATGGTATGCAGCTAACTTCGTCTGAAATGAAAAATGTTCTTTCTGTCCATGGAATTACGCATCACTGCACCACTTTTTATAATACACAGGGGAATGGCATCACGGAGAGGATGATCCGTATGGTGAAAGGGACTGTAGAGTTGGCTTTGCAAGGTGGTTTGGATGTCTATGTTGCGGTTCGAGAAGCTGTTTGGGCACATCGCACAACACTAAATACGAGTCTCAACAAAACTCCCTTTGAGGTCATGAAGGGACGCAAAGCTATGACCAAACTGGTTCCTGAATGGTTGGGACACACTGTGGAACCCTTCGTACCCATAAATGGTTCTGCGTGCTCAAGAATTCAGATTGGTGATTGGGTGAAGGTTAAGGATGGTCGGTCTGGCTCAAGTTCAGGGGTCCCTTTAAAGTCAAGGAAGTTCCTAGACCCCTACCGAGTCACACCATATGCTGTGGGTGGACACCTGTCTTCCATCCTTTCGGTTTCTCAGTCTTTTCTTTGCTTTCCTTCACCTCCTCTTTGCTTCTCTCCTTTTCTCTTTAATAAAGTTTGCTTTTGAATAAGACGTTCCCCGTTGGCCGGTGGTTGTAGGTGGGCGTAATGTTTAAGATTGCAACACACTCAATAAAAATGATTTAAACCATAAATTCAAGGACGTTTTTTAAGAGTTCGATGTGTTGGAGAATGGTAGCAAGTTGAACAGTTGCAGAGTTGCATTGTTTCAGAAGGGTGGTTAGTGTAGAGGTTCACAGGCGGAGAGTGTCAAAGGCTCTAGTGGATTTATGCTTGCAGAGGATGGAGCGTCCACGTCCAGTTGTGTGTGGAGTGGAGGAGAATGCAATGCCGTTGCCTCTGGTTCCAGTAGGGCTGAAGGGGCATCCAAGACAGAGCGATTTGTGTCGCAGAGAGAGAAAAATCCCGGCATAATTACTGGATTATGAGCTGGGTTAGTGTTTGAATATTGCATTGGCAAGGTGTATGTTCTCTATTTTTTTATAGATATATTTATATTCATATACATTTAGTTGTTTTGGTTGTTTGCGCCTCCACTGCATTATTCTTATTTTACCTTATTCCTAGGATTAGTTATTTTCTTAACATTGTGTATTTTGTTGTTCTTTGATCTGTAATTTATTATGGACATTTTTCCTCACTCAATTTATTTGTTTTGAGAAAGGGGGAAGATGTGTTGTAATTGAATTGTTAAGAACAGAACCTAGGTGTCAAGGTTCTGTTCTGAATGTTATCTTTTGAATGCTGTGGGCATTTGGTTTGGAGGTTGGCAAGCAACAGGTCACGTTTTTTGGTGGGCTGAATAAAGAAGATCTAACTCTTCTCTGGATGTTGTATTGGCTTAATTTACTACAATTTGCCACAAGAATACACCCAAATGTGACTCATAGGGGAGAAGCTGAGGTTGAGGGAGTTTGAATTAAGAAGACGTAATAGGAACTGAGATAACCAGCACAACGTGATATGATATGTTTAACTAATATCAATGAATAAAGTGATAAGATGCTTGACGAGACATGTAACCACTTTAACACAGTAAAACGTGTTAAAAAATAAAAACAAAACTAGATCTGGCCAAGACAGCAAAAGCTATATCTAACCAATACCTAGTAATCTAACCATTCTGCATATCACTTGCTCTTTCTGTGTATGTGGTATTAATGAAAGTGATAAAAAGCAAAACTTTGCACACCACACTTTTTTTGTTTGTCTATTGTTCTACAAGGGGAAATTAAGGGAAGTAATAACATTGATGTTTGCTCTACAGTAAAAACAGTTTTCCGATTATCGAGAAAATAAAGTGCAAACATGTTCAGGGCGAAATGATACCAATTTATTTAATCAATAGGAAAATACCAGCATCATCAAAATGTATACACATCTGTAATACGACAGCGTTACAGTCATACAGGTAGAATGTAATCCCCAGTGTAACTCGGTAGCATTAAAACACCAGTGCGCGCGCCAGGGTAATTTGCTGTGTGGTACTGAATATGTAAAACCTTTTTGGGGATCTGTCTGAAAAGTTCAGATACATAACAGCGGCGTCATGCTGCTATGGCATTCAAGACTTCCAGCCACAGTCCTTTTTTAGCTCAAGCCTATCGTTGTAGCGCATGCGCTGCTCGCTTTGCGAGGCATGCAGTATTCAGTATAGTGGGGAAGCCTCGTGGAAGCTCCGCCCACTCCCCGCCTATCTTTTTCATTGTCTTAGGTCCTAAATGCTAATGCTGCCTTCCGATCGGTTTTAGGCTTACTAGTCCCTCTCCATGGCGGCCAACTCCTCATTTGTATCCTTCCATGGCTACTGGCCCCTTTACTCCGAACACTATTTTCTACCCGTTCCTCCCCCAGCACACCCGGTCGTGCCTTCTCGCGCCCACCCGCACTGCCCCGCCAGCACTACCATTTCCAATGCAATAGGTCTTGCATAAATGCGAGTTCTATTGCATTGCAAATGCTTGTTTTTTTATATGGGCCGTCATTTGTACAACAGCCACACAGTGGCAGTGTTCCCTTAGAGTTCTGAATTAAGCGCCATTTCCACAAAATCGAAATCAACCTAATATATGTAAGTAGTAACATAGCATAACATTTTATTTTAAAATATTAGCACAGCCCCTTTCTTTCAGCTCCGGGCGGCAGAGAATCCGTCTGAGCGGCTGGCATCACAGGACGAGCGGTGCATGGCTGGCAGGATGGTTGGTAGTGCATGCTGTTGCTGAGGCGGCAGGCAGATTGACTCCACTGCAGAAGCGTAGTCGTACGAGTTACTTACCTTCGGTAACGATGTATCTGGTAGAGACGATTCTAGCCTCAGATTCCTTCACGTAGAATTATCCCCAGGCGTGAGATTGGATCCGGAAACTTTTTACCATAGCATCCCTGCGCGCCGGGGGCGGGGCGACATCACGCGACTCCGCCCAGCCATCGTCCACGTATGTGACATCAGCGAGGTCACATAAGACCCGCCCCGGCGCGCCCACGTCAGTTTTCTTCGGAAAACTTTTCCGCACCACAACGCGGAACCACCAGATAAAAAGCTGTGGGAGCATGGGAACAGAGTGCGAAGAGCAGAGAAATTGGAAAGAAACGGTGACTAACAACACCACCAGGATAGTGCCAACAACGCAGACCCCAAGGGCAGGGAAAGAAGAAAGAAGAACAAGCAGAAACCTGCGCAGCCACCCTGCCCGCACATAGACAACCTCCCATCCTTGTGCCCCGAAGGAAAGAATAGGCATAAAAGGCATGGCACACGTAGGAAGCCCACTCCCCTCATCCTGAGCAAGGAATGGGACCAGTCCCAAGACAGACAGGAACAACAAACCTCCAAGCCACCCCAACCTAGAGGACAACCACCCACAAGGGACAAGGGCAAGACAAGGCCAGATGACCCTCAATCAGAGGATAGCAATGGACGGAAGAGAGGGCAGGGAGGACAGGAATAGAAAGCAATCCCCCCCAAACCTGGAGTAGCCAGAGCAGCAGGGCACCGGAGCACCGGAACCCCATCCTCCAAAGGACAAAGGAGGAATGAACTGCCCCCAGACGGAGCCACCCGTCAAGAACAAGGAAGGCACTCACAGGAGACACAGCCCCCCACCGGAAGGCGAGTACCGAAGACCAACCCAAGGTTCCTCGCAGAATAGGGGAGGAAGAGCGGGCCGTGAAGCAATCTGTAGCTAGAATCGTCTCTACCAGATACATTGTTACCGAAGGTAAGTAACTCGTACATCTGATAGAGACTACTAGCCGTAGATTCCTTCATGCAGAATAGATACCCTAGCAATACCCCCTGGGAAGGAGGGTCTGCGAAAGGATCCCACCAGCCAATGCAGAACAGAGGGCCCCACAGGGGACCAGATCTGTGGAACAGGTGGAACTCCGCCCTTGCCAGGCCAAGGGAACCCCCACAAGCGGAACCCCCACAAGCAGAACCCCACCGACCCCAAGGAGAGGTGGGGGAAAGAAGGCAGAAGAGGCTCGTACACTCACAGCAGAGGAACTAAGGGCAAGGGCTGAGAGGCCGAAGCACCCCACAAGGCAACACAGCTTCCGCCGAATGCAAAGACAGGAAGACGGAAGAAGAAGAAGAAGCCTAGAGAGCCCAAGGAAACTAGGGAGTAGGTGGTGAGCCCACTCCAGATGGAGAGCAGCCTGCTAGCCAGAACAATGCTGACAGCCAAAGCCAGAAGAGAGAAGAACAGCCCGAAGCCCCAGGAAGGCCGAGTAGGCGATGCCTGGCAAGGGAGAACACGGGGACACTCCAGACCACAGAACGGGAGCAGAGCGAGGAGGAGAGGCCTGGGCCACCACCAAGAGTGGCCGCGCACACGACCTCAGGAAGCAAAAGCAACCAACATAAACACCATGGAGAATAGGTACCCAAGGGTGACCAGAACCCTCCAGCAGAGCGCAAGCCATATGACAGCTACCATAACCCCACATAGGGCACGTGAAGTCCCAAGACATGGGAACCCTCTATGGAAGAACTTCCGCAGCAGAGGAAGAAACAAAGAACCATGGGGAAAAAGAGGAATACCCGCCGCAGACTTGACAACAGCCCAAGCAAGCAGAAGGCCCAATCTCAGGGCCAAGTCTGCACAACAACTCCTGCAGAACTCACACACAACAAAAAAAGGGCTGTGCAGCAGCCAACAATGCCAAAGTCCCAAGGAAGGACGTAAGCGGCCAGAAAAACACTCTCCAGAACCATAACAGCCGGCCTAAAAGGTCCAAAAGCATCCCTAACTCAGAAGTCACTGAGGAGGGGACGGAGGAGGAGGAGGACGGAGCCCTGCCAAGAGCCTCTGGATGGTGGAGTCAGTCGGGGCATGAAACAACAGACTGCCATCAATTGGGAGATCAATGAGCCTCTCCCGAATATTTTCAGGGAAGACGCCGTCCTGAAGCCAAGCATGGCGACGGAGAGCGACTGAGGAGGCCAGGGCCCGGCCCAGCGCCTCAGAGACGTCCAGAGCGGAGCAGAGAATAAACACCGCAAGCTCCCAGCCATCCAATGCATGGTGCAGCAAATCCACCTGAGCAGACTCCTGGGACGCTGCAGACCCCAGAGACTCAGTCGAGTCCCACAAACAGGAGGAGGCCCTAGCCAGCACACACAAGGTGTTAAGGGCCCGCAGGGCCGCGCTGGTCGAGGCGAAAATGTTGCGTCCCCAAGCGTCCAGCCAACAGGCCTCTCTGGACAACGGAGCCAACAGGGGCGGCAGGGAGGGAAAAGCAGTCCGCAGAAGGGGACTGGCGGCTGAGGGGTGAATGGACAGGTGCGCCGGGTCACGCGGCGTCGGAAGATGCCGATGCAGAAGATGCGGAGGCACCGGATCCCCGGAGGCAGTACGCCTCCAAGCCCCTGTCAAGGCAGAAAGGAGCGAACCTTCAAAGGGAAGCAAGATTTCCCTCCCACCAGAGCCCTGGTGGAGGACCTCCAACAGATGGTCCACCGGAAAGTGAGCCACCGGGTCACCCATGCGCAGGCTGCCCACAGCCGTGGACACTGCGTGAGCGAAGGCCGCACCCACATCCGTAGGGCCCCACGGTAGAGAAAGCAACTCATCTAAGGGCGACGGCTTCAAACTAAGGCGGCCGTCCCTGAGGCCAAGCGGGGCGGGCAAGGGCCAGACCTGGAAGTCCGGAGGAGCAGAAGAATGAGGGACCTGCCGGTCTTTCAACGAACACCCCTGCCTCAGGAAGGGCGGGGAGTCGTCCTTCGACGCGGGTGAAAAGGACTAGTCTCCGGGGAGGACGACACCAATATGCAGCCTGCCTCCGGAGAAGAAGGAGCGTCCGAAGACGAATCCACGGTACGACCCCTGCGCGGAGCCGTAGAGTCCGCTGCCTGAGGCAGGACACCGGCGCCATCCGGTGTCGCCGGGCAAGGGACCTCCAAGTCACCCTGCACTGGAGAGCGGAGTGGGGACCGAAGTAGAGCTGGAGCCGCACCAGCCCTGGAGCGGCGCCGGGACGGCGCCGTCCCGACCCCCGCTGAGGCAACCACCTGCATGGGAGAACAGGATGGGCCCGGGGAGGGGCCCGAAGCCCTCCGCCGGCCGCGACCCTGAAGGAGGCGAAGGTTCCTTGTGGTGGCACCAGGAACGATACAAACTCAGACACGCCCTCCAACGAGGCAGCCGCCTGTGAGGAGGTCCGAGAGGGGCCCGGAGAGGGACGAGGGGTCTGACCTCGACCCGGAGCGGGACGAGGAGGGGCAACTGACCCCTGTGGCTCCGCACGGTCCAGCTGCTGCCGGCATCGTAGCCGGCAGCGACTCAAGCCATCTGGACTCCCGGGAGGGAGGTAGCAATAGCCGGGGTAAGGAAGGGAAGGCAGTTTGCAAAACCAACCCTTGCAAGTCGGGATGCACAAATAAGCAGACGGAATCATGTGAAGCAGGCCGGTGGCGGTGCAAGACCGAACAAGCCACTGGGGCACCGGAAGCTGGCCGAACCCAGGTACCCAAAAGGGCACCATAAAGAGAAGCTTCAAAGGGCAGAAGCGGCTCCACATTCCCTGACCCACGGTGAAGGACATCAAGTAAAGGGTCCACAGACAAGGGCGCAGAAGGGGGTTGCATGTTCAAAATCCGGGTGGCCAAAGAGACCACACTGAGAAAGGCTGCACCAGCCTCGGTAGCCCTCCGAGGAGGGATAGTAGCTCATCAGTAGGTGAGGGCTGTATACTAACCCTCCCAAGACAGTGAGGGTGCGACCAATGCCCAACTGAAGGGAGCCCCATTGACGAATGGGGGGTACTGATGAGGCTCTTGAGGAGGCGAGGAGCCTGCTGGTGGTGGTGCTCTTGAGGAGGTGGGGATCCTGCCAGATCCACATACTCTAAGGGAGGCACAGGCAAGAATATATCCGGCGACGCTGTGCGTGAGGGCGACGCCAAACTCTCTCCGGAAGAGTCAACAACCCGGCGCCGATGCGGCGCCAAAACCACTTTAGTAGGCGCCGACCGAGCTTCGTCCGGGGCCGACTCGACTCCATCCGGCATCGAGTCGGCACCGTCCGGTGCCGGATCCACGATAAGCCCCCTTCCGAAGAAGGCGCCGGGGATGCAAGCCTCCGGCGACGCAATGGCGCCGACTCAGCCTTAACCCGGACCGGCTCCGACTCCGAAGGAAGTTGAGGCAGAGCCGGGGAGGCGACAAGTTCAACTTCCGAAGAAGGAGAAGGCGCCAGAGCCGGGGAGGCAAAACTCCAGCGCCGACACCGTTGCTGCCTCAGCCTCAACCACAAAAGGCTCCGACTCCGGAGAAAGAAGCGGAGGCAGGGCCGGGGACTCAAGTCTACGGCGCAGGAACGGCACCGTCTCGGGTTCGGACAGGCAGATGCCTGCCTAGAAGGCCGAGGCGTGCACAAAGCGAGGCTTTGAGCACCAGCAACCACCTGCGCCGCCACAGGGAGCCCCACGGGACTATGCGGTGCGGCAGGGGTGCAATGGGTCGTAGAGGGGGACCCAGCCGGGCCGCACCCTGACGATGTCATATGGATCGTAGAGGGGGACCCAGCCGGGCCACGCCCTGACGATACCACATCAACATCCCTGGAGGGCAAAGGCTTTTTTGACGCCGGGGGCGAACCCACCGGCGAGTCTGTCAGGGACCCCACAGATAGGGGAGGCCCCGAAGACGCCCCAAGGAAGGCCGTGGCATAAGCCTCAATTGGGCCCGAGTCGCCCCCGCACCCGGATAGGGCAGATAGAGGGGGGACGACTGGCGGGGGTGCATGTCCGGAATATTCCGGGAACCAGTGCCCCTGACAACAGATGAAAGGGAGGTCGAGGACCTGGGCGACCTGTGTCGCAACTTACCAAGACGTGGTGAACGACGGCCTCGGGCCCCAGAGGGCGATCGACGGCGAAACTGCTTTGAAGAGGCCGTGGGATGAGACGACTCCGACCGGGACAGTCGTGCCGAAAGAAGCTTCATCCGGCGCTCCCGCCGGGACTTCGGCTTGAGGTGTTGGTAGGCTTCGCAGTCCGTGGTGTCGTGGTGCTCGCCCAGACGCCACATACAAATAAGATGCAGGTCGGTTGAGGACATTTGCCGCGAACAGGAAGTACAGGATTTAAAGCCCGAGGGCATCGCACACTGTTCCAGACACGAAGCGTCGAAAAAGGGCCTGAAAACAGGCCAGAGGAACCGCTCTCTCCGGATCCGTGTTTCACGCGGAAAAGAAGGAAACTGATGTCAGGGCGCCGGGAGGGACTTATATGACCTCGCTGACGTCATGTACGTGGACGACGTCAGGGCGGGGTCGTGTGGTGCCGTGCCCCGGCGCGCAGGGGTGCTGTTTCAAAAAAGTTTTCCGGATCCAGTATGACGCCTGGGGATATTCTAAGTTAAGGAGTCTGCGGCTAGATGTCTCTATCAGATTGGAGTTGTGTGGCATAAAGTGCAGTGGTGAAGAGTAGATTTTTCAGAGTAGAGTGTAGTGGCGTAGAGTGAAGTGGTGCAGGGTAGAGTGCAGTTGTGAAGTGTGGCACAGAGTGTAATTGCGTAAAATAAAGTGGTGTAGAGTGCAGTGGCATAGAGTGCAGTGGTGCAGAATAGATTAGTGTGGCGTACAGGGGATTGGCGTATAGTGCAGTGGCATAGAGTTGAGTGCTAAGAAGTAAAGTGCATTGGCTTAGAGTGTATTGGCACAGAGTGCAGTGGCATAGAGTACAGTGTTGCAAAGTGGAGTAGAGTACATTGGCATAGAGTGGAATTGTGCAGAGTAGATTGGTGTGGCCCAGACTGGAGTGGTGTAGAGTGCAGTGGAGAAGAGTTCTGTGGTTTAGAGTAGAGTGGCGAAGAGTGTATTGGCGTAGAGTGGTACAAGGTAGAGTAGATTGCAGTAGAGTAGAGTGCAGTGGTGTACAGTGGAGTGGATCAGAGTGCAGCGGCGTGAGGTGGTACAGAGTGGAGTGGCATAGAGTGGAGTTTGCATTTTGTGCTAGCACACTGCCATTACAGACAACACATTTTCAATTAAATTGACCATTACATTTGCACAGACATGCAATTTTACTAACAATACTCGAAATTACATCACCCAGCGTAATGAATTGTTTTAATCATATTAAAGTATTTGCTTCCAACACACTTCAGAAATAGCACAATTTTTTTTTCATTTGTGTTCCTAATTCTGATTTATTCTGAAATACTTACACAGTTCATTTGAATGTAGTCATGTGCTAGAAAAAAACTGTTTCCTACCCCCAGTGTCCAGCAAGATTGTCACATAACTACTTTCACTTTGAAGTCAGAGAAAGAAAAGTAAACAAGCGCCCTGGGAAGACAGCGGTTGACTTTTGACCTCGGTCTTGGAATGCACAGCAAATGAGAAGCAAGAACAAGATTTGCAGGCCTGTTTACAGAAAGGGAGTACTGGGAAGAATATTTTATTAAGGTTTGGGCAAGGGAAGGTACGAACTCAAGCTGAACAGCCTAAAACAAGTAAAGCCAGCAAATAGAAAGCAAGAAAACATAATTTATACACCACAAAGCCAATGGCAAGCGACAGACAAAATGTATTCTTAGGTCAACTTTCCGAATACCCCACAAGATGTCTTTAGTTAACCAGACAGCTGTGCTGTCTGGTAGGTTGCGACCAAGCAAATCACTGATGTCCAGACCTGCCAACTCACACAGTGCCACTATGTGTGACACTATATTGTCTCCCTTCACACTGTGACCTGGCGAGGAGCCGATATCCAATGGTGGCAGGAAAATATGTTGGAAACTACAGCAAAGAGTGGATTCCCAGCTCTTCTTTGGAGGCTTTGAACAGCCTATATCCATTAAGGGGCGTGAAAACACCCTAGGACAACAGCACCAGCCTCAACAAGCTTTTCGTGTTTTGGGAAGAGGAGGTTGGTAGGGGAGGGAACAGAAATACCTCTTAGGTTATTCTCAACACGAGGCCCTGCTCCTTCCACGGCCCATCCTCATATAGTAAAATCGTTTTTTTAGTTGGCAGGTCTGGATGTCTCCTAAACTGGATTCATTGGGCCTATGTTGAGCTTTTTGCTGTGTTGTTAGCAATCTAATTGAAAGGTTACGTTATCTGAAAGCATAGCTTGGGTATTTCAGACAGAGGTTTTCCTGCTTCCGGCCTGACTGGACCATGTGGATGTGGTGGAAACAGAGTAATCTTCTGTCACTAGGATGGACACAATATCCTCAGAAGGCAGCGGCAATCAGGCATATAGTCACCCATCCGGGATTTCCACAGACAGTCCGTTATTTTGGGCTCCTGTCCATTATCCGTATTTACATTTTTGATGGACACTGTTTTATCCGTAATTTTGATGATTGTGGGTGATAGCCAATGATGTGGCTGTATTTCACCCTGCAGTGGCCACCCAGATCCGTGTGCAGAGAGCATAAGGCTACCTAGGATTGGCTTGTAAGGCACCAGCCAATGCTAGTGCTCACTGCTCCACTGTAGGAGTATTTTTATTGGCCCTGATGGTTCAGCTTTAAGTTGTTTAGAGCATGCCTTCACTCTTTTGCTTCCTGGTTTGCAGTGTCCACTTGTGAAGGAGCAAAGTTATGCCAGCAGGCTTTGCGCCTGTCTCACTCCCTGGACCTGATGCAGTGACCTGCACAGCACCTTCCCCAGCCTGAACAACGAATTGGCATCAAACCTGATTAGGGCACTCCATGCTGTCCACCGCCTCCATTACCCCCTGCAATCAACTTCTCCAAAGGTACATTAAAATAAGTGAGGCTGGTTACTGGCTGAATGTAACTCTTAATCAATTAAAGATGTTTCTACGTTTCTTATTTTTAAATGTACATTTATTACACTTTATTGAAGTTTATTTTTCTTCTTCTGTTCTCTTCAGTGTTCTCTCCCCATATCCCCTGGTTCACTCGTTCCTTCTTTCTCTCCATCTTCCTCCCTCGCCCACTCTCTGTCACTCTAGCTCTCTCCTGGTTCCCTCTCTCATGACCCTCCTCCCCTCCAAACTGTGCCTCGCTCTCTTTGCTTGTTTGTTTCATGTTTACAAACACTGCTGCTTCTGTTTTTTATTCGTAACGGGAAAAGGCTGCTGCCTTTGAAACCTGGGATCGGGAGTCCTAAGTGCAGCACCAGTAGTAGCAAGGGACAAGCCGCCCCAATCTAGCTGTTTGTTTGACTACATGTGCACAGCCGCTTCAACAGGACAGCACTTCCGAGCAAGGGCTGGTAGGCAAGTCCTGTATTTTATTCACATGTTTCACATATTACCTGCCTTAATTTGTAGCTGCCTAAAGTATTATAGCAATTAAAGTCAATGGGGTAACCCAGTGTCCCTCGGAACCAGGGTATTGGCGTTATAGTCTACAAAATAGTTCCATCGGGTAGCAACTAATTCCTTTAAACGTACAATAGTTATACAGTGATTTAACTAAAGAAATTAATTCTTTAAAACAAACACACATCACAGCTTTTTAGATAAGCATGTTTATTTTTCTTTTGTATATTTCTTTTTGTTGAAAACAGACTGTCATACAAAAGAAGAATGAGTGATTTATTAGTGACTTGTGGTGATTGAAGTGAAAGGACTGTCAACAAAAATCACAGATAGATAAATAACACAAAATGGTGAACAGTATATTTAAATCTCTGTCCAGTTGTATAATTCCAGTAGTAAGCTGAACCATCAACTTTTCATGGTTACACTGTCTATGGACATGAGAGAGCAATACATCGACGTTTCAACCCAAGTGTCTGTATTATAGGTACATCACGTAGGGTCTTCTTCAGGACAAAACAAAATATAGTGTTCCAGCTTGAATAAAAGAAAAGGGGGAAGGTTTGTTTTGATGTGTGTGTTGTGAAAACAAGAATAAAAAGCCAACGGGGTCTTGCGTAGACTCCCCGAGTATTGGTTAAATGAACTCCTCCAATCCTGGATGGAGTGCAAAGTAGTCATCTTGTCAAGGCATCTATAAATGAGGGGTGTAACTCAATAAAATGCAGAAACCAATAGGGACTTTCCAGATATAGTCAACTTGGGAGTCGTACAGACACACATCGAAACATTCACTCTGAGTCCTTTTAATCACAACTGTGCTTAAACAGTCAGCACATTTGGTGCTTTTCTTCCTTGGGTCGGTACACGATATAGGGGTCTTAATATTGATCTCCATGTTTTATTTCTAGCCCTCAAGAAGTCTGTAGATATTTCCACGTAGACAAAACACGTGTTGGCTAGGAGTAAGTATCGCCAATTATGTGCTGCTATGTTGGTGCAATTGCCTGTGAGAAAAAAAGCTTGGAACAATTATAGAACAGAAGAAGAATTCTACAAAGAATATTTGTGTGGACTTTTTGATTATACTGGACTCTCTTTGCTCAGGATATTAATAATTTTGTATCAATTTATGAGTGGATCTTTTGCCTACTCACCAGATAATGGTGGGTGGTCATTTATCTAATACCCTAGAGCATTCTTGCCTGTGTATATATACTTCACATGACTTAGCGTATTTATTACCCTTCCACCCTTTTCTCGAGTTTCCATTCCCCCAAGGGTGTTGGAGCACTTTGTATGGTTTTAGGATGCAGTGCCAGCCCTTATATGAAGGGCTTTTCAAGCCTCACAAATTCAATGATTAAAAGTACCATTCTACAAAACTGTTGATCATGATTACCTAAAAGCACCTCTCACAGGTAGACTGGAAGTAGGCTTCATTATACAGCTGTCGAAGCCTGGAAGTTGCCCTTTGATTACTCTTGTGTTGCCCTGTCATTGAGTTACAGGGAGCCTATGTTTCTACACACCATGTGTGTAGCTTTTCACACCAGCCCCCGTTTGCCAATGTGCCTTCATGCTCACATTTGCGACACTGGAGAAAAGAGAGGCAGTACAGAGCTACTTCACTTTTGAAGGGCTGGTAGCTTTGGTCATAATATTGGGTCTCATTTCATCAAATGGACTGTATTCAAAATGGAGGCAACCAATACCAGCAGATTCACTTACACATTACCTGTTATTGTTCTAGATCCTACATGAATGGCTGTTGTGCAGTCAATGTGTTTGGCAAATAAGATTTGTATTGCCTAAAGACAGGCCCAAAGTTATTGACAAAGACAATGCCAATAGTTCTTGGGTTGCCAAGAATTATTGGCTTCGCACTCTGGATAATGTGATGCATGGCTAAACACTTACAAAGTCCAAGGCGAAACCTATTGGCTATGCCAATGCTTGTTATACCGACGCAACACCTGCCTAGTTTTGGGGGAAATGTAAAGTTAAATTTGGATACCAATCCCAAAAAGGCTCGTGGACAAGTAAGGGTTGTTAAATCCTGGCATAAGAACTGTGAATGTCGGTTTTGGTTTGTATACCCACCAAAGCAGATACATGGAACTGAGAAGTTACAACTTGTGCCTGACTTTCTTTTTAATTACAGTTTGATAGTGCTTGTAAGGTGAGCGAGGATGGAAGAATATGATGAACGCCAAAATGATGCTAGAAAAGGTAGGATTTTGCATCACAATAAAAGGCAAACCCATCTTACTGAAAGCCAGCATTAACACGGATAAAACATCGCAAATTACGGAATGCACTTATTAAATGAAAAGGAATACAAAAAGAAGGAAAAAGATAGCCATATTATGTGTTATGATTTTTTACTAGGAAAATCCGTTTTAGGAAGCCAGAGTACTTTGAGAAGACAGGAAGCATGGTGGTAATTATTAACGAAACAGACCCTGTTAAATACAAGAGCCTCTTCATGAATGCAGCAGGTTATGAGCACAGAGAACGCCCTCGTAAGGATTTTTCCTCGACGACACGTTCCATAAATATCCAAACAAAGCCAGACCTATATATCAACGGAATGCATGAGATAAAGATATAGTAGCCAGTTCCTTTTAATATATCATTCATTATTTTCATACTTCATTTAAACATCAGCAAAAATAGCTAGATACTAGCTACTTTTAGTGATATGTAAATGTACTTGTTCTTTTCACATTGTTAAATATTGCAGGTCAAAGTTCAATACGTATACGTGAGATCTAATCAAGAGTTACAAACTATCTGTCATTTTTGCTACAATTACTGTTAAAGGGAAAGGCAAAAAACAGTTCCAACAAAATTTAAGAAATAAAACAAAGCATCACGTCTAAAGAAAACATTTTGATAAAACACTGCAGTCTTCATACCTGCTTCTTGGCCCACATAGGCAGCCTTCCATTGGTTAAAAGGAATGCTGGATCTAAAGAAAATAGACAGGTCAAATCTATCGGTGCATTTAACTTTGACTTCTCATATATAACACCCGCCGAACAGACGCTGCCTCTCACTTATGTCCAGGTGCACTGGAATTGAGCAGCAACGAACGGACTAAATTATGTGGCAGCGTTAACGAAATTATGTAGCGATGAAAAATGTACTATGGATAATTAAAAACTAATAATGAAATACATTATGTGACATTATTGTCTAGGTTTTACAACATTTTAAGTCACCGAGGCAAAAAATATTCCAGCACTATAAAAAAATTGCTATCTTAGGAAAACAAATTATTTACGTTCAGCAACTCCTATCGAAAAAAATAAAGCACCAACAATTTATAATTCCACAAAGAACAGAAGAACAATTTACTTACCTTCGGTAAAGCTCTTTCTGGTGGATACTCTGTGTTAGACAGGTCATCCTTAGGGCGGTCTTCTCCCAAATGCTTTGCCTGCTTACCTCCTGTTTTTGCTTATTCTTTTTTGTTGGTCTTAGGACTCAGAGCACTTTACCTCTGCTGACCAGTGCTTAAGTGCATGTGCTTCTCCCCTAAATATGGGGGCATTGGTGTATACTCAATTGACATATTAGTTCACCTGTAAGTCACTTGTCAAGGTGTATACCATATACCCAGGGCATGTAATCTAAATGCTATTAGTGGGCATGCAGCACAAGAAGGCTTTTTCAAACCTGTCTCAGGCCGGCCATTGCAAGGCCTGTGTGTGCAGTTTACTGCCATTTCTACTTGCCATTTAAAACCACTTGCCAAGCCTTAACCCCTTCGCTGATAGGCTCTTCCCCCCACCCCCCCTGTGCTAAACCTTTTATTTGGGGTAGGTTGGGCTTAGGCCCCCATAACATTTTGTACACATAAGTTATCCAAGACAAATTTGCATCTGTTTTTTCCAACATCATGGGGATTCTAAAGGTACCCAGAGTTTGTGGATTCCCCTGGAGGGTACAGATAAATTAGCCAAGATACAGCTAAATTTGGGATTTTGGGGGGAAAAGTGCTGCAAAGGAAACGTCTTTTTTTCCCCTGCAAATGGCAACAACAAAGGGTTTGCAGTGGTAAAATCCCCATCTTCCCAGCTTTCTGGAACAGGTAGTATTTAGTAAACAAAATAACACAAATTGTTTTACAAAGTTTTGCCATTTACTAGGACATAGCCCATTTTTCGTATTATTTTGTGGCTTTGCAAGGGGGTAACCTGAGCTTTTGGTCCCAAGCTCGGTGGCCATCCAGGGAAACATGCCAAACTCAGACATTTCTGAAAACCAGATACCTGGGGTAGGTGTGAACCCCTAATTGTTTTCTTACCCAGAAACCCCTACAAACCTAAAATTTAGCACACAAAAAAAAATCACATTTCTGGGATGGACAGTTCTAGAAATCTGTGGGGAGCCAAAAACGTCCATCCACCTGGCATTTCCCCAAGTCTCCCGATAAAAATGCTACCTCACTTGTGTGGGTGGGCCAAGTGCCCGCGACAGAGAAGGGCTCAAAACGTACTGTGGACATATCAAAATTATCCACCACAAAACAACCTGGTTTTGCAAGGGGGACCCCTGCATTTTTTATACTGGGCTCCGCAACCATCTAGGGAAACCTACACATTTTTTACAACTACACACCCCGGTGAGTCTAGGGAGGTGTGGCTTCCATGGATCCCCCAACGTTTTCTTACCCGGAATCACCTGTAAACCTCCAATTTGGCAAAAATAAAGAAATCACATTTTCCTCACATTTCTATGTGGGATCACCACGCCGGCACAAGTTTCTTACCACCCAGCATTCCCCTCGGTCTCACCATAAAAATTATACCTCTCTTGTGTGGGTGGGGTAAGTGCCTATGACAGGGAAGGGCCAACAAATTGAAGAGATTGAAGAGGCATAAAGCGTGTCAATAAGGGCAGTTTTTTTAATGCATTTTTAGGCTGACTCTCCTTTGGGCATCCACACAAGTGAAGTATGATTTTTATCGGAAGATGGAGAGGAATGCTGGGTGGTAGAACATTTGTGCCAGCATGCTGATTCTAAAAATGTCCTGACAGAGAAATATGAGGAAAATGTAACTTTTTAGTTACATTTGACATTTGCCGAGGATTATGGGTAAGAAACTGCTGGATGATCCATGCAAGTCACACCGCCAGCCAAGCGCCAGTCAATGCACACCGCAATCCATGCACACTGCCAGTCAAGAAAATGGTGTGGTCAAGGAAGCATTTAATCTGAATGCAATTCGGGACAAGGACAAGTAGTGTACCACTTCGCCCAAAGTCTCTGTGGATTGGTTTCTGAGGCCAATAGAAGTATGAGCTCTTTCTTTGGCAGTTGAGTGAGAAGTCGGTGTAGATGTCGGCCCCGAAGTCGGGATGAACCACTGATTGAGGTCACGAGGCATAGTTGGCACCAGGAACGAATCTGCCAGCAAAAGCCTGACTGGAGGCCTCCTTGTATCTGTGAGACCAGGTGGCGCACCAGAGGTAGCCAGTAGAGTATCAAAGAAACAAAGAAACACAGCATGGATTCCTAGAAAGCCTGAACCTGTTGTGGTTTCACTGATAAACACGAGGATTCAGGCTGCATCAAGATCAGCCCAGTAAGTGGATCTGTCAGGAGTTGGGGATGGGAGATGCGCAGGGGGTCTGGAACAGAGTTCAAGGAGTACCTGATGTCTGCCCGACTTCTACCAGAGTGGCGAGAAGACGGGGGAGTACAGCTTTGGCTTCCTTTGGGGCTTTTTGGGGATTTGGACTTACCTGCCGATGTAGAGTGGGAGGACTACCTTTCTCAGGATCGTCCTCCGTATCAAGAACATGCCAGAGTCCACAACTTTGACAGGAATTAGGTTATACTCACTTTTCTTCGATGCTACGTGACAGAGTTTGGCCTCAGTGTACCAGATGACCTTCTGACTCATCCAAGAGCAGGCATTGCACGATTTAGGGCCATGCCAGAAGGCCAGACACCAAAGACAGACCTGGAATAGGTCTGTCTACAACATCTGTTTAGGGCAATCCTCGCAGGGTTTTAACTCTGTAGTAGTTTTAGGGGCTGATATGTCCCTTGCACACTAGAAAAATGTTACCTAAATATTCTGTCACAAGATGGAAATGAGGGAGCAAACTCCAGATCTGCATCGCAAGGAGGAGAAAGAAAGTAACTGACATCGACACACGGAGGTGGTGGTTATACTGTGGCCCCTTCATCACTTCCGGTGTGGGGTGGGCAGACCAGACGCAGAGCAATACGATGCCACCACTGGAACATGAGGGAATTGCTGAGAGAAGTCTGCAGAAATAGTTTAGATCCGGGATAGGTCTTCACAAGGTGAGGAATCTGCAGTTAAAATCCTGTTAGTTCCCTGCCCATGAGTAAAACATATCAAAAACAATACAATTTTGCTCACTACAGAATATAAGTCGGCATGTACACACTTATTGTACTAAAACATCTGTCTAATTGTTTTGGAGCAATCCAGTTATGTTAGTTTGTTTGTGTTCAGTTTACATGTGTTTACACTATAGGCCTCAGGAAGATACATTTTCTATTTTTTAATTAAAAATCAACACTTCAGACCAGCATAGTACATTTCATAACTAATATGTACATGCCTCACTTGGAGGTACTGTAAGATTCAAGAAATTGAACATTAAAAGGAGACGCACAATATATGACTTTTCTAAAAACAGATGCACTTTTAAGATAGCTGATCCTTTGAGGGCAGTTTCTGTGATGTAAAAAACATGTGTGAAGAGCGGAACGAAATATTTCCATTGCAAAGAATGAATCATTCGTTCCACCGTGCAAGCACTACTTTAAAATGTTGCTCAACAAAAGCCTCTCTCCCTGTCCAGTCTATGAGCTAATAATGTTTCACCAAATCTAGGCAACATGATCACTGCTTTTAATGCCCGATTACAGCAATTGTAATCAGAAGTGAACAGTTCACTTTTGCAATGTTTGACATGGCGTTCCACCCAGGGCGCAACAATTTTATTAATGTGTGTTCCACTGGAGATAGAAAAAAGCTCTTCCTGGTGGATACCCTAACAGCAGATTCTCCAACTTTAGAATAATCCCTGGATCCACACTAGATGTAGAGGTTTTTAGTAACTTGTGGCTGCATGGTGTCTCTACAACACCTAGGAAGAGATAAAGCGAAGGCCCTACATAGTTACATCATTTTCTTTAATTTTTCTCTTTTTGTGACCTCAGACGCAGTGCACTTTCACAACTTGTTGATGGCAGTGTGCCGATTCCCAACTTGGAAAGTTATTATGTGTTAAGGAGGGCTACTCACAGAATGGGAAGGTGGGATGGTAGTGAGGTATCCGCAGGTAGATGTCAGTTTCCACCAGAAATAGTATTAGCATAGCAGTACCTCCCCAAGGTGGAGGGTATGAAGAGTAGATTCATACCAGAAAATCCTTCAGGATGGAGCAGGCAAAGTGACCTTCCTCCGAGGTCCAACTGCCAAGTAATTAGTGTTTTGTGAACGTATGTACCAATGCCCATGTTGTAGTTTGGCAGATGTCTATACAGGTGCAAAGGTACCGCCCTTGCAAATACTGCTATAGCAGCCCTGGCTCTTGAGGAGTGAGCCCAGGCTCTCTGTGGGTGCCTTCCACAATATAGCAGATTTTGAAACAGAGGACTATCTAGCTTGACAAGGTCAACTTTTGCACCATCTTTACTTTCAGTGTTACAGAAAACACTGCCAAGAGCTTGCGGTCCTCACGGTGGTCCTTTGTGAGGCTGATACAACATTTCAGCAACCATTTTACAGTCAAACTGGTGGAGTCTCTCTCCATCTTTGAAAGGATGAGGTGGAGTGAAGAATGTGAGTAGAACAGTTGTTTAACATTACAGGGAGTACAACTTTAGGTAAAAAGGATTCCTGCGGGTAGTAGTATAGGGCACTTGGACTGTGATTACAGTTTGCTAATGCAACAAACTGACGTTATCACAATGAGAAAATAGTCTTGATTGTACAAAAGCCAAAACCAGGTACAAGTCCCAATGAGTCATGACAAATGGCTTTGGGGGAAACATGCAAGTTATAAATATAGATATAGAGATCAAGCCAGAAAAGGCTAGAAATGTGTCACAATGTCCCATATACAAGAATTTTGTGATGTCAGAATGACATTGGGCGGTGACAGTTGAATACTTGCGATTTGCCAGCAGAAGTAGTCAATCTCCATGTATGGAGATGTACAGTGCAGAGATTTGGATGGAGGATCCTGCACTGTTGCTGAGAAAGGAGGTTGTCCCAGGGTGGTAGTGGAGAGAACAAATGATCAGGAGCTCCGGGCACCAAACTCTACTGCCCCAGTCAGGGGTGATCAATATGTCTTGCGCTGGGTACATTCTGATGTTTCTCAGGACCTAAGGCAGGAAAAATAGCGATGGAAGTGCATACAGGATTCCATTTCCTTATTGCAGCCTAAATATGTCTTGCAATACCTAGGGCTGAAGATGGCACTCATGGTGTGGCAGGCAATGTTAGCTCAGCTCGTCTGCCCTGGCATTTAGAAACCCAGCCAGCCAGGTGGTTGGATACCAAAAAGATATTATGCTTCTCCAGCAGTCACCTCCAGAGACAAAGAGCCTCCTGACACAGGACCCCATTCTGCCCAGCATGTTGCAGCACCAGATGGTGGTCATGTTGCCCATGAGGACGTGCACACACCTCTCTTTAATGGAAGACAGGAAGGCTTAGGAGCCTTGCGAATTGGCCGAAATATCACAAGAATGAAGTGAAGCCAACTCTTTTTGAGAGACCCGAGATCTGTGATCTCCACTTCCCCCAAGTGACCCCCCCCCCCCCCACTCCTCAACCCAGCAGTGATGCATCTATTACAACTGTGCGTTCTGGTTGAAAAGGGACAAAGGGCATCTGTTAGCCACCACTGCAGGGCCTGAGCAGACTCGAGATAACTGTTTGTGTCTGAAAGGCATCCTTTATTTAGGGCCCACTGGGCCATAAAGTTACACTGTGGGCCCTAATATGCCATCTGATGTTCAGGGTGAGGAGGATGGACAAGGCAAGGAAACTAAGAATCCTCAGAGCCATCCGCACCAAAACCCAGGACTGACTTCCGTAGAGCTTATGCTGAGATCAAGCTGAAGACTTTTACACTGACCGCTTTCTTTTACAAAGCTTTTACCAAGTTTTAGTTGTGTTAGTAAGTAATTCCCAACTGTTCAGGAAATAGCTGGAGTAGGCCAGCAGAGCACTTGTTTTCTCAATCAAGTATTTTTGTAAAAGTATTCCGAAGAAAGGATCAGTCTTTCCCATCGAGGTTGGCAGCAACATAACATTATTTGATCACCTACTGAAACAAAACGTTGTCTTCAAAAACTCATTTTTGTGAGCTCTTGTATTTAAAACTTCAGCAATTCACGCTGATGCTCATTGAATTCATTCAACTTGTTCGAGTGATGTGGTTTCAGTAATATGTTAATTGATTTTACTTATTTCTATTCAAATTGATTCCAATGAAAAGACCTGGCGGTTTATGAATGCATGACAAGTCTTTGACAGACAAAGAGGAGCTAGCATTCCTGTGAGCTTAAAAAAACCCTACTTTTTCATAGTAACGCCACAAGGAATTTAATGACTGGGTAAAAATACTCAGGCAGAGAACGAAAACCAAGTCTAAGAAAGCATGCAGTTCCTGGAGCATCCAATTCAGGATTGAAGCTTTCTGGCGACCCTATCACTGTGGCAACAAGGCAAGCAACAGATACAAATTTGAGTAGCCAAGAATTTTGTAGCCTATGTTTATAATATACAGATTACAATTATGGTTCATAGAATACCTGCATCAATGCTTTCTTTAGGAGGTGTCTGCAGTGAATCATCATCATAATCATCACTATCCTCCTCACTATCATCTTCAGCTTCTTTTCCAGGGTCTTCCTCATTACTTGGTAGAATGAAATCAGGAGGGACAATGAAGGTCTCTCTCCTAAAAGCACAAGCACAATGGTTTGACATTATTTACTAATAAGAGGTTTCAAATTCAGGTACTGTTTCTAAGGATGATTGCACATAAAGTATTCAGCATATATCTTGTAATGACCTCTGATATTGCAAACACGTCTGTGTCTATGGCCACCCTGTCCCCATTGCTTTAAGTTTCAGTAGTCACATAAAAGGATTAGGAACATGTGGAAGGCTAGTGAGTTGACAATTCCAATTTTTATTCAAACTATAGGAAATTCATAAGTGACTTTCTGTGTCGAGAGCAATGCTTTGGCAAAACCTGACTCAAACTTCCTGAGTACGGGTCCAATCGAATAGTTGGCATGCGTTTAATCCATCTTTGAGGCTAATTACCTTTATCAATGCCATATAATTAATCAACTCTTGCAGCAAGTCAAACAGAAGATATACATTCCAATGTTTCAAATGATCATATCAGCATGGAAAAGAGAAACAAGAACGCCAAATCAAAGCAACTTACATTTGGTAACGAGGTTTCAGGTGGATATTTTGTCTAATTGCAGATTATTAACCTCTTGAATCTAGTTACACACCAGAATGTATCCAGAAAATTGAATTAGCTCATATGTGCATTCAACTCATGGCACAGAAAAGCTTCAACTCGACATCGGTGCCTCGCCTCCCACATGTTATGCAATGGAGTATTATATGGCACCACAACTCGTTATAACATTAGTTCTTGCCCTTTTTTCAACATCCTTAGAGGCAAAGGCAACAATGATAAAGGTCACAAAAAAGCAGCCCATACAACTAAGTGGGAATCGTTTATCGCTCATGTATCGTCCTTGACCTGGCAGAGATTAACATCTTCACTGTCCAGGGGCTCAAAGGTGGTGTTCAAGTCTCCGGCAAAGATGAGGAGAGAGAGGCCCTTGTTCTTGCTCAAATGATCCTCTAGGCACTTAACGGTCTTGGATGCACCACCACCTTTTACCCCTCTCGAATATATATTGTAGATTTCAATACAGGGAGCACAAACAGGACATCAGCAGAATAGCGGCAATGTCAGGACAATCTATATCAATTCTCAAGATTTTCCAATCTACAGTTGGTCTAAAGCAGATCGTTAGCCCTCCAGAATGACTGCCTAAGGAGTTTGAATTGACTGAAATAGAAACATTTAAAAAGACTTATTTATAGATTGGTACACTAGACCCGGATTCCAGAAAAACAAAAATTGTATAAATCAATATAATTATTCCAGACAGGTAGGATGACCTTTGTACAAAGACGTGCAACATTCCACAAAACAAGGTTCACCATAGCTTTGGTAGATGTTGTTATAACGGTGGAAGGTAGATCACACAACCCCAAGGGTCAGGGCTAAGAGGGCTGAGGATGGGATCATCAACAAATTACAACTCAGGCAAAATAGCCAGAATTAATGGTACGGCCTTCTCCTGTGTGTAAAATTCAATAGAATAGACATAGGACAAGTTAGAACTAAAAGGGCCTTCATACAGGTAACCCTGTTGAGTACTAAATGGTGAAGAAACACCCACTAAATTGATACGGGCAGATGATACTTCACGTAGTGGAGACCGTCCAGGGACATGCTCTGAAGGATAGCCGAAAGTGCCAGGAAAGCTAGCATCAGCCCATTGATATTTAAGGTGAATGTTTATATTAGAAAGAGAGAATGTTCTGATATCAAAAGCAACCAAATTATCTGCCAAATCCTCCTTCTTGAGAAGCAGTTCAATATTCTTGGTTCGTGTTTTTGGACAAATGACTTCCTCTTTGCGCCACAAAGGCAATGGATTTTTAGGGATGTTTATCATAAAAGTGTTTTTGGGACGTTGGAGGGGCCTAGTGCAAGAGCTAGGGATGAACCTTTGATTAGTACTCAGCAGGGGTTCGTTAAGACACCCAAGATTTTGTGTTTTGTCCCGATTGCTAAACTGCCTGTATCCGAGAGGATGCCCCAACGACCTCAAAGGCCTCTGTTCATTACACACCATAGACCCACCAATTTCCCCCGAGTTTATTTTAACCTGGTTGCAGAATGTGTCAGTAGGCCCTGTGGGAAGATGTACTAGAGCAGACTTGAGAACTCTGACCCAGTACTGAGAGTCCTGATTGAGTATATGCTGTTGTATGTTTGGGAGGGGACGAGACCTCTCCCGAACTGGTTGATTAATCCTGTTAGTATGGTGTGTAATCCGTGATTTGAGAGCCCACACTTTCTCCTCTAGATCCTGTATTTGTTGTGTGAGGTGTGCCATATCATTTTGAGAGGCATGTTGTAAAGACCACGCAGTAAGGTAGGAGTAAGTTAAGTAGTCTTTATTGAAGCGTAAGCCCTGACACCAATAGGTGTCTTATCATAACAGCAGTCTTCCTCCAACTGCCCACCAACAGCCACACTCGCCCAAGGTTCTACAATAGAACAGAGGGACGTCATAGTACATTGGGCGAGGGCGCGCGGCAAGGGGACTGTGCAAGGCATGTAGCGAGAACAAGAACAGTGGAAAACACAACAAATCTCCTCATTTACAGAATTTGTGAAATATATGCAGTAGAAAGAGGGGGGGGGGAGAAAAGGGGTGCGAGGAGAAAACAAGTTAATCAGATACAAAATCTTGTACCTTTTTTGGTAGAATTATTTCTCGCCGTGTCTACTAGTGACAGGTTCCTTGACCATGGCCCCACCAGCATGGGAACCATGGAGAGGTGAACAATCTTGAGTAATGTCATAAGTTCTGGCCTGAGGTCGTAAACCCGGACACCAATAGGCGTCTTATCATAACAGCAGTCTTCCTCCAACTGCCCACCAACCGCCACCCTCGTCCAAGGTTCTACAATAGAACAGAGGGACGTCATAGTACATTGGGCGAGGGCGCGCGGCAAGGGGACAGCGCGAGCCAGGTAGCGAGAACAAGAACAGTGGAAAACACAACACATGTAATGTGGATTTAGCACTTATGAGCTTGTATACCCTCTCCTTGGTATTATAGACCCCTGTCAAATCCTCTAAGGCGAGTAATGGTTACAACCGGGTATTATAATAGTAGATGGAACAAGGCTCGAGACTCGCTCATACAGGTGAATTTGTGAATGACAGATTCAAGTTCCCCCTCCCGAGCCTGCTCTTGAATACCTGGGGGGGCTAGGTACTTTCGAGGTATGTTTCCTCATTGGCTGCTCATGAAAAAAAACTAGTGATAGTGGGAGCTCCTTTGTTGTTTTTTGGAATAGCACCCAGGGCTCCTTGGGATGAAGAAGAATCTGTACCTATGGTGAATTCGACCTCTTCTATTAAGAGGTTGATTTCTTTGTGGGTACAGTTATCTGATTTAGCAGGGCCCTTTGAATGTTTAGCGGTGCCCTGAACTAGTTCAGTAGCCTTCTGTTTCCCCATTGTCAATAAGCAGTTGAGTAAATTGTTACCAAACAACAACCTATACAGCGTTCGCCACAACAGATGTAATAAGCATTCACCAAACCAAGAAGATAAATGCCAATGGATAGGATTATTAAAGATCTAATACATCCACCTCAATGCAGGACAGCTACTCTTACATATAAATGGTTATTAATCAGTGGCGGTCCCAACGATGCAAGAGCTTTAGGTGTAAATACTACAGCATCAAATAACCCAGTACCTTTGAAGTACAGGAAAAAAAAAACATGGGGGTGGCCCATCCCAGCCTCTTCTGGGCTCTGACAGGGGTAGATGGGCCTGCCCTTGGCCCGGGCTTTGCCTAGGCGCTTCCCATGCTGCAGGATTGTCCAAGTGCTTTTGAGAGCGCTGAGTGAAGGCCCCGGCCCTTGGAGCAGGAGACTACAGCTGTGCCTCCTGGTTCATTGGAAGATGGCGGAATGAGTCCCCTGGTGCTTTGAGGGTCATTCAAGGCAGTACATCCACACAAAAGGTTGCAATATGTACCGTGCTGCGGGATTGTTAAATCTCTTTTTGATGAGAAAAAAACCGATGGATTTAACCCAGATCTGTTACTGGGGGTGATTGTTTGATTTGTTCAGCGTTCAGTCCACCATCTGAACTTTTTGCATTTGTCGCATAAGTCAGAAGGATATGCTCAGACGTGGGTCCTGTGCGCCGTATACCACCAGATTCTAAGCTAGCCTGGCTGATGAGGGGTGATACCCTGAATCTGGATCCCGGGTACTTGTTTCTGGTCCAGGGAGGACTTGGCCTGGCAGTTCGGGCTGGACTGTTCCCATGGGAGAAGGGTCAAGACTGATTTCATATGGCTGGGTCCCCACTGGAATGGCATGGTGAGCAAAAAAATCTATGGATTTAACCCAGATCTGTGACTGGAGGTGAATGTTTGATGTGCTCAGCATTCCGTCTATCATCTGTTCTTTCTGCATTTGCGGCCCTAAGTGGGATAAGTATGTTCGCTATGCCACCAGATTCAAGCTAGCCTGGCTAACGAGGGGCGATACTCCAAAACAGTTCACCGAATGATTGTTTCTGGTCCAGGGAGGACTTGGCCAGGCAGTTCGGGCTGGACTGATCCCAAGGGGAGCAGGGTCAAGACTGATTTGCATATTGCTGGGTCCTAAATGGAATGGCATGGTGAGCAACCAAAACTATGGATTTACCCCAGATCTGTGACTGGGGTGAATGTTTGATTTGTTCAGCATTCCGTCCATCATCTGTTCTTTTTGCAATGGTTATTAATCAATGGCAGCCCCAATGATGCAAGAGTCTTAGCCATCAAATAACACTGTACCTTTGAAGTCCAGGAAAAATAAATCAAGAGGGGTGGCCCAGCCCAGCCACCTTTAGGCTCTGACAGATGATTTGCCCGGGCGCAGCCAACACCTGTCCCACATTCTAAAATTGCTTTTGAGTGCTATGAGTGGAGGCACTGGCCCCTGGAGCAGGATATTGCAGCCTCGCCTCCTAGCACGTTGGAAGATGGCGGACTGGGTCCACTGGTGCTTTGAGGGTCATTCAGGGCACTATACCCCCACAAAAGGTTGCAGTAAGTCCCGCCCGGCTGAATTGTTGAAGCGCTTTTGAGTGCGGTAAATGGAGGCCCCGCCCTCTGGAGCACAAAATTGCAGTTCTGTCACCTTTTGTGTTGGAAGATGGGGGAATGAGTCCCCTAGTGGTTTGAGGGCCCTTCAGGACAGCACACCCCCAGAAAAGGTTGCATTATGTCCCTCGCTGCAGGATTGTCAAAGCGCTTTGGAGTGGAGTCCCCTCTCCCTGGAGCAGGAGATTGCAGTTGTACCTCCCAGCAAATTGGAAAATGGGAGAATGCGCCCCCTGGTGCTTTGAAGGTCCTTCAGGGCAGTACACCCACACAGAAGGTTGGAATATGTTCCTGGAAAAGTGAAAGATGTGAGTAAGTATGAACAACCAGGTCAAGTTTGGAAGAATGCACGATTAAGATATGCATCATGCATGCTGTCTTGCTTCATTGGAAGCAGTCTTTTTTAGCAAATGGATTGTTTCAAAGTAGTACTGAGATCAGAGCTTCATTCATCAGTCCAACTGCAATAGTTTTACCTTTTGTTTTCAACAAAATAACATATTTCTTCTAAGTTGATATAAAATATATCCAATTCAACTGAGACTATTTTAATACCTTATTTGGGATGCACATTTTTCCTTTTTTGTTTTTCTCTGCATCTCTAGCTGATTCATTTCCTCTGCTTGATCTTTCATACACTTGGTCAGTTGCTGGTCAAGACGCCAAACAAATATACAGCTGTCAGGAAACAAATACATAGCAATGTACGTTATTTTTTTGTATGGCAGATAATGCACTTTGTGAATGACACTATCAAGAATAAAGAACAACATGGTACATAATGTAAACAGTTGTATTTGCATGAACTAAGCTAAATCCCAAATCCATAAGAAATTCACTCCAGGAAAGTTTGTAAAGTGTTTATTCAGCAGCACAGCAAAATGTCATGTAAGTAGATCCACTGGTTTTGCCTCTTGCATTCCCCAATCAAAAAAGAAAGTTGGGAAGAACAACAAATAGCACAAAACAACAGCTTGGCATACAAAAATACTATTGAAACACTTTGACCTATTTGAAAAAAAAATCTGCAAATCTCCCAGGTGGCTGTCTGATCCTGTCAGTTTCTTTTACCAAGAGGCCACAGAATCAGGAGACCCAAAATCAACAGTGTTTCCAGCATTACGGTGACCATTTTGCACTGTGTCACCAAACTTCACAAGAAAACCTTTAACACATTCTTCATCTTTCCTTATGACACCATCTTCAACCCCAGTTCCAACAAACTTGGCAACTATTAACGTTCCATACTCTCCCATCCTGCGTAATCACACAATTTGTGAACACTTTAAGTACCTTCATGGGTTTGCCAAATTCGCACAATTTTAGGTTTGCGAAACCTCACTCAATCTCCTATTTTAATTTGATGAGCCCTAGTCTTCCACTTGGCATTATACTGTTCCTTGGACTTATCCTGCTTTCTCTTCACCCTTTCCGTAACATGACTCACATCACTTTTTTTCTTCCACACTTCTCCTTGAACCACCACAAAGACAAACTGGAAGCAGGATCATGCCCTTTTAACAATTTAAAAGGACTAATTTCTGTTGTGGAATAAGGAGTAATATAAGTCCACAACCTTTGCCCCAAAGCCCTTCTCCAATCCCCTCTTTGTTTGTGTAAATCTATGACAAACTCTTTCAATACACGGATACATTTTCCACTTGATCATTTTCATGTGGTTCATATAATGCAGTAGTGACATGTTTACTGCCACAGTGCCTGAGGAAAGCTTCCATTTCAGAAGATTTCAGTTTCACTCCATTGTCCGTCACCAACACTGACGGACAAACCTATCTGGCAAACACTTCTTTGAAAAACTCAATAACTACATTAGTAGACGTCTGTGATACAACCTTCACTTATGGACATTTGGAATGATAATCTATCCAGACTAAAGCAAAACAAGTGTCCATAGGCAGAAAATTAAAGCTAGCCTGGGCTGATGAAGGGTGTTACCCAGAACCCGGTTCCAGGATGCTTGTTTCCGGTTCAGGGAAGACCTGGCTTGGCAGTTCGGGCTGGACTGTTCCCATGAGACATAGGGTCAAGACTGATTTGCATATAGCTGGGTCTTAAATGAGGTGGCAAAGTGAGCTAGAGAATGATGATGGATTCAACCCAGATCTGTGACTGGGGGTGAGTGTCTGAAAAATGTCAGCGCTCCGTCCATGATCTCCTTGTGTTTGCTTTGTTCGCCCTAAGTTCGCAGGGTATGCCCAGACGTGGGTCCCTTGCTCACTTTGCCACTGGATTCAAGCTAACCTGGCTGAGGAAGGGTGTTACCCAGAAACCGGTCCCAGGATGCTCGTTTCCGGTTCAGGGAAGACCTGGCTTGGCAGTTCGGGCTGGACTGTTCCCATGAGGCATAGGGTCAAGATTGATTTGCATATAGCTGGGTCTGAACTGAGGTGGCAAAGTGAGCTAGAGAATGATGATGGATTCAACCCAGATCTGTGACTGGGGCTGAGTGTCTGAAAAGTTTCAGCGCTCCATCCATCATCTTGTTTGCAGAAAATTAAATTGACCAGAAATATCAAAAGCGACATTTTGCAAAGGGTGCTCAGGCCACTTCACACGTCTCAAAGGAGCAGAACGGATCATCAACAAAATATCTCTATTTGCACAAACCTCACATTCCCTGACCATCCTGTCTACCATTCTGTCAACCACAGGCCACCCAAAATAATTGTGCACAAAACGCTTCATGGTGGACATCCCTGGATGTCCTTTATGGGCCAGCCTTGGAATGATCTTCTGTACCCCTCTGTGAGGAACACATTTCTCTTCTTTAAACATTAAATCTCCTTCCACTTCCAACTCATCCACAACTTTGTACATAGATAAGGGATCCAACGCCACATGCCTCCGTTTGGGCCAACCTTCCAGAACATATTTGTTTGTACCCTGCCAAACCGTATCAGATCTTTCACTCTATTTGCAGAATGTTTCTTAAATCTCCTCAAATTGTTTGGACACTATGTATTTTTTTGTGGCAATCATTTCACATTCAACAGCAATATTTCCTTCCATACTCTGCTGGCATGGTAAACAGGACAAAAAAACATAAGTCGCCACATTCTTTTTCCCCAGAACAAATTCTGTCCTAAAACAATATTCTTGTAATCTTCAGGTGTGTCTGGCAATACGCGCCATCGAGTTCCACCCCCCTCCGGGAAACAATATATTGACCAATGGGTTGTGATCTATTCTCAACAAAAATTTGATGCCCGATACATAGTTCATGAAAAGTTCTATGGCCCAAACGCACTCTAAAAGCTCCCTTTCAGTTACATAGGATCTGGCACCTCTTGGGGATAGAGAGGCTTTATTTATTACTCACGCAACAAGGGGACTCATACCTGGAGATACGACAGTCGTTTCTCACGCTCCTCTCCCAGTAATTCACAGAGCTACCCTATGCCAGATACTTGAGATTGTTGCACTTGACCACTCCAGTGGAGTGATTACAAATCTAACCAAGGTTCTCCCAACTAATGAAAGAGACCTTGCGCCACCTCCGACTGGATATGCCATTTGCGATCCGCTAGGCATAGATGGCTCAGTTTGCCCGCCCTGGCAATCAGAGAACCTGCCAGGTGTTGAACCACCAGGGTTAGGCCCTGCTGTTCCAGCCATGTCCAGAGATGCAGGGCCTCTCGACAAAAGGTTCCCACCCCGCCCTGCTTGTTGCAGTACCACATGGCGATGGTGTTGACCATGAACACCTGCACTAGTGTCCTCTTGACCGAGGGAAGAAATGCTTTCAATGCCAATCGAATCGCTCAGAGCCTCAACAAATTTATGTGGAACCCCGACTCCGACGGAGACCAGTGTCCCTTTATCTCCACCTCTCCCAGATGGCCACCCCATCGCAGAAGTGATGCATCTGTCACAACTGTGTACCGTTGACCCAATCGTGGTTCGTCAACCACCACCACTGCAGATCTTTCGCAGTTCCTTCTGAGATCTGAACCACTTCTGTGAGATTTCCCTGATGCCGTGCCCAGTGGAACTTCAAGTCCCACTGCAGAGCCTGCATACGCCTCCTGGCATGCTTTACTAACAGGATGCATGAGGCCCAACAGCCTCAAAGTCAGTCTCACCGAAATCCAGGATAGAGGCCGAAACATCAGAATATTAACTGAATATCCTGAACTCACTGCTCTGGATGATAGACCAGACACTGCACTGTGTCCAGAACAGCTCTGATGAAAGGGGAGCGTCTGAGAAGGAGTCAGGTGTGACTTCGGCACATTTATAGAGAACCCGAGCAAATGCAGGAGGTTCGCCTTAGTCTGAAGGTAGAAGACGACAGCCTGGGGCGAGGACACCTTCAACAGCCAGTCGTCGAGGTAGGGGAAGAGTGACACCCCTAACCTGTGCAGATGAGTTGTTACCCCCGCTATCTTGGTGAACTCCCGAGGGACACTGGTAAGGCTGAAGGGGAGTAAGGTAAACTGAAAGCGCTTGCCGCCTACCTTGAACCGCAGATAACGCCTGTGGCCCGGCAGGATGGGGATGAGAAAATATGTATCCTGCAGGTCCAACGCTACTATCCAGTCTTCTTGGTCTAGGGCAGACAAGACCTGAGCCAGAGTGAGCATCCTAAATATCTCCTTCTTGAGGAAGACATTGACAGTCCGAAGATCTAAAATGGCTGCAACCCTTTGTTTTTCTTCAGAATCAGAAAGCAGCGACAATAACAACTACTGCCCACTTCTGAACCCCGTACTCTCTATATAGCTCCCTTGGCCATGAGAACTGTAACTTCCTCCTGGAGCAATTTTAAATAATCCTCCGTCAGCCGTTCCTGATTTGGCAGAATGGGAGGAGGGAAAGAAAGGAAAGGCAGAGAATAGCCCTGCAGAATGATCTGCAAGACCCATTTGTCCGATGCTATGGACCTCCGGTGGGGGAGATAATGATGGGTTCTCCCGCCAACTGCAGTGGTGTAGTCTTGCAGTGTCAGACTAGGAGTGCTTGGAGGCTGAGGCTGCCGAGGGTAGGGTGGCTGATTACTTCTGGCTTCCATTCCTAGGTCGGAATGAACCAAGTCCCTGCACAGCTGGGGAAGCCTGCGCAGGACGGTGGATGGGGTTGGAAACCCCTTGTGTTGCCACGAAAGGGGCAAAAGGTAGACAGGCAACAAGGAGTAGAAGAGAGGCCCAAGAATCTGGGCGTAGCTCAAGAGTCCTTGAACCTCACTAGGGCCAAATCTTTTCTTTTTCCCTAAACAGGCAGGTTCCATCAAAGGGCATGTCCATCAAATTTGACTGGATATCACCTGAGAAGCCAGTTGTCTTAAGCCAGCCGTGGCGCCTCAAGGCCACTGTCGTGGAAATCGATCTGCCCAGCGAATACATCGTATCAAGGCCACACCTTAAGGTGAGTTTTGCTTTAACTCTCCCGTCCCTAACTGCCTAAGAGATCACAGCCCGGGCCTCCTCCAGGACTTGTGGCAGCACTTGCGTAACCATCTCCCACAGGCAGTGGGCGATACAGACCAATAAGCACGCAGTATTCTCGACCGCGATGCCAGGCTGGAGAAAGAAAACATTTTCTTACCAAATGAATCCAGCCTCTTGGATTCACTATCCAGAGGGGCGGGAGGGAACACGCATTGGGAGGTAGAAGCCAGTACCACCAAACTTTCTGGGGTGGGGTGTTGGCTGAGGAACATTGGGTCATCCAGAGCAGGACGATGGCAGCGTGCAATTGTCCTATTCACAGGAGCCCCATATGCTAGGCTTGGACTACCTGCCTGGAATGACATCAGTAAGTGCTTTATTAAAAGGCAAAAGGGGTTCTGAGGTGGAAGCCCCAGGCTTAAGAACTTCAGTCAGGAGATTAGTTCTGACCTGCACTGAGGGCAGCTCCAGTCCAAGGACCGCGGCTATCCTCTTGACCGCCATGGCATAAGATGCCCCCTCCTCTGCAGTCACAGTTGGCGGACAGAGCATGCAAGCATCTGGAGAAGTATCCAGTCCACTGGCCACTGGCTTCCTCAAGTTCCCCATACCAGTCCAACTGCTCTGCAGAGCCACCCTGTTGTTCCAGAGGGTCCATAGACTCCTCCCATTCATCTCCCGAGCCTAACACATCCACAAAGTGTTCAGGTGACAAAATAAAACCCTTGGATTCAATCGAAGTCGGAATCGGCGTCGAGCAACGTTGTTCTGACTCCGTGCCGTCGGAATAAGGATGGGGCTGGCATCGCCTCTGGGCGCCGGTGGCGCCAAGGATCACCTACTTCGGGTCTGATGCCGGGGGTTGGTCGTGGTGGCGAATCCGACAGAGGCTCGAAGGCTCACCAGAGGGGTTGGCCAGCTCAAATCCACGGCACATAGCCTCGTAGAACTCTTTGATCATAGAAGGGGTCGCTCCGGCTCCTGGAAAAGGAGGGAGACGCAAAGTCAACACTGGCTCTGACTCTTTTGAACCGTGCCTAGAGCGTCGGTGCTCCTTACCTCCATCGTCGACCGACAACAGTCAAGGTTAAGAGGAAGTCCACTTGGACTTCTTCTTCTTGTGCCTGTTCTCCGAGTGTCCCAGCGACCTCGAGTGGGACGAAGAGGACTTTGGGCTCCGAAAGCGGTCCCACAACCTCCTCTTCCTTGATCAGGACCAGGACCTCAGGACCTCTGAAGACTCTCGCTTGGCGGTGTCGGCTGTTTGGCCACAAGGAGCTTCAAAGCCCGCTCATGTAAGGTCTTAGGAGCCATAGCCCGACGGTCCGAGCATGACTTCGGATCGTGGTTGCGCTCGAGACACCAGAGCCACACGTGGTGGGGATAGGTGACCAATATTGTGCAGGAACAGACCACGAACAGCCTAAACCCTATCTTCCTCGAAGACATCCTCACACACAATGGAAATAAATCTGGAATTCAACAAAAAATCAAGAAAAATCCTGTTAAAAAGCGACAGACAAGTAGCTGTTCCCTTATCAGCACTTAACTGGAGCGTAAAGAAAATAACTGACATCCGCACGCCTAGGTGGCGCATATATAGGTACTGCAACATCATAACCGACGCCGACAATGTCACGCGGAGTCGAATGGAGCCACCTGGTGGCACGCGCATGGGGTATTGCTCAGCAAAAGTTTCCAGATCCATCCTGACGCTTGGGAAATTCAAAGGTAAGGAATCTGCAGCTAGAAGTCTCTTCCAGATAAATGAGTTTCGGTCTACAGATATAGTTCCCTCATTGTGAAAACAGGCTAAAATATCACCCCTCCATAAAAACCCACAGCTGACCCTAATTTCCCAGTAAACTACAGGCCTATTTCCCTGATGCCAGCGCCATCCCAACTATTGGAAAATGTGTAGATCCGCAGCTGTCAGAATATTTAGAATTGAATGAGCTGCTACACCCCAGCCAGTCTGGTTTTAGGCCAAAGTTTAGAGACTGCACTCCAGGAAGTATTCGAACGAGCCAGAAATACGGTCCCCCATTCCAGTCTGCCCTCTCAAACTACAGGACTTAGGGATTGGGGGTTCAGCATGGAAGAGGCTGAAATCTTTTTTTTATGATAGGGGCCAGGAAGTCTGTATGCTTTCATCTTTCTCAGGTACAATGAGAGTCACAGTATGAGTGCCCCAAGACGCTGCCCAGCAATGTCTATCATCTATATGGCACCCAACTTGCTGCCTTGGCAAGTCTCTGAGGTCAAAATATTCTCCTACGAATGAGGAGGAACATGGCGAGCCTATCGCTAGCGGATGGCCTTGCTTGGAGAAGTTAACCTGGTCAATGCCTTTTCAATCATTTTGTTCTTGCCCCCTGTAACAAATACACACTATACTTTGATTTTGCTCTGATTTATGGCTGCAGCGTTTGTATGAAACTCACCCTGATAGCGGATCAGTAGTCGGACCGAACAAGGTTAATGCCGCCAGATGACGAGCACTCTTGAGATCCTTGCTGGTCCATAGCGGTTGTTTCCCTGCATCACGTACGTGCTCTAGCAGCCTGCGTTTGTTTTCGGGTGAATGCAAGCAGGCTCAACACAGCATGGAGCATAGCCTGGGGGCTGGAGAGAGATTCCGGCATCTGAGGCACAGTCCAGGTTACTGGGACGGAGGCTGGAGGTAGCAGGAATGCACCACGAATGTCAGAGAACTTGAGCTTGCCCCCCTACGGTATTTCCGTATATTCATGATTCCTCTGTTAGTTGTGTAGTAGGAACCGAAGCTGGGGGCACAAAAGAAGGTAGTAGAGATGGCCAGCTGAGACAGAGAAACTTGACGGAGCCAAGGACATTTGCAGCCTTGGAAGATCCAACTGGCTAACCTTTGATTCCAATTGCAAAAACTTTTAACCTGTTACAAGGAGCAGTGGGAAACAGGTATTCGCTGTGCTCTTGCCAAGAAAGAAAGGAAGGCGAGTCCCTCTACTAGAGAGCGCAATCCGGACACAGCATTCTCCAGGTTTGGACCAGTCAGGTAATCAACTGCTAATCCAGGAAGATAGCCCGTATTTCAGCTGGTAAGAAAGTTGGTGTGACAGGCACTAAGCCAACTCCATCACTTAATTCTTTCTTTGGAATAATTGAGCAGTCTCAGGATCACAACTAACTGGTGGAGGTAGCCTTATGACAGACAAGAGGAGGGGTGGCTATCCCAGTGTGGAGCTGTGGGAAAAAGGCAGTATCTACACTTATACCTTTGGCAAATTGATTTGGACTGCTCTCTGCAGTAAGGAAGGAGGGTGTCTCTCCAGCTAGCAGCCTGAGCTGTTCTCCAGCAGCACAGAAGCACATGACGGTTAGAGCTATTTTGCAGGGTTTTAAAAGGTGGAAAAGGGGAGGCAGAAGACTCAGATGGACGCGAAGAGGGGTTTGCCTGATTCCTTGGAAAATATTCTCTTGAATCTCAGATTAAAAAATCATGAAAAAGCTTGAGATATCTGAGATAAATCAGAAAGAAATCCAGGGGGAATGCGGTGTATTAGGGAAGACATTTTATGATCTTGCAGAACGAACCTTCACTCTGGAAAAGAACCTGGAGAAGATGAGCCTTACTTTGCACTTCAGCACCCAGGAGACAGACGAGCTAAAGCTGCAGAATAAAGCATTGATGAAAGACCTATAAAGGCTGGAAAACCATCATAGGCGTAACAAGCTAAGCTTAGAATTAGAGGAAAAGCAAGCAGAATATGAAGGAAGGCTGGCAAAGAAAATTCATGCTAGGTGGAGAGCCAGCAAGATGCAGCATTATGCATGTGTTGAAAATTGGAGTTTCCTTCTAGCAAAACTAAAACCATTAGAACTAGGAACATCATACACATGTTAGTAGACCCTAATACATAGAAGCTCTTCGATACCAAGAAAGAAATCAAAAAGGATGTTTTAAAATATATGAGCCTGATATATAAGGACGACATTCATATAGATATAGCTAGCATTAGAAACTTCACTGTGTGATACTGATCTCTCAATGTTAGCCAAGACACAGGTTGGAGCTCTAAGTATAGAAATCACTGAGGAGGAAATACGGAGACAGATCATGAAATTAAAGGTTGGAAAGGCATCGGGCCTGACAGGCTCCCAACTGAGCGTTAAAAAGTGATGATAGGAACACTGCAGTGTTTATATGAAGCACCAGTCACAGGGGTTCTAGTTAACGAATGTTGGAAAGTGGGTTATTGGTAGGGGAAAATGTAGGTCTGCCACTGGCAATAAGACCACTAACACGATAGGACTCAGCATAGGTCTTAGAAAATTATTCCTATGCTCAACCCTTGGTAACGTGGCTGCGAGCAGACAGGCTTTACTTCAAAGACAGGTATGTAAAGCTTTTAAAAACACAATTTCAGGAAATAATTAAGACACCACATATAATAAAAATCCAACACCAATTTATAAAAATAGGAAATATTGTTATCTTTACAATTACACCAAAACGACAAAAATCCAATGTAGGGAATCGGAGATATGAATTTTCAAAGTTTAAATAAAATATAGCACTTAGAAGATTATAGCACCATATTGTGATACCTGCTTGCGATAGACCGGGTCAAAGTCAAAGTTTCAGGCCGACCACAATGGAGCCCTGGGCGGCTACAGTTTGCGGCAGGTCCCGGTCTTAGTTTCTACCTTCTCACTTAGAAACTTTTCTGGAGCTTTTTCTTGCGAGGCCCCTCAAAGCTCCCAGTCAGTCCGGATCCGGTGAGGGTTCGCCGGCTTGACTTGTGATGAGGTCCCGGTCAACTTCCCTGGAGCGGACTTAGAACATTTCTCAAGATCGCTTCAGAGGGGCAACTCAGGAATCCAGGCCGGTACGCGATGGAAGACAGGCGGCTTGGCTCTCGCGGTTGCTCCCGTTCACCTTTTCTAGGAGCGGACTTAGAAACTTTTCTGGAGCTTCTCCTGGCGGGGTCTTCGATGCTCCTCATGTAGCCATATCCGGTGAGGGTTCGACGGCTTCAGATTTTCTTTAATCCTGGTCAATCTCTGGAAGTTGGATCCATGGAGCTTTTAGCGGGATGAACATGGTTGGCTTGGTCGGCTCACGGTTGAAGGTAGGCGGTCTGGCTTGCAAGGTTGAGTCGGTCCCTCTATGGAGCGTTTTTTTCAAAGTTGGTCCAAAGATCTCCAAACTTCTTGAACTTCTTCCTGAAGTTCCTCAAGGGGCCCCAAAGTGTCACAAACTCACTCCAAGGGTCTGGAAGCTCCAAGATGGTCCTTGAAAGTTGAGGATGTCAGTTCCCACAATCCACTGGTACAAACCCATTACAAATCCACTGGTATTTCTCCAAGGTGTAGATTTAGTTGGTGATGTTCCAGTTGAGCTCTTTTAACCTGTAGCTTTCAGGGAGTCCACTCTTTAGTTTTTTTTCCAGCAAAATAATCCACAGGGCTGGAGTTGCAGATGGTGCAGTTTTCAGAGTTCAGGCCTTAGAAATCTTTTCACAGCAAAACTTTGCAGCAGAGCACTTCTTTCAAGCAGCAGATCTGGAGGGCTCTGCCCCTCTCAGACACTTATTCCAAGTTCTCTGGGTCAAGCAGGAGGTCACTTCTGACCAATGGTAGCAGGGTAACTCCTCATAGTTATGACCACATCCTATAGAGTGTGGCATTATTTTGTCCCAGAATGCATCAAATCTTCCAAATCCAAAATGTTTGATTTTCCAGCAAGGAGGTAAGAGCTGGATAAACACCCCTCCTAGGATGGCTTATTTCCATAGACTCTCCCCCTACCATCTGCACATACCTTCCCTAATCCTGGGTCTGGTGGGGGTCAAAAGTGTAAAGTGGAAACTGACACTGTGGCCATCCCTCTGCCTTTGAAGACCATGGTTTACGACCCCTTCCCCTGGCCTGGCATTCCTATTTAACAGCACACTGCCCTGCCAGCAGAGCGGATTAACACCAGGGGCTCTTTATCACCTTTTCAAGGCAGCCTGGCTAATCCACTTAACTCTGACCAATCAGGGCAGACCACTGGAAGGCTGAATTTGGACTTACAAACAGGAAAGTCGTATAACTTCTTGTAAGTACACTTTAGGAGAAATTCAACAATATAATATTGTTGGATTTCTCACTACCATTCTAGGAAGTGTTTGAATGGTAGCTCTATCGCCTTCCTATCAGGAGTTATTATTTAATAACTTCCTGCAATGTTAATCTATGTGGCCTGGGATTTGCAATGGGGAAAATGACTTGGGCCAGTTTTCTAGCACCAGGGCTTATAAAAACATATTTTGTAAGTATTTCCCTAATTTCTACAGGACCCCCCCCGTGCAACTAGGGGAGACTTTAGGGGTTCTGAATCTGCAGAAATATGGCAGATCCTCCTTCCGCAGTGCTCCTAGCATCAAAGTCGAATTTGAGCAGCACTTTAAAACAATGTGGGGAGTGAACTGTGAAATTTCACTTAACCCAGGCATATAAAAACTAATTTTATAAGGGTGTACCTTATAAATACCTACCCCCCACCCCTGGGATACCTAGGGGAGATCCTGGGGGTCCCTAATATGCCAAGACATTGTAGGTTATCCATTTGTAGGTGCCCCAAACACCAAAGTTGAGTTTGGGCACAATTTACTTTTTAAAAGCAGTCCTGGCACCCAGGGATGATTTTAAACGGACCTCAGGCCTCAGCAGTGCACACATGCAAGTGCAGAAAAAAAGCTGCTGGCCTCTAAATTGCCATGCCCCAGGCTACTGGGGACTTCTAGGTAGTTTTAATCCCCTGCCCTATTATATACTAGGAGCTTATAGGGTAGGTCATGCCAATCACAGGGGTACCCCACCATACCATTGTGTACCCTAGTGTATGTAGGTGTTTTAACTGTATTCTAATGTGTCTCTTTCACCTTAGCACTGACCCTGTGCCTGGTTAGGCAGAGCCCAGGGTCAGTCAAAATCAGTTACCACCAGTATCAGTCAGCAAAATGTTAAGGGAGTGCCCAGGGCACATGATGACTTTGCAACAATGATGAACTGACACATGCTTTTTGTATCATAAGGAGCACCAGACAAGTGTGCCCACTGTGACAGCTATTATTCAACCTTTATTTAGAGCCAATCACTCCATTGATTAGGTGAGACTCTACCATCATTACTTTTAGTGTCCCCGGTTTTGAGGTTAAGTTAGTTATGCAGAAGACATCTTGCTGGATACTGGTAAACAAGGCAGTTAAACACGCTGGCGAGTTTGGTAAGATCTCAGGATACTCAATAATTTTAAGGACAAAATCAAGGTTATGTCATGGGAGATGGAGAGTGGCTTGCTAAACACCAGCCACCAGATGAGGTATCTGGAGGACCAGTGAATCCATACACTGGAGGATATTCCCCTGGTGAAAGTGAGTCAAGAAATAGAGAAGCTCTTGGGGAGATGGAAGAATCTGCCGTTAATCGATGGCAGAGCCAGCTTGGTTAAAATTATGATTCTTCTTAAAGTCACCTTTTTGTTTAACACCACACCCTTCATTTTTCCAAAAGAGAGTACCAGAAAGCTTTGGGGCAGGGTAAGTAGTTGTCTGTGGGCATCAGACTCTCTTGGAAAAAACTCATGAGAATGTGGATGGGTGGCAGCTTGGCATTACCTTACTTCCAGATTTCTTGTCACGCTTTTCAGTTTAAAAACAATAGGCTGCTAGTCAACGAACCAGCAATGCTAGAGGGCTTAGGAGCAGCCATTTTTTAAAATTAATTTGGGGACCCAAGTATTTTAAGAAGGTTAGGCTGAAAGCCCTTATTGCCACATTGAAGACATGGGTCAGCTTGAGGAGAGTCCTTAGCATACCTACTATATGCACTTTCAGCCCTCATTTAGGATGCACCTGCGACACCAGACTGCCTGAAGGATGTGCTAAGTCAACCTTTGAGGAATGCAGACTTAAATTAACGGAGAGATTAAAGTGACGGGGCAAAGCTCGAAGGGTGGGTTGAAATGACAGTGTTTAGTGGGGGTACATTTTTAAAGTTTTAGTATTATCAGCTACATGCATGGTGGGCGTCACAGGAATTGACCAATGAAATGTGAAGCACCGCAAGCTGACGATTTACACATGTTTCTGACCTGCCCGGCATGGTCGTCTTATTGGAACAGTTTTAGTAAGAGCATCAGTAAAATATCTGGCCAAGTGAAGCCCCCAGCTGGTGTTTTTTGGTGAGGCTCATGCATTGAATATCGCAACAAATAGTCCCAAGGCAAGGCTTAATTTTTATCTGGTGGTGTTGGCTAGGAGAGTGATATGCAAGTTTTGACGTTGAAGTTAAAAGTATTTGTAGAGCGCACTGTGACCGGGCGGTTTCCTGGCGCTTAGAAGATTACTAGAGGCGGAAAGAGAACAAGGGAGGTCAGAGGGAGGGAAACGCCTGGGCGAACAAATGGGTCTTAAGCGCTTTCCGGAAATGTAGATAGGTGGTAATGGATCGAATAATAGGTGGGAGGCTTTTCCAAAAGCGGGGAGCGAGGGTGGAGAACCTAGTGCCACTAGCTCGAGACTTACGGAATCGGGGAACAGTAAGACGAGCCTGACTGGATGAGCGGAGATTGCGGCTGGGAAGATAATGAGAGACCATGGAGTTAATGAAGAGAGGGGCTGTGCGAGCACGGGCCATGAAAACTATACATCCCATTTTGAAGAGGGTACGGTACAAAATAGGTAAACAGTGAAGGGATTTTAGAAGAATGGATGTGTGGTGAAATTTAGGGAGCCGATGGGTAAGGCGAGCCGCCTGATTTTGGATAGTCTGGAGGCGCCGCAGCTCGTAGGCGGGAACGCCAACATACAGGCAGTTCCCGTAGTCCAGACGAGAAAGGACCATGGCTAAAATGATGATTTTAAGGGCATCCAGAGAAAAAAAACGGGAACTCTTGTGGATGATCCGTAAAGATAGAAAACAGGATGAAACAACGGAGCTGATCTGGGGGCGCATGGAAAGATCCTGGCTGATTTTGATGCCGAGGGTTCTGACTGAGGCAGAGGGGGCCGGGGGGAACCAAGGCTGGAAGGCCAGAAAGCAGACGACCAGGCGCTGGAGGAGCCACCAGTCAGGATCAGCTCAGTTTTATCGGGGTTGAGTTTGAGGTGGTTTAAACTCATCCAATCAGAAATAAAGGTAAGAGTGGTTTGAAATTTAAGAAGGGGTCCGTGGAAGGGGAAAGATCAAAAACAAGCTGAAGGTCATCCGCGTAATTGTAGACGGATACCTCCATTCTGAGCAAAGAAACAATAAGAGGGTAGATATAGAGATTGAAAAGAAGAGGGGAAAGGGAGGAGCCCTGGGGAACCCCACAAGACACCGTACGAAGAGGGGCAGAGAAACCAGAGAGCTGAACAGCCTGAGACCGGCCTTGAAGGAATGACGCGAGCCAAGAGAAGGCGGTGCCCTGGATGGCCGCTGCCCTGACACGGTCTAAAAGAATGGAATGATCAACCGTGTCAAAGGCAGCGGACAAATCAAGAAGCACCAAGGCTTGGGGGCAGTTGGAATCCGTCTTACCCTTGAGCTTGTCGAGGACGGAGAGGACCACAGTTTCGGTCGAATGAGCCGGGCGAAAACCTGCTTGATGGGAGGCCAACAGACGATTGTCCTCAATATATGTCGATAGGCAAGAAGTTATGTTATGTTATGTTACGACTATTTATTGTGCGCACAGATACTCCAGCCAAGGAGCGTCCTGGCGCAGAGACAAGGTAGCACGTAACACAACCACAGGCTAAAAACAGATACTAAGAGACAGCTAAAACAAGAAGGTTTTTATAGCCCTCCGAAAGGTCAGAAGGTCCTCCAGCACGCGGATTTCAACAGGCAAGGAGTTCCATGCTGACGCAGCCATTACCCTAAACGAGCGGCCTCCCATGCGGCTAAGCCTAAATCTGGGAACCACCGCAAGGGCCAGACCCTGAGAGCGAAGGCTACGGGCAGGGACATAGAAAGACAGACAACTGGCTCTCTAGGATCTTGCCTAGATTTGGGAGCAAAGAGATAGGCCTAAAGTTAACAGGGAGGGTGGGGTCAGAGCCAGGTTTTTTTAGAATGGGAATAACGATGGCTGATTTGAATTGTGGCGGGACAATTCCCAGAGAGATAGAAGAATTGAGGAGGGACAAAGGGGGGTCGGGACAGCCAGCAAATAGCTCCCTTAAGATGCGGGCTGGTCCATAATCAACAGGGTAGCCAGATTTGACTATCCTGAGCAGAGCCAAAAAGGATTCTTTGGAAATGGGAGAGAAGTGGGTGAGGGAAGAAAGCAAAGGAGGGGAAGAAAAGGGAGGAAGGTGAGAAGATGGTAAGGGGATGTTCTGTTTAATGTTGGCAATCTTCTCGAAGAAATAGTCATTAAGAGAAAGACAGAGAGCAAGAGAGGGAATAGGGTTGAGATTAACTCGGTCAGATAAGGCCAGATTATGAACAACAGTGAAAATTTCCTCTGGTTTATTGGCCGCAGATAGGATTTTACCAGAAAAATATTCCGATTTCGCCGAGAGAATAGCTCTCTTATAGTTGTTTAAGAGAGACCTATATTGATTCCTCAAAGAGGGGCAATAGTTGCATCTCCACTGGCGCTCAGACTGGCGAAGAGCCAGTTTAAGAGTTTTAAGGTCGCTCGAAAACCATTTATTGGCTTCGTGGAGACGACAAGCTTTGACCGTCCTGAGCGGAGTGATCCGGTCACATGAGGTAGATAGCCAGGTGTTAATGGCGTCCACTTGAAGATCGAGAGAGAGGACCGACAAGTCTGGAGAGGTGGTCATCAATGAGGAATGGAGAGAATTAAAATCTACCCGATTCCAATTTCGCGCAGAGACATTCTTAGGCAGGGGGGACTTGTCTGTGACTGCTAAGTCAATGGAAAAAGAGATAAGCGAGTGGTCCGACCAGGTACAGGGGAGAATGGTGGTCGGAGAAAGGGTCCGGTTGGCCGACCAAATCTGGTCAAGAATATGGCCTTGAGTGTGGGTAGGGGCGTGGATGTGGGGGGTAAAATTGAGACAGCGGAGGGTGTCAGAGAAATCTTTGGAAGCCAGATCTTCTCTAGGGTCGCCAGGCCAATAGTTAAAATCGCCCAGCAGAAGAACTGACGTATTATTGATCACAAGAGTGGCCAAGAGTTCTTGCAGAGCAGGTAGAAAATGGGGCATTGCTTGGGGAGGGCGATAAACAAGAACTATGGTGAGAGGAGTGGAAATATTCACCGAGCGGGCCACTACGAAGTCGATTTTAGATATTAGATATTAGGGGGAAGGGTAAGGGCTGAAACTGGAAAGTGGACCGAACTATCAATGTAACACCCCCACCAACTTTCCCATCAGGGCGATCAGCCCGAAGAATGTAATATGAATCAGGGAGAGCGGATAGGACATCAGGCTGGGAGTCAGCGGAAAACCAAGTTTCCGTCAAGAGCAAGAAGTCGGGTGACTCGGTTTCAAGGAGATTATAAAGTTCCAGCTGATGCCTGCCAGCTGAGCGAGTGTTAAGGAGATAGGCAGAGGGGGGGAGAAGGAAAATGTGCAGGCGAAATAGGCAGTTGCTGACTAGGCCCGAAAGTAACAGGGGAAAGGAGGGGAGGAGCGGCAATATTAAGAGCCTGAATGCGACTGAGCGTTGAGGGATTAAGGGGCCAAGTACCTTGGTAAGTGAGTAGCTGACCGGGGGTATACCTTATAGCAGAAGCAGGGTTTGTGGCCCCTGGTCCCGGCCGGTTGCGGACGGGCGCAGACGGGCTTGCCTTTGGCGCGCCACCGGCGCGCCCGCAGCACCCGCCCGCTGCGCTGTTGGGGAGCGGTGTTCATTTTATGGGAGGAGAGGAGGGCGGGAGGCAGCCGCAACTGGCGCGCTACCCCTGCCTTCTCCCAAGATGGCGGCCACCCTCGGCTCAACCCAGTGGCAAAACTGCCGAGCGAGGAAGGAATCCGACCAGGGGGGGAACAGAGGTAAGAGCAGAGTGAAATGACAGATGTTCGGCAATGCCAGATGCACAGTGTGCAAAGTATACATTTTAAGTTTAAAAACAAAGGCGAGCGCGTGCAAGGTGTAATGAGGCTGATAGTAACACAGCGCACAACACACAACACAAAAAGTTTAAAAAAGCAGCGTTTACACTCACACGGCCCCCGGCTTCCGCCTCAGGGGTGTCACACAAGTAATCTGTGCGGGAGTGATTAAAGGCAGTTTAGGTAATCCGGGAGGCAGCCGCAACTGGAGCGCTACCCCCGCCTTCTCCCATGATGGCGGCCACCCACGGCTCAACCCAGTGGCAAAACTGCCGAGCGAGGAAGAAATCCGACCGGGGGGGAACCGAGGTAAGAGCAGAGTGAAATGACAGAGATGTTCGGCAATGCCAGATGCACAGTGCGCAAAGTATACACTTTAAGTTTAAAAACAAAGGCTAGCGCGTGCAAGGTGTAATGAGGCTGATAGTAACACAGCGCACAACACACAACACAAAAAGTTTTAAAAAGCAGCGTTTACACTCACACGGCCCCCGGCTTCCGCCTCAGGGGTGTCACACAAGTAATCTTGTGGAAGTCTGCAGACTCCCCCTCTCTATAGAGAAATTATTGAACTATGCCAACTTTGTATCGCAAGTTAACATTGCGTGTGACCCAGACAGCAATAAGAGGGGTTGGAAGAGCTATGTTGAAAGGAGATGACAACTGCTTTGTCCAATGATTTCCCTGAATAATCTGCGGATGCTAAGCTGGTGCAGTCAGCAAGCTTGTGGCAGCAATCTCAGGGAGTCAGTTTCTTCAACAGAGGGATCAACACAATGAGAAACCGATGGTATAAGGAGGACAAAAAAAGAATAATAATCTCCTATGGTGACAACACTCCGGTTTTCTTTTCATTTAAGAAAGGCGAAGCAGGGCTCCGTCTTTCCGGACGTTGCCTCCATCCCGGAGTGTTCCCCCCTGGAGGATAGAGTGCTGGATGGACACATCCCGGACAGCACGATCTCACTGATCTACAAAAAACTGATCAACGACCGCTCAGGCTTGTTGACAGCCCTTCGTGAGGCTTGGGTAGCCGATGGGCTGGAGCTGGACGACGAGGACTGGATCTCCGCGGTGGCCTCCCCGAAAGAGGTGGCCATACCGGCTCGCCTTCGTTTCGTCCAGCTCAAGATACTCCACAGGGTCTACATGACCGGGCCAAAGCTCCTGCGAATGGGCTATGCTGAGGACGGTTTGTGTAAACGTGGGTGTGGTGCGTTGGGGACTTTTCTGCATATCTTGTGGGAGTGCCCGGAGGTGGAGGGGTTCTGGCGTGGTGTGCATGAGGTGCTGCGAGTGGTTACGCATGTGGCGCTGTTGCCCGAAGCGAGGAGATGCCTGTTGAATGTGTGGGAACCTACCGATTACTCGGTGCCGCAGACGTGGTGGGTGACTCTGGGGTATATGGTTGCCAAGCGTGATATTGCTCAACTGTGGGGATCCCAGAGGCCCCCGACTGTCTCGGCCTGGAAGGAACATATGGATTGGTGCATGTTTCGGGAAAAGGTGGTGTATGTGGCGAGAGGTAAGCCTGTGACATGGGTGAAAGTATGGGGCCCCTGGAACGCCTACCGCGGGGGAATCTGTGCTCCACCGTTATTGCCTGATCCGTCGCCTTAGCCAACTCATCCTCCCGGTACCTGGGCATTAGGTGTACCCAGCCCTAGTTCTGATCTCTCCCCCCTCTTGAGATTCCTATGGATGGCTAGGATCCCCCCTCTAGGGGAGCACGTGTTGCTATTTCCGATTGAGGATTGCCTTGTGGGTTTGTTTGTATTTGTCGTTCTTTAAGTTTAAAATGGAACCGTATAGTGGGGTCTGGATAGTGTGGCTCGCAACGATGTTACCTCCTGTGCATGCTCAGCCGCAGCACCATGTGTTTATAAATGTATATCGTATGCTCCTTTCACTGCTAGCGGCCGGCCGGAAGGTTGTAGGCCCATATTTGTATATTTTTGAGTCTTGTAATAAACGGTTTCAAAAAAAAAAAAAAAAAAGAAAGGCGAAGCAATCCCCGAGGCTATCAAACCGTGTCTTACTGAAGCTTTTCAATGGATTTACGTCAGCCATCTTAAGTGCTATGCAGATACGACAGAGACAGTCAGCTTTGGACAGAATTTCAACCTGAATTGGAAAATCCACTGGCCAGAGTGAGTCACACTTTCCAACATGCAAGATGAGGATGTCAAAAATCTGGGAGTCAAGGTCGACAAACCATTGATGTTTCATTAACAAATAAACATGGTGGTAGGAATGTGCTTTGGCCTTTTACACACTGCAAAAATATGTTTGCACTTCCTTTCTGCCCCTGCCAGATAAACAGTGGTATTGCCATTGGGTATGGTGGCTGGACTATGCTAATGCGCTTTACTCGGGTATCACACAGTAGCTAGTTAGAAAATTCCAAATAGTCCAAACTGTTCCAGCTCGCCTTATGCTCAATCCCTCAAGATGGGCTCCTATCTCCCAGCTCTTGAGAGATCTGCATTGGGTCCCTGTGAACAAACTTATTTTTTGTTCAAAATCCTGCTCCTTTTGTACAGAGCGCTACACCCAACTGACCCAAGATATTTGTCCACTAGGATACTGCGCCACAGCCCCAAAAGAAAATTGCGTCCATCGAATGGCCACTTGGCCACAGTCCGGAGGGTCCACATTTCAAAAGCTGGAGGCCGGTCTTATTTGGACTTGGGCCTCGGGCATGGAACAAAATCACTTTAGACCAACGACAAATTGACATTGAGGGTCAATTTAAAAGAAACTAAAGACTTGGGTTTTCACTCATCATTCAACTGGCATCCCTCTTCATTAACTGGGAATAGAGAAGGGACACTCTCGAGTAGGTGTGCGCTGTATAAATCCTGTTTCATTTTATTTCATGGATCTGTGTTTTCCTTTGGACTGATAGGAAATAACGTTATTTCTTCAGTTTGGAACTTATTGATTCCATTTTTATTCCCACCATTTCTATACATAAATAGTCGCTTGTGGGGCGTATTTGTTTTTCATCAGCAAGAGATCATTCAGTATTCTTTAACCATGGTGCATATTCCATCCTCACTGCTGTCTAGTGGTGGCAGTTAAAGAGAGGTGTACATAATACAAAACGTATATAACATTGATTTTGCAGTCAAAGCAAAAGAAGTGCCTTTGTTTGTTTCAAACGTTAATATTCAAACAAAATTTAAATTTGACTCACTAGCGACATTTTAGAACACGTTATGCAATGTACCTAAAAAGTATCTATGTAATTCATTTATGCCGCAGTCCTTTACAATATTACATGGTAAAACATTTAATGCACAAAAATTGAATAAATGTACCTGTCAGCAGAAATTGTGATTAAGTGCTTAAAATCATGAGTAAACTTCATCCCTGTTACTATTTCTGAAAAAGAGAATACAATTAATAATTAAGTGGTTGCTTTTTATTCAACAGAGGCATTTTCATGTGCTTTTTGGAGTTGGTGATAGGTAACTAGGGACTACTTCGAGCTAGCAAAATATTGATTCGAAAAAGTGCGTGCTGCAGAGAACTGTTAGCGATCCGTAGGGTACAGGTACAGACCCAGCAAGATGGCATACCTATGTGCACCCTTTAGTTGGTCAAAGGCCAACAGCGTATTTACACTTCTAGGACACTGCAATCATGTAGAAACAAAGGTTGTTTTGAAACTTGGTTTATCATTGTTGTCTTCTACTGACACACACCTGATCAAAATGTGCTTTGTGCATTGATTTGAAGTCAAGTGTGTATTTATTAGGAGAACCAACAAAGTTTCCAATTAAAGACTGGATAGGCTGAAATTTCACAAATAGACTACAGTGTCTCCTTGGGTCCCAGATGGGAAAGCAAGCAAATTATACAGATGAATTACCAACAACAGGTTTTAAACTAGTGGTATAATAAAAAAATTATAAAGTGTACCTCTCTTGCATGCATAATTCAAAAAGACATACAAATAACGCATGATTGCTGTTTGCAAATTCCAATTATAAACTAACCTGAATGTCCAAACATTGTTGCCACACACTCGCCGGAGAATAAATCATAAATAGCAATATTTTTATCTGAGCAGCTAGTGGCAATGAATGTTCCTGAAGGATCCATCTCGACCTGAAAAAAACCCATTTAATTTTACCTATGGGATCTATACAGTGCATGCTACAGTCATCTATAGGTGCGACATATGAACATAACTAAGTCAATTTAACAATCATGAAAATATGAAAGGACTTCAAAAAGAAAATAACTTCGTTACAAAGAAATACTGTATAAGGCTTGGATCTCACTCATATTCCTGACCACCATGAAATCGATGCTTTAATGAATGAATTCAAAAGGTGGACCAATAATTTATTTGACAATATTCAATTATTGAGGACGAGTCTGATAACCAGATGGAAAATGTTTGGAAATTTGTCTAAAAAATATTTAACCACTGTAAGGTGGAAACGAATGCCTTAGATAATTTCAACTAGCAATTCTACTTCAAATGGTTATGCATGACTGTTGGTTTGAGTGTACCTATGGCTGTAAGTCAGTTAGTCAGTGTTCAACAGGGCTTGTATATTTCTTGGACTTAGTTAAAATGGGGTTCTGTAGATATAATTGCCTGTGTGCCTTCAGATGCATCCTTCATTTGGGTATCACTCTGAGCAGGCACTACGCAAAAACCAAAACCACTGGCTGTGCCACTGCTTGTTTTATTCTCTATTACATGATGCGTGTCAGATGGACAACCCTGTTTGCAGCTTCCACATTTTTTAGCCTGCAGTTGCATGCTTTTCTTCCTGTCCAACCACTCTTGTTTAATTTATCTAGTTTGCGCCCCAGTCTGCCAATGCAGCCTTCTCAATGCCTCCATTGTATGGTTGCGCAAAAGTGGGACATCCCAGAGATGACACCCTAATTTGGCATGCTGCTAAAGTTTCTTGTAACCCCCACTGGTTCTCACTGGAGCAAACATACCATTTATAGCCACAGCAAGGCCACTTCTCTGACATGCTCACTCAAGTTTTAGAGGTAATTTGGGAGTGACATATTCGGTATCAGATTTCACAGGAGGTTGACCCAGCCAACTCAAAGAGCCCTGTATCAATTCCGGATATGTCACTTAAGGTACCTTGTATAACAATGGAAGCCAAAAGGCCGACCTAGTCGGCAATAATCATTCTGCTGCACATCATGCTGAGGAGATTCTACCCCATTCAATACCACGGTGATGCATGTCTTAACTGATCATTTCTACTATCTGTTCAGTGCCTCTCAGTCCACCATGGAAGTGCAAATACTCCCCACACTGGGTAGACACACCGTACCTTGGAAGGCCTGAGTGAGTAGGATATGCCAGGGCTGGGTTAGGGCCTGTCATCAGGGATGGACTAACTGTTACTGAGGGCTTTAAAATGTCTTAAAATAGCCACAGATTTCTAAGAGTGAGCAGACTGAATTACACTAGGAGCTTTTTTATTAGGGCTAAGCTATTAATTTTACAACATATTTCTTCAAAACGTGCTAGACAAAATGCAGGGGAGTTACAAGAGGTAATGAACATCAAAATATTCTGATACTATGAGGTTGTTCGCAGTACCCGTGATCCATGTTACCGGCAGCAGCATATTGGGTACAAGGATAAAGGAACAGCACCTCCTGCACTCTCTGCCTACTTTTGGAGTTGGATGGACTTAGCATCCCGAATACCTTCCTGCGTTAAAATGAGCCCACGGTCACCAACTTACAAGTGTGAGCTTCTATGGACATTACAGCCTGCCCAGCCCTTCCTGGCACGTTTGGGAAAGAAATCAGGAGAGAGCAGGTGAACCTGCAGGCTGTAGCAATCATCTCTAACCAAGTACAAGCCTGGAAAGGAAGAGGGTTTTAGCCTTTACTGAATTATGTCTCATATAAGCCACTGAAAGAGATGCTGGGGCTCTGCATTACAAAGAGGCAAGTTTGTAAATCATTTGCCGTCAGGAGAGGTCCTTAATGGTGCCATATTTACACCACCAGCTATCAATCTCCCTGTCCTGCAACCCCTTGAATAGTGCAAAGCCCTAAGGTCAAAAAGACACTAAATGACAAAAAACCACTCAAAAGTACATTTTTTTTCCTTGAGAAGGCTCAAGAAGTGTTTCAGCAAGACTGGGCAGGTAGTGTAGTCCCATTCTGTTCTGCTCAGATTGAGCTGGATAAATTTGTCTTCTTCTCAACAATTTCTTTCTTTAGGATTACCTTCAACAATGATCCATCTTCATTTTGAGAGCCTTTGAACAGCGTCTTTAATTTTCCTTTCCGAACATTGTATATTCTATAAAGAGAGTAAAATGGTTATGTTTCATTAGAAAGCACTTCAATTACATTAGCAAGAAAGCTGAATAAAGACTTTAGCCAGACAAATTATCTGCCCCTCGTCCTCAAGTTTCCAAAAGTTAAGTTTTAAAGAAAATATTCATAGCAAATAAAATATGTAAAAGGATTTTTTTTTTGCCCCCCTTTAGAACAGGGATGCTTATGTTGGTCTGTGAAAGTACGACCCATGACAGATATTTTGGCTAGCCACCTAGGCTACATCTACAGAATATTAATATAAATGGGTGATCACTTACGTAGGCAGTGATTATCCTGAAAATTGTGCCTCAAAGATAAAAAAATAAAAAAAGTACATCCCTGCTTTAGAACTTAGAACATGGTCCGTGTCAGAGAACTGTCAATCCATAGTACCTTACGAGACATAGTAGTTCTTTACTAATGTCATAAAAACATACAGACATTTTTCTACGGCTAAAAGTCTGAGATCCAGATTTGGAAACTTGATTTCAGTTGCTTACAGATTTTGCTCAACAAAACGTGTGACAGAATTGTCCAATCAGGAAATACCACTTGCAATTGCGTCCATCTTTTCTTCTTCATTGGCCACTTTAGGCCTCCATAGAAGCCTTCTAAGAACGTTTTCTTTCATTTCAGTAGGTCTACTATTACTGGCATTGCGAATTCTCCTGTTGCTTTAAACCAACTGTTTCATAAAGGCCTAGCACACTGTGCAATGTGGCTCTGTTTGCTTATGATTGATATTGCGCGTTGATATTTTTGCACTTCATGACAGTAGTGGATTCAGGCAGTGCAGCAGAGACGAACATGCCGTGGCCGGATACTCCTCCAGTTTAATGGCATTATCTTGCAGTGCTGCAGATGGGTACTTGGAAGCACCACTGGAGCCTCAGGTCCCCAGGAATAGGTGTCCCCCCCCCCTTTCTTAGGCTTATGGCAGACAAAAGGCTGGGGGAATAAATGAGCACAGGAGTCCCCGTTTCCAGTTCCCTGCACTGTCAACCGTTTTGAGATTATATGACACCCAAGAGCACCATAATTGGTATTTTGGGGTCAGACCCAAGTTGCACAGAGAATTATCCAGCAGTCATCCTGTAGTGGCGGTGCTCAAAATCAGGCACCTGGGTTACATCACAACGCTCACAGAAGGGTTCAAACAGCACAGAGAATGTGATCGCCCTGGGGTTTCCTACTGCTAAATGACATGCTTGTGATGATTGGTCTTCAGAGGCCAGGGCTGCGGCAACCCACTATTGAGGAAGGGGTGTTATTGCATTCAGTGTAAAACAATATGCTCCATCCACAAAGACCATTAACCGAGGTGTCTATTCTGGAGATAGTTTACTTAAGCTCTGTTCCAAGGTAAGTTCCAGGTAAGTAGGTAGATGGTAACAGAATGCATGTAGATTGCGGATAGCCCCACCCGGAGGAGCCTCCCTGCTGCTCAGCCTGTACACTCCAACTGACACTCAGCACATCACCAGGCACCCATGCACTCTATGACATCACCAAGCATTCAACATTCCATTCATCACCAAGCACTCCAGCACTCATCCTGGTTGAGCAGTAGGGAAGGTGTAGCTAATGAAAAGGAATGGCAACAGTTAAGTCACAACACATATCAAAATCATAACATGTCTTAAAAGCCATAGAAGTAAAGTGCGTCTCACACAGGAAACCCCAGCTGAAGAACAAATACGTTTTCATATACTGGATGAAGAACTGCCTGAAGCAATGGCCAGCACTGTGCAAAAGCAATATAAGCTGCACTGACGCTAAGGAGCAACCCGTTTATGGCACTGAAGGACCTGAGCTCAAAACAAGGTAGGCAGGTAAATAATGGGCAGGAACTTTCTACTTCAGGGAAAGTACCAGAAAGATATACAACACCACCTCGTACGTAAGACAAGAGCTAGCCGGATTGCATACAGCCCTATGACACCTTTCAGAAAATAAGAGGCCATTTTAGGTCTAGAATGACCAAGGCACCACACAAGAGTGGGACAAATTAACTATAACCTCTGCTGGATGAGATTGCCCTATAGTGGGAAGATTGCTATGTACAATCTGATAAATCAGAGTTCTGAGGACAGTGCAGGAAATTGTACTACGTGTCCAAATATGGACAATAAGAAAATTAAGACTCAGACACTGATGAGAATGACTCTTTCTCCGAGATTCGGGTATCAAGGTCAACCTGCAAGATAATTTTAATCCAAATGGCATGGCACACCAAGGTTTTCTGAGAGTACACACTCACCCAGGGTTGCAGCCTATAGACATGCCTATTACATCTGCAAACAGACTGACAATGAAGTAAGAAATATACTGCCAGCTGAATAACAAGGACCATCAGTTGAGGAAAGTGATGCTTGGACCAGACATCGAGCCGAAAATGTAGATTTTTGTGGATAGATTTTCTAGTGACCTCAAAGAGATTAGACAGGGCCTGAAAAAATAAATTCCAGAATTTTGCAGATCCCTATAGACACCTGGCATGGTTCTCAGAGCCATGTATGAGGTACTTACTGTGGATTCCTTCTTTCTTGCAGGCTCAGCTCAAACAGAGCGTTGCCACCTTCACCAATGTTACTATATCTGCTTAGAGGTGTCGCTCAATCCTTATCTAAGAGGATCCATGTAGTAATCTAGTACTTTAACATGTTAGAACCTATTATTGGAATGTCTCTACATCATATAGAATGTATACAAATAATGGAACTATAGAATGTACAGGCATTCTGCTACTGAGCCAGAGAAGAGATACCAGCACCGTTTTTACTTATTGCACTTTACTATTAATAAATAAGATTACAATTAAAGCTGAGTCTTGCAGCATCACTACAATCCACAAATCTGGGATCTCATATTCCAAAGGAGGTTGGATGGAATTATGGATTCTCTTCAGAGACCTATTTGACATGTAGCTCAGCACATCTGAAAGCATATTCATGGCACCTGAGCATGACTCACATGTCTTTCAAAAATATTTTCAACCCACCTGTTCGAGAGGCCAAACATGGACATCAAACATTACAAACTCCCACTGAGAGAAACGTACGATCAGAACTGAATTAGATTGGAAACATTTCCCTGCAGAGATAGTGATGTGCATGTCTGCTTCAAGAGGCTAGACCACGGAAACAATAACTTTGAAGTTTCACCTGCGAATACTCCAGTCTTCCCTTGCAAATCTAGGAATGGGAGAAAATCTCTATACAGTTTGTGTGCTTTGACCAAAGGCGTATGGGTCTGTTAGATGGTCCGGGTTTTGACCTCTAATTCTTTAGTACCCCCAACTCAGCACAAGATTCAGGACTGGTATTAAGAAGCAGGGCATGGTGGATCCAGAAAGAGTAAGTACTAACCGTGGCAGCCAAGGAATCCAAGAGATTTTCTAGGGGATGTTTTCCATATCCAGAAGAGGAAAGACAAGGGTAACTTGAAGGAGTTCAACTAATGGCAACATTAAAGCATTTTGTGATGGAAATAATCAATTTTCTGAGGGATAACTTCCATCATAGAGACTAGATGGTTGAGGTGGAGATCAGAGATGCCACCCTGACATTACAAATTTTCAAATCTTACAGCAGATCGCCAATTCTTTTAGCAAAATCAGATTTATCGATTTCTTGCTTGTCCGTTTGTCCTTCCATCTGCCCCATGGTGCTCCACCAAAAGAATGCACATGGTGGTGACATTTTTATGAGCTCATGGCAAAATAATGATCACATATTTAGACAGCATGGTTTTATTTTACAGAATCCCTGATTTCTCTTTAATCAGCTGTATACAGCAGAGTATGTTGCAAGACCTAGGCTTTATTCTCAATGGACATTAATCAAATCTAATATCTTTGAGGGAAATGAAGGCTCCGGATTTCAAGCTATATTAGTTTGCGGCGACTCAATTATGTCCTCCCAGCAAGATGAAATCTATAAAAGAGGGAACTTAAAAGTGTTTCATTCAGACATGGTCTACTTGAGGCCGATGGCAAAGACTGTAGGTTTCCTTCCTTAGGGAGGTAGGATTCCAGTCCATTTTTCCAAACCTTTCACTCTACATAGGTCTTTAATGACTGAGGATTTTTTTCATCAGTGCAGGGTCATTCATACTCAGACTAGAAACAACTATCTAATAAAAACTGGCAAGAACTGGTTTGGTGGCTCAACCATAAAGATAACTGAAGTGGAAGTAAAATTTTCAGATCCTGACTAGACCTGATTCGGCATGACAAGGCTGGGATATGGAGCCAAGTGTGGAGCTTTACCTTCCGGAGGAAAATAGTCTAGAGAAAAACAATAATTACACATAGAATGTATAAGGCTGTAGGTAGGATCCTTCACCATAAAACGTCTGACTCAGGTCCATCAGGAATATTGTGTTTTCTTGAAAATGAGCGCTCTGTGACCCACAAAAACAGGCAGTACTGCCTGGTGCACCAGACAGCTGTGTTAGAGGAGTATCTCTGGGGCAAGGTCAGCTTAGTGGTGGATTGGAAATCCCACTTACTCTTGGAACCCAGTAATTGGCAGCTGGTTCAAAGGGTTTTCCAGGATATCATGACTAGTTTTGATCTTTGCAAAATTGGTCTTTTTACATACTGTCTAAAGTCACAACTTATTGGGTTCTTAGGCTGGAGAGCAGAACCTAAGAAACCGGCTTTCCTGAAGATTAGGTCACAAAATCACCATTATGCTCATATTGCATTTAGCATTATCACCAGAGTGACAGCACAAATAAAGAAACAAACAATTAGCAGATTTGATTTTGGTTACACTGCTAGGGAAGTCTCAAGTTTTTTAAGCAGAGTTTTATATAGCGCGAACTTGACCCGAATCCAATCAGGTATCAGAGCGCTTTACATAGCACCAGTTACGTTACATGAGGACACATTCATTTATTTATTTGTTGGGCACGGGGAGATTAAGTGATTTGCCCAGAATCACAGTCGGGTTTTAGCGTTGTTACCGAGACTCAAACCCAGTTCCCCCAGGTCCGAGGTCGAGCGCCCTAACCGTTAGGCCAACTCCTCTCCCCAAGTTTGGATTCAAGTGTTACTGGAACTTTCTTGGGCTCATCCAAACTTTCTACCCTACAGTCTGAATACTCGCCTGAATCCCTAGGTGTTTCAAAATCCTTGGGTCCGGACTTAGGCATTGTGACTGATAGCTTAGAAGATTTCTCAGATGATGGAACAAACTGGCCATTCTTAACAGGTTTCTTTCGCCATCAGGCAGGCTAGGGCAAGAGAGCAACCAAAAGAGACAATGTGGCCTGAAGGAGGTTAGCAAATTATTTGAGCAGGACAGGTACCTGTCCAATCTCAGTTCCAACCGGAAAACACTACTACAGAGGGTGGGAATGATTTGCGGTCTTCAGACTGTTTTGGAAATGGCCTGCCAAGGAGAATTTGTCACACATTTTGACACACAGTTATCAATCATGATATTCTGTTTGGTCTCTGGGTAGTTAAGTGTCAGATGTATGACCCTTATGGGTTTGATGCGTTTCTTAGCTTTCACAAATGAAAGCCTTCACTTCTATGACGGACTTTGTGGCATGGGTTACCAAAAATACTTAGTGAAAGTACATTGTCTGAGTGATCGATCACTAATTAAGTTTGTGCTATAGGTCTTTATTTCGACCTTCTATTGATGTAATGTTGCTAAACAAGCATTGCTATGTGACAGTTTTTTTATTTAATAAGTCTTATGTGCATGATTTGTGATATAAAGTAAACCCTAGGCAGGTGAAGGAGTACTGATGGGAGAAGTTTAAGGAGTACAACATAGCACTAGGGCAGTCACACACAATTTCTGCTAACGCTCCAAACTTCTTTCAGCTAAACCAAAACCACTGCTCACCGCACTCAAGAATACTCATCTAGTGAAGAGCAAAAGGAACAAATGATAAACGGAATGCTAAACAATTAAAACATTCACCCCAGTCACGAGGATCTGGGTTTAATCCATCGTTCTTTTGCTCACCATGCCACCCCAGTTTGGACCCAGCCATATGCAAATCAGTCTTGACCTTGTTCCTCATGAGAACAGTCCAGCCCGAACTGCCAAGCTGGGTCTTCCCTGGACCGTAAACAAGCATCCTGGGACCGGTTTCAGGGCATCACCCCTCATGAGCCAGGCTAGCTCGAATCCAGGGGGGGCAATGAGCACAGGACCCACGTCTGGGCATACCCTGCCCACTTAGGGCAGCTAAAGAAACAAATGATGGACGGATTGCTGAACAATGCAAACATTCACCCCCAGTCACAAGGATCTGGGTTTAATCCATTGTTGTTTTGCTCACCACGCCACTCCAGTTTGGTCTCAGCCATATGCAAATCAGTCTTGACCTTGTTCCTCAAGGGATCAATCCAGTCCAAACTGCCAATCCAGGTCCTCCTTGAACTGAAAACAAGCATCCTGGGACCGGTTTCAGGGCATCAACTCACATCAGCCAGGCTAGCTTGAATTCTGTGGTGCAGTGAGCACGGGACCCACGTCTGGGCGAGAAAAAGCAAAAGGAATAAATGATGGACGGAATGAAGAGAAGCACTTCACAGCATCACGTCCCGGATCTCGGTAGCCATTAGGAGCACAGCGGAGATTCGAATCGGAATGTGCTGAAGAGAATGGAGAGAAGAAGACTGGGGTGCAGTGTTGATAAAAGGACAAGCATATAGGATAATTCTGATCTGCCAGTGACATCTCCGTTTATTTATCATTTAAATCCAAAACGCGATAGCGACATTTCAGATTTTATATGTTGAATCTGCTTATGAGAATTCCACTGATGATGCCCCTGAAGAAGGGACATACTTAGTCCCGAAATGCATTGGGCTCAAGTTATCTGTGATGTATAAAATATTGCGATGACAAGAGTTTATCGAGGAATTGTTAACTTTGCATGTTATGTATTTGTATATATTGCTGCGCAACATTTATTTCTATGACTAATATGGTATGGTTTACAAATTGAATACAATAAGATAAAAGCTGTTTTTGTACGAATATATTGTTGAAGTGCTTTGTTTAGATTAGGAAAGGTTGTATATCGCATAAAGTTGTGCGTACCTGAGTCCAGCAGGCAATCTGGCTACTGGCCCCCCTTATTTATGTTTCAGGGTGTGAATAGGTACACACCGTCAGGCGCAGCACTCCGATCAATAGAGCAGTTAAACATTGGCATTATCAGTAGAAATTGGTGTGCATATCCCACACTCAACTTATTTTGACACTTAAAATTAGACAAGTGGCTCATGATCAGTGTGTAATAAAAACCCGGGACCCTACAGGTATGATCTAAACCTTTCAACCACCACTTGTAAGCAAGCATTTGATATGGTCTTAGAATAAAATGCTAAAGGCAAATTCCAAACTGTGTTCACAACCCCCCACTTCCTTGGGACAACACTGTACCAATTCCAACACTACTAGCATCAACAGGAATGCAGAGAAACTTATAAGGGATATAGGGACTAAGAAAAGAGGCATTCAAGAGGCAATCTATGATCCTGCTCCTCACATCACATCAAAAAAATCTGTCAATCTTCTTTAGCAGTTTGTACAAAGGTTCATAATTGGTCACACAAGTCTAATAAAACCAGAAGCTGATCATGGTCCATAGACAACGGCACACCTATAATTGCTCTCAACAAAGGGCCATGGTGCAGTTCTTTTATTGGAGACCTAGGTACTTCATTTCTTTATACACAAACGTGTCCTTACGCAACCTCAGTCCTGATAACATACAGCTCCTCGTCCAGTCTTTCAGTGTGCTCGTGTGATCTTTCCCAAAGGCCAAGATGTCATCTTGGAATGCTAGCATAACAGTCCCTTCAGAACTTTGGCCACGTGGCATTGAAAAGCACCTGTGGGCGACGCAAGGCCTAACAGCATCCTCCAATACTGGAAAATAACATCTGACATTACAAAAGCAGTCAAATCACTATACTCCTTAGACATAAATTATTGCTGATAAGCAGACTGCATGTCCAGATTAAAAAAACACTTTGCACCCATTTCCTAAATCCTAAGTACAGGATGCCCATCAATCCAAATTGCCTTATTCTAGCTCCACTATGCAAATTTCAAAATTCACAAATATGCTTGTGTAACCTGCTTAATTTGTTCGGGATACTCACAGGCACCTACTTTAATTGGTGTTTTAGTGGCATCCATTCTTCTTTGGGTTTTTAATTACATGTTCAAAGCCTACAAGGTTTCCCAAATTCTGATAAAAAATCTTAACATTGTTCTCTAACACCACTGATAATTCAGGCTTTTGCTCTTTTTATTCACCTTTCACCCATATGACTTGCTGAGAATAACCAGGTTTCAAAAATATGCCCAAGCACCCTTGATTATGTCATCCTAAAATACTAGGCCCATTAACATATACTTTCCCTCACACACTCTCCCTCTGAATTCCACTGTGGTCTCAAAATATTCCTCCAAATCAATTTTGGTACCATTATATCCACCTGGGTTAATGTCGGGGGAAACAAATTCTGTTCGAGGCTACTCTTATCAGTTGTACTCCTGGAAAAAACAGTAATCTTTGAATCAATATGTGAAAGCAAAGATATAGCAACCCATCACAAAGATTTTAATGTGATCTTTCACCAAAGCTACACCCTTATGTAATCTTACACACAGATTCATATTGTTAACATTACTGACTAGGTTCTGTTCAGGTTCCTGCACAACCATATTGCTTCTACTTCTCTCATGGTTCTTTCTGCAGATCCTTGCAAAGTTACTCAGAGAATCCCATTTCACACATTTTTCCCCCAATACTAAGCACTGGTTGACATGAAACTTTAATGAACATCTGTAACACATTTTCTTACCAAGTGTTCCTCTTCTTTTTGGAAAGGCTTGACAGTATACCCAGCAGCCCCCTCCCTTGCTATTATTAACCACACCAACAGTATCGTCCACCACCAGTTAATTTTATGCTATTGGCAACCATGTGCTCTACAAATGTATCACTCACATTTTTCAGCGTTGGTATACCTTATAGCTTTCTATATTTATTAGACTACTCTCTAACATCATGCTTTGAAATCTTCAGTGAAAATGGAAATCGAGCAAATGAAAATGCATTTATTTTTCTTTATCCACAGCTCTCCATTGGGACTACTTTCTATGTTTAGTAATGCTTATTTCAGGCACATTTGCTCTAAAGTTTACTAACTCCAAACAAATTAATCAATTCACGTATTGAGTGCATGCAGGCAGCATTGTATGCAATAACAGTTCATCAGGAAAGCAGAGAGGCTTCCATCCAAAATAACTAAGTATTCAGCAGCTTTCTTTCCTACGCAGATTCACAATGACTAGACCAGCGAGCAGCAAATACCTGGGCAGAGGTTGTCCTTTGGGATAGCCTGTTTCACATGAGTACTTGCCTTTGGATCCACAAGTTAATAATCTCTCTTGGCTTCTCTTGTTAAAACATCTAGCAGCAAGTTGGTCCCTTATAAGGTGATAGGTTAAACTTCTAAACTCGCAATTCGTAGGGAATGCTCTTAGTAAAGCAACATGTATATCTACAAAGCCAATTACTCTCTTGAAAAAACATTTGCCTTCTCGCGTCCTGAGGGCTTCTTTTTACTCGTCCAGTATATCCTCTTCATCCTGTGGCACAAAGACAAAAAGGAGCTTAACCATTTCTTGTGCTTCCAACCCCTAAGCGTGTTCAAGTAGACACCTTTTCCAGTCGGAATTTAACTTGAACCCATCTAGGGCTCCGAAATAAGCATTAAATGTCCTTCCGGGCTATGGGGGGGATCATCAGGTATTTGTAGGTGGCAGAGGATTAATGGACTGCATGTCAATTGGGATCTGCTAAATAGTCCGTAAATTAGCATGAATTCAGAGCAGATTTTGTATTCCCAAAAACTCAAAGGTGCATATTGTAGGGGATAGTAAAATATTTACTGAATAAAGAGAATAGTCCGGTATACATAAAACCACAGTAGTTTCACTGTGCAGTTTGCTTACTGTGAGATTAGTCAGAATGTCAATGGAAAATAATAAGGCCTAGTTTGAACACCATGACTAGTTTGTTGTGAAGACATCCACGCAAAAAGAACTAAAAAAAGAAACCTCAAGTGAGAGCAAGACCAAAAAGAGGCCGAAGTATTTTAAAACAGCGGAATTTAGGCCTGAACGGTTCCTCCAGGTTAATGAAACTAAAAGGTGAGTGTAGGGGGGGGTGGGGTCGTTAATGACACCAAAAGCTTTGATAAAGGTGTGTGCAACAGGGTGTGTGCGCGTGATGACATAATTGGATTCCGTTAGGAACCCTTTGTATGCAAGGGTTCTACAAGGGACTGAAGTACACTGTGAACATTCTAGGGTGGTCAGTTGACATGCTGGATTGGTGAACAGAAGAGGTGAAATAAACTGCACTTGAAGCACATATTTCGGGCCTATGTTCTTTATCTACATGTGCTAAACACCACATATTTTGGTGACTAGTATGGGATCAAGCTCTGGCATGCACCTCAACTTCTGGACCCTGGCAAAAACTGCCCAGTGGAAGCTGCACTCACCGCATAATTTTGTTGTGGAGGTGAGAAAAGAAGAGTTTGCGAAGTGACACTGCTGTGTGCTACTGCTTGACTAAGAGGCAAAAGAGACTGGCTGGAGATTTTCCTAGGGTGTAAGAAGTTCGGCGCATGATGTATGAAGGCCGGTGCCTCCTGAAACGCAATTGCATTTCACATCCGCCATTACAAGTCGGAAAGCTCCATCGACCATTGAAGGGGAGCACATGCTGTGAAACAAGCCCCATCTCCCACTGAAAAGAGCCTGCTCAGTTGCGTGAGGAACTTCGTCTACAAGCCCAATCGCCTTGATAAAATAATCTGATTGTATGCATGACGACGAACAGCGGCAATCTTAAGTGTTTGGGTGGCTTTCCATTCACCTTCCTTGATTTAAGATCTATCTCACTGATGCTATCTTCTAGGGGTGCCAATCGTCTAAACTCGTCGGTGATTGGCACATCATATTAGCAGACAAAGCTATCTTCTCTAGGTGCCAAACTCTTCGGTGATCTGCACACCTTACCAGCAGTAATGTGAATAACTTGAAAACAGCAGTACAGTTTAGTTATTTATGTTTACAGGTGATAATTAGCACACTGGGCAAACTGTTGTCTTGATTGAAGCTGATCATTTCCAACTTGGATTATTGACACTTCTTTTGGACAATGTGCTGGTCACGGATGGTGATTGGCAAACCTTTAGGTCAAGTCTGCGTGACACAATCAGTGCGTTCTGCAGCTAGTATTGCTTTGTGAAGCAGTTCTTAGTGGGATTACACTGGATATAACTGCAATTAACATATTTGAGGATAAAATTGGGAATGGTCTGCACAATTCTTAATACTGTTTCGAGACAATAACATAGTAGTGGAATATTAACCTATACTAATAGTAAATCAATATGAAGAATATTACACCATCTCCGTTCTTCTTAAGTAGTCCTGGAGAATTGATGGTTAAATAGCAACAATTGAAGATTTTTGTGAATTATGCAAGGGTATGCGCCACAAATTTAAGTGCAGAATGCAAACATTATTTTTTACTCCACTGTCTAGGTGGTGAGGGGCAAGCTTGTAATAGAAAATTCGCCTGAGTTAAGTGATACTGATCAGAGGGCGCTAAATGTATATGAAATGTTTATACTGTAACTAGATTATCATTATCGGCCACGAGTTAGCTCCATCATGGAGAGGTATTATTTTGGGTTAAGGGAGAAAGCGAAAGATGATTTGGAGGAAGATTTTGCAACTAGTCTTGGGAAACTGGTGGTTGGCTGTAAATTTGGAGGGGCAAGGGAGAAAAGGGATCAATATGCATTGAAATGTGCACCTGATAAATTAAGAGAATTGTGGTTGAAGGTCGAACCACCCTTGGAAGAGGTAATTGCGATTGCTAAACGGGTGGGCATATGGTCCAATGTGTCAGTAAATTAAGCAGTGCCAAGAATGAGATGCAGGAAAGTAATGTGAAGCCAGATGAAATAGTTTGTCAGGTACCAAACAAGAATTCAACACTTTCAGAGAATAATACATCTACATATGTCTCAAAGGGCAGAGAGGTACAAGAATTTAAAGGCACATGTTTTCAGTGTGGTAAGACATGTCACAAGGCAAATGCAATTGTCTGTCCAGGTATGCATGTTATTTGTAATACGTGTGGAAAAAAGTGCTGCAGAAGTAAGATTAAGAAAGAAGTACGTCAAGAGGTAAAGGGCACTGTATTTCAGGTGGATGGTGCTAAGACAACATCCAGCACCAAAAGAGAATATTGAAAGAGTTGACAGAGATTAAGTTTGATTCATGTTCGTATCTCACCATGACCTATATGAACACCTTTGATATTTTCTTCAAAGAAAAAGTGAAATTGTGTAAAATAGATATTTCCCCAGTGGACTATGGTGGGGTACCCGTAAAAACGGTTGGGTATTTTACAGCACAAATTGAACTTGAAGGAAGAATGGTAGCTGGAAAGGTGTAGGTTGCTATAAGAGGGGATGCTTTACTGGGGTGGCCACATCAGCGTTTGTTGGGAGTCATGTTGAATCCAGATGCTGAAACTCAGAACAGGTACAAGAGAAAGATGAGCCCTTCATCACTTTTGATGAGGAATTTATTCTAGGATGTCTCAAAGGCTATAAACATCATATAAAATTGAAGGATGGAGCTAAACCGGTTGTTGCTGAAGTAAGAAGAATACCTTTGAATGAACAAGTTGGGGTACAGAAGTAGATACAATTGATTGAGCTGAGGCAACAGAATGGTTGGCTCCTATAGTGGTGGATAAAAACCAAAGGGGACCCTAAGGATCTCAATAATCTCCGTCCAATCTCCCTCCTTGCAGCACCAGGCAAAATGCTTGAAAAAGTTATCCAGCGGCAATTAAATCAATTCATTGAATACAACAAAACTCTACATGAGACGCAATCAGGCTTCCGACCTGGTTTTAGCACCGAAACAGCTTTAATTGAGGTGGCAGAGTCAGTAAGGTGGTCGATGGACTCGGGAGACTCAGCGATGCTGGTGCTCCTGGATCTGTCGGCCGCCTTTGACACGGTCGACCACGCTATACTACTGTCTCGACTAGCGGAGATAGGCATCCAGGGTCAGGCACTGAAGTGGTTACAGTCCTATCTGACTCAAAGAACTCAGAAGGTGGCATTAAGGGACGTCCTTTCTACACCTAAAGCGCTGAACTGTGGCGTCCCACAGGGCTCGGCTTTGAGCCCACTTTTATTTAATGTCTACCTAGCTCCACTCTTTACGCTGATCGCCAATTGGGGGATCAAGGCAATCTCATACGCCGACGATACCCAATTGGTGTTCCCATACTCAGAAGTGTCAGAGGCATCCTTCTCAAATTTTAAGGGGTGCCTACAAGACGTAGCCTGCTGGATGAACACCAATAAATTAAAACTCAACACTAGTAAAACTGAGGTGATCTTCTTTGGCAGAGACCCCCCCCCACCATCTGATTTATGGTGGCCGGCAGAGATGGGTATAGCTCCCTCCCCTAGCCATTCTGCAAGAAATCTAGGTGTGCGGTGGGATGATAAGTTGTCCTTTGTTTCACACATACAGCAAGTTGCTGGCTGCTGTATGAGCAAGTTGAGGAATCTACGTAAGATTCTTCGACTTCTACCAGTCAGCTGCCGAAAAACCGTAGTCCACGCCACAGTCACATCCAGGCTGGATTACGCCAACGGTCTGTATTTGGGCCTACCAAAGTACCTTATACAGCAACTACAACTGGTTCAAAATGCGGCTGCGAGACTTTTAATGAGGATTCCGTTCAAGCACTCAGTCTCTCCGTACCTCCTCTCCCTTCACTGGTTACCAGTCGCTAGTAGAATAAAATTCAAAGCACTCACTCTGGCCTTCAGATCCTTATATGGAAACTGCCCAAATTACCTGAAAGTTCGACTTCCAAGGTATTCCCAATCTCGTTCGCTCAGATCCAACAACCATGTGCGTCTGACAGCCCCTAGAGTAAAAAGAGCCCGGCTGGGAGGACGAACCTTCTCGGCCAATGTGGCCAATCTATGGAACTCACTACCCATCACCCTCCAACAGGCCCCATCTGAAGCCTGTTTTAAACACCTGCTGAAAACCTGGCTGTTTACCCAGTCTCGCTAAATGCTACCCTCTCCAGCCTCCATGGTCTGATACACTTGTTCTCTCAGCGCCGGGACACCTCCTCGCGAGGTAGCTGTTCGCGCTATACAAAACTCTGTATTATTATTATTATAAATATTTTATGCATAGATTTACGAGCATTTAATAGTGAAGTGATTGCGAATATGTTTCCACTGCCCAATACAGATGAAATTATCTCTACACTAGCAGGTGCCACATTTTTCACAACTTTGGATCTATCATCCGCTTACCATCAAGTGGCGCTAGGTAAACCTTCAGAGGAGTGGACTGCATTTATTACATGAGTAGGAATGTTTACATTTTTAAGAATGCCGTATGGTTTGGTCTCTGAGGGTTCTGTGTTCCAAAGAATCATGTCCAATGTACTTTAAAGGAGTTAAAGGTGTAAAATGCCATCATGATGATTTATTGATTTTTGGGCATACAAAGGAGGAACATTATTCAAGGGTGTGTATGGTTTTGGAGAGGTTGAGGAAAGCAGGCTTAACAGCGAGAAAGGACAAGTGTAACTTTTGTGTGCAAGAGGTGAAATATCTGGGACATCACATCTCACAAGGTGTGTTTCCTAAAAAAGAGTTAGTTGACACCATTGACAAAACATCCAGAACCCTGTAACAAGGAGGAGCTAGTATCTTTTTTAGGTATGGTAGACTACTGCAGTAAATTCATCCCAGGTTATGCTGATAAGATGCAACATATAAGGAACTAACTAGGAAAAAAGTGTGAGCTTTGAGTGGGATTCCAATTGCTGTAATGAGTTCCTGTCCGGCGAAGGAGGATTTAAGGAATGCTCCATGTTTACAAGCATTTATACAAGGTGAGAAGACTTAACATTATGACAAATGCCAGTGCCAAAGGTAGTGGAGCTGTATTACTTCACAAAAGAAATTCAATAAAACATGTAATTTCTTGTGCATCAAGACACTTAAAAGGATCTGAGACAAACTACACAGTAATGGAAAAATAGGCCCTGGAAATTTATTGGGCATTAGGAAAATTAAGGAACTTGATTTGGGGCATAAAGGACAAGGTGTTTTCGAATTGGATGCCACCTCATCAAGAATTTGGAGATGGATTGTTTCGTTAAAAAGAATAAGATTGCACAGTCAACTATATTAATGGAGTAATTAATTGATCAGCTGATTGTTTGTCCCACTTGGTGGATGTGAAAAAAATGGAATAGAATGCTGTAGGTAAACAGGTGGTACGATTAAGGATTTTACAATGATATGCCCTAATTAGACAAGACTTTCATCTAGGGGTTTTCGCCAGTCTTTCACCAGTAGTGGATGCAAGCCTATGGCCACCATGTGCTCAAAGTAAAGAAAGTTAGTGTCCTCACCTCCATGTACTTAACAGAAGTGAAACATTTTGGTTAAAAAATCTAAGACATTTTACATTGCATGCACTTAAAAACACTTATTTGGGTCGCTGCTTTTGGTATGCTCAAACTAACAAAGAAATATGTAAGACTCACCTGACATTTCTGTCTTGGCAGGCAACAGCAACATATTTCTGAGTGACATCAGTATCCATGTCGTACAGTGTTGTTTTCTCCACCAAGTGATGCGTTCTGCTGAAATTATTTTTTTCGGGAATCTAAGAAAACAAATGAACGTTTTTTTCCACTTTTCAATACATTTTCAGTCGACGTCCTAACCATTTACACTGTCACTGGAATGTTGGACTTAAAAAAGTGTTATTGACTCTTATTTTTACCATGCACAATTTTAAGGGTTCTTAGTCATAAAAACAGCAACATAAAACATATACTAAGCATCAAGTCATTGCTTACTAAGCCATATTTATATATTTGCTGGTTATTTATAATACAGCAATTCAGGTGGGCAAAGGGCATGGATAGGGTGGTGGCAAAGAGAATTTCAATGGATGAGCAATATAAAGTTGCAGCGAAGAAACGATATCCATGGAATAAAGGAGAGTCTATTAAACACATAGATAGATTGGTGAAACTTTGGAAGGTTGTGTTTCACTCAGACCACTGCAAGCAGGAGGTTCCATCACCTTGTAGCCAAGAACAAAAATCTTTGAAAACGGCACTCATGGAACTTCCAGAACTGCAGAGGTTGAAATGGAGTTGCCAAGCAACTGTTAATTTGCTGATCATACTTTAAGGTACAAACGACCTTTAGAGGGCTCTGTAGATGTATGAATTCTATAATGGTCTTTACAGATAGGAAACCCTTCTCTTTCAAACCTTGACTAGTCAGAATCATCCGTTATCAGATTAAAATGCGTGTATGTCTTTGTTTTAAGTGGTTTAGATCTTGCCAGTTCGAACAATAGGACCATGGTGAAGGGAGTTGGCACAGTCACACCATAAGCTAGAAGGGCATGAATGGTACGAGATTTCTCAGTAAGAGAAGGAGGTCGAAGCAGTATTTCATCTGCTTGTTTACATGAGTTTTAAAAAACGGATTTTGCCAAGGCAGACTTTTTTTCCCAGCAGATAAGAATTTAAAATGCAGAATTTCCATCTTTTGTCCTTTAAAAGAGAGCTTATAATCACACTTCGAGCCTCAAATTGCTGTTAGACATACAGTTATGGATAAAGTCGACATATCTATGCTAAATATGCCAGCTAACTTCAGCACTGGAGCAGCGCAATTTAGGCTCCACCCCTACACTTCACAGAAATGCCCTTATATACCAACATGTGACACTATACTTACGGTGTGCCAGAACTTTAACGTGTGAACATTTAAACACAGTAATGAAATGCATTCACTGTTCTGTAAACATGCACTAAGTTTAGTATGAAGACATGTATTTTGGATTCACGTTTGCATTTATACCTTAAGTCACTTTTGCATATGTTCTGAAAATTACTTTTGATAGTGTCCTATCCTAGACTGCTCCATAGATTAGAAGAAAATGGTTCTTCAGTTTTCTAACTCATCGAACCCAGGCCATCAATCTAGGCCATTTCAGATCCCGCACAATAGAGCTCAACAAGAGGGTGTCCCATGCTCCTGTCTGAGCCCCACATTGTTTAACATCTATGTGGCCCCCTTGCTAAAACCATCAGAGCTTATAGATTTACCACACTTTCATATGCAGACAACACTTAACTCCTCATCTCCTTTAATGAGGATCGATTTACTGCCAAAGCACACTTCTCTGAGGGTATAAAAGCCATCACGGCATGGATGACTGTGAAATTTCTCCAGTTAAACGCTAGCAAGGCGGAGATTATGCTCTTTGGTAAAGCCCAAATGCTCTGGTCCCCAGATTGGTATCCATTTGACTTGGGTGCAGCACCTTCCTCCAAGTCATCAGTTAAAAATGAGGGCCTTCGCCTGGACCAGACTTTCACTATGAAGGATCAGGTAGTGGCTACCATTGGCACCTGCTTTCATAGGATGCTTCTGCTGCACAGAGTCTTTCCTCTACTCCCACTTTCGATATGTAAAATCCTAGTACAGGCACTAGTGATCAGCCGCCTGGACTATTGTAATGTTTTTTAGACGCCACTAGTGAGTCCTTACTCAACAAACTGCAAGTGGGTCAAAACACAACGGCCCACCGTTTTCAGAATAGGCCAGCCAGAACAACTGCCCTCCCCCTCTTACGCTCACTCCACTGGCTTCCTATATGCAAAAAATTACATTTCAGACCTGTTGCTTAGTGCACAAAGCACTGAACAGCAGGGGACCCATATACCTGACAGAAACTTATTCCATACCGGCCAAACAGAACTTTGCGGTCAAGGGTGAAATCTCTTCTCACTTCTCACATTCCGGGGGGAAGCCTTCTCTTGTCTGGCTCCTTCATATTGGAATCAGCTACCCTCCTATCTATGAAGTGTACGGACAACCTTCATTTCAAAAAGCTTTTCAAAACCGTACTTTTCAGATAATTACGTTACTAGTATATTTTTCACTGTGGCGCCGAGATACCCCTTCCGGGGTGATTGATGCACATTATAAATTATATTAACATAACATAATCATGTATGCTTCTAATCATTTATTTAATTTATTTTTGAGCTACAAGTGAACAATTATAACCATGTATTTGACGTGCACATTTAAATGTTTAAAGCTAGCCTGACTAAAGGCCTTAACTGAAATCTTTTTTGCTCTGCCAGTTTGTTCTTTTCCTTTGCAGGTGCATTCTCAAGGTTTCATTAGCTTGAGAAAAGGAGGATTGTTGTCTGTGCTAGTTTCTTAATAGTAAGGCTTGAGAAGAGACATCTTGGCAAGAAGTGTGAATTACCTAATGAGCAGATGAAGCTCCCTATCTATCTCGTATCAGGAACGGAGGGATGTTCAAGGTTGCAGAAACTGTCCAAGTTCTGTGGGATGGGAAAGTCTGGTAATGTTGCAAATGCACAGCACAGAAAGAGAACTGATTGGTTTCTAGTTGTGTGGTAAAAGACATGATTGTTGTTTAAGTTTTACTGGTCTTAATTAGTGCTCACAGTTATAAGTTAAGACAGATTCCCATAGACTATTAGGGGTACAGACCTCTCAGCTTCCTTTATTCTTGCAAGTGTGACGCTTCATGCTAAACATTAAGTCCAATTGTGGAAGACTGCTCTGTAGTCTTCACTATCCTGACACCTTCTTGCATTTTCGAATTTCCTTGAGTCTCTATGCTACAAACCACCCCTATTCTTAGAGCCTTGATTAGATGACTTTAGAACTTATTAATGTTTAGGAGAGAGAATCGGAGTTTCTCAGTTTCCACATTACAGCGACTGTGATTATTTATATCTTATTCTATTGAGACAGAACCTGTTGCAATATTTCAGTTTGCCAGCTGTAATTCTGTATCTTTTCAATATTCTTCTGATATGCATATATACTGATTTGATTATTAATTAGTCATAAAACTACTTAACCTCAATGACTGATTCCTGGTCCTTATTGTGGGGCCAAATGGGCTTCACGAAAGTTGCATTGTTCATTATTGCTATCTCCCTTTGCATCTCGGTCAACCTTAAAAGATCCACCAGATGAGAGATTGTAAATCCTGTATCTGCGCGCTCTCAGCATCCTGGTGTGAACAACTAGCTAGGTGTCTCAGCATGCTTTTACTGGTTTACTTGGAAGCTGTTCATAGTTTTAGCTAGCGGTCTTAGAAACACGTTGAAGAGGTCAGGAGACAAATGAGTCACTTAAATGTCTGATACAAGAAAGAGCCCAGTTTAGCATGTGCATATCTATTCGCGAGGAATGACTGGTAGCCAAGCCACAACCAGGCTAGAGGTAACAAACATGTATCTTAACTGGTAAATGAGAGTGCGGTGATCCACTGCTGCTGATAAATATTGGAAGCATAAAAGTGATTGATCAGTCATGGTCCAGGTCTTCAAAGAAAGATTCCCAGTTACAAAGCAGGGCAGATTTAATGCTTTGTCCTAGTTTACAGCTCAACTGTTTTTTGTCCCAGCGCTGTTCTTAAGTGCTGAAGTTAGTTTTAAGCTTGGCACTCCATTACCTGTCTTATCAGAGGATGCTTTATGGCTGGACAGATGTGAAGGGTTTTACAATACGGATATAACCACAGCATGTCTAAGGACTGGTGGAAGTTCAGACCCTTGGAAAGGTTTGTTAATAATGAGTGAGATACTGGAGACTAGCTAATTAGATTAAGGGAACAACTATCATGTTGTAGATGGTGTGTAGTTGGGTACCTAGATGTTGTTGATATGGTCTTTAATGTCATAAACTTTACCATGAATATGGAGTGTAAATGTCTCCTAAGTTCCTTGGAACCTGGGTCATGTTGGGTACTGTTGCAGGCTGTGCTTGTGTTGGATGAGTGCACTATGAATTTGGAAGAGGAACTTTCATCCCTTTTAATGATGCTGTGGCTGTAGTGAAATATGTGTCTCTTATGATAACCTCTGGAAGTACGACATTGATAGATGCAGCAAACATGTTTGACATTTAGATACCAGCTTACATCTAAATTCCTTACAAGGCAGTTACTTTTTCTTTTGATGTCTGTAACTGTTTAATCATTTATACTTTAATGTGTCTGTCTGGTTTGGCTTTATCTGTCATCAGAGCATCTAGGGTTTTGCAGACTTGAGGATCTTTGAGGACCGAGGATGGTTTCAGTTGTATTTTACATGCGTAGTGGAGTGAGCAGTCTAACAACTTTGGAGTAGACTTATTCAGTAATCTTGCACCAAGTTCTCCAGGTGTTGAACTGGGTTTTTTCTTACTTTTGAGAAGGGTGGTCAAAAGATAATTAGGAGGTATAGGGCTAAAGGTTTGCACTAAGACTAAACTTGTCTTCAAGAGGCCAAAATCTAGAACTCTGGAGAAGTTAAAATCATGAGCATCCTTTATTAAGCTTAGAAGCACTGCGATGGACAGAGCAACACTTATTCAACACCTTCTATGACTGTTGAGGCTAAGCGGTATTGGTGAAAATCAGTCTAAATAGTGAAGTCCTCAATCACAACTTTGGCCAAGGGATTGCATTTTCTTTGGTGGACAAGAGTTGTTATAGTCTTAACTTCCTGATGGACATACATCAAAAGGGTTGAGGTTCAGGTTGTATCTATAATGCATACAGCAGTGACCTGCCAAAATGAAGTAAAGGTTTTGGAGTTGACTTTTGCAAGGTCACGAGTCACCTGAAGCAAGGACAGCAGCCGCCACATGGCATTTTGAATTCCTGTTGAGGATCAAATTAAACCCAGGTGAAGTAAGATTCCCAGGATGCAGAGGTTTTGGTGAAGGTATCAGTTATTCTGATGCTAGGCAGAGGAGATGATCTTTCTCACATCCGAGGCACTATTCTATGTTAGCCTGATGAAGCAGGGAAAAGGAACTTAAAAGACATTGTGAGAGGGAAGGATGTAAGGCCAGTTAGGGCGCTGTCACAATTGGTACCCTCCAGGGGTAATGAGTCACGGTACTCGGGATTAGGTAGGTCTGGTTTCTTTATTGTTCCAGGGTACAAGATACACGATAGGGGGTTGCTACGACGTCTTCCGGCTTGGCTCGCCTTCTCTTTGTAGGTGTCCCACTGGCTCAGGTTCCTCTCCGACTCTCCAGGGCGATATACCAAAGGAAAAAGAACACGGGAACACACAGATGAGATGAAGGACCTTCTACGGGTAGTGAATTAGGGTAAAGGGAGTGAAGGGTCACCGGGGCTGCCACCACGTAGTACTCACAGAAATAAGAAAAAGAGTCTTCGTAGGTGAAGGTGAAGGGACAAGCGTGAAGAACGTTATCGGTGTCCAAACACTCACGCCTCTGTGACCACCCCAACTCAAGCCTACCCCGTCCCTCCCCGTGGAAAAGCAAAACCCAGGACTCGGTCCCGTACCTTTCCCAGCCACGCTCCTCCGGGAACGTGGCGGGGCGAGTCGCGTCTCCGTTGGCCTCCTGGCTTCTTCGGATCCCCGTCCTCCGCTTCCTCGATCCCTCCGCTCGTTCTCTCGCCGTCTCCTCCTCGTCCTTGCTCCTGCGCTTCTTCTCTCTCTCCGCTCCTGCTTCCTCCACCGGCTTTCGCGCTGTCTTGGTCTTCCGGGTTCTCTTTACCGGCCAACACGTCTCCGGATTGGACTGTCGTTGCTGACGTGGTTGTGACGGGCTCCTCCCACAGGGAAGTCCAGTTCGGGTTAAAGGGCCCACTCTCGTCCTGTGGCCGGGGTGGAAACGAACAGTCATTATCGTCTCCAGCCCGTTCCTCGTCTGGAGTGACCCCGTGACAGGCGCTTAGTCAAATACTGACTTGCTGACCATAGCAAGCACCCCACCTCTAAAGGGTGCTTTGTTTAAGAGGCCACATGACTGTGTAGACAAGAAGGGAGCATGTCAGGCCAGCGACCTCAAGTTAAGCACAATGTAGATGCTCAATTTCTGTGCCAGAAGAGAAAGTTCAGTAGTGATCTTTCTGGTGGATACCCTATATACTTGTAGATCCTCCCTAAGTGCCAGACTGGATCTGGAAACTTTTTCATAGCTTTTCTGCACCAGTAGGGTACATATTGCTACTGAAAATGGTGCCCTGGTTTCATCACTCGAATCATGAAGCCCACCACCCAGGGGAATTGATGTTGGTTCCTCTTCCATTTTTTCTGCGCCTTTTGAGGCAGAGATGGGAAATGGCATCAGTTGTATACAGTGCAGTGACAATACTACTTGGAACCTTATTAAAGATGCATATGATCATAAGTCAGAACGGGGAGAAGGGTATGGTTGGGGGAGGAATCTGGAGGTAGACTGAGAATCCACCAAAAAGATCATTAGCAAAGGTAACTAACTTTTCCTACTGATGGATACTTCTACCTGCAGATTCCTCACCTCTTAAGTAGATTTTAAAGCAATACCTCCCGTAGGTGAAGTGTGTCAAAGGTGAAGTGTGTCAAGGGTGAAGTGTGTCAAGGATATCTAAAATCACCAAAGGTGTGAAATGACAATGTCTTCCCACCCTAGAATCCAAGCAATAATGCTTGGCAAAGGTGTGGAGGGAAGCCCAGGTAGTTGCTCAACAGTTATCACCAACAGAGACACCCCTATCCAGGGCAGAGTTCTGGGTGGAATGGGCACTAAGTCCCTCAGGTGTTTATTTTTACTTTTTTGCAATTACATAGCACATTTTCATACAAAGAATTACCCAGAAAGATAATATTCTTTTCAGCCTGGGCTTGCCTTTCTTGCTGCCAGTTTAGCAAACAAAAAGCATATAGCTCAATGTGAAATCCTTAGTGTGGTCAACATTAAAGCTCACAGTATGCTTGGGACCTAGCTGATGCGCTCTCTCCTCAGCCTTGTTGGGAAAACAGGCAGGACAAAACAAATGGAGAGAAATAGATGCCGCCGATGGAAAGAGACACAAAAACACAAAGAGGACACTACCTTGGGAATTAAGGAAGCTCTTATCTGGAGGACAAGCTTACCCATGAAGAAACGTGTGAATGGGCGCTCAGGGATTGCAACCCACTGAGATGACTCTGAGGTAATTACAGTGAGAAACAGCCTTGAAGGTTTAAAGGTGTAACTGATGCCTGTGAAGTGGTCCAAATGGAGACCCCATCAAAAAAGTTTACACTCGGTTCAAATCCCACTTGGGCATAATGTTGTGTGAAAGGATCAGGATTAAACAAACCTTCCAAAAATGGCTTACTATTGAAGACTTAAATAGGAATGGATAATCTAGGAGGAAAAGGAAGGACGATAAGGCTGTCAAGGTATCCTTTAGGGTGCCCAACCCACAGCCCTTTTGGGCCAACAAAAGGATAAATTGTTGAACTCAGAAAGGCAGAGTTTTAAAGCTGCTACATTCTCCTCTGTAGACCAAGCAACAACCCTATTCCACTTACTGAATAGATTGATTTTGAGAAAGGGTGACAGAAATGATCATGACCATCACTTTTGGTGGTATCCGAAACATGCTAAAACCTCCAAACTCAATCTCCAGGAATGAAAGTAGAGATTCTGGAGGTTGGTTTGTACTGCTTGTCCTTGTGATTGGTAGAGGAGGTCCACCCTGAGTGGAAGATGGAATGGCGGACAACTGGAAAGACGGTGTAGGCCTGCGTATCACACCCATCTGTCAGTCCAAGGCAATGAGAATAACTTGTTCTTGGTCACGAAAAATCCTCCTCAGAACTTGATGAATGAAGGGTATGTGAGAAACACGTAGCAAAGTGAGAAGTTCCACTGTAGCCAAAACGTGCCCCATGGCTCTTCACACTGGATACCAGAGAGAACCAAACATCGGGCAAATGGCGGTCTTGTGAGTAGCAAATAATTCTACCAGAGGAGTGTTTCCACGGGCAAAGATATGCTGAATCTCCTCCAGCTGATTGAACCACTTGGACCTACAATCTGACCCCGACTGCGGCTGTCAGCTCTGACATTCCGGAACCCTGCAGATGGTTGCCAACTAGCCAGATACGATACTGATGAGCTAGGCCCAGAGCCTCAGAGTTTCAACAGAGAAGGTGAGAGCCTCATTCCTCTCTCCTTGCTGACATCACAGTCTTATTGTCTGCCACAATCTGGATAGACTGGCAGCAAAGAGAAATTAGGGCTCCCCGTAGTGTTATCCGAATTCACCTCAATTTTTCTTGTTCTGGTGGGTGTAGCAAGGTAGAGTATTATGTTGGTATGCTGGTTAGGCTTCACCAAGTAATACCTTCAGAGATGGTCCTTTGATTTACAATAATAAATCCTTATTTTAGTCCTGGTAGTGTGGCACAGAGAAGTCAGGCTCTACTAGACGAAATGTGCTAATGTGTCAGAGTACCAATATGGACGATAAGTAATTGACATGACATGATAGAAATCTGAAACCAATTTATAAAAAAAGAAGTGTATTTCTATATTAATTTAGACACCAAAACTAACGTGATCAGATACATACATTTTCGAAGAAAACCTAAATCACAGCATTTCAATACTGCATAAATTTTGCATTACAGTCAAAGGGAAAAAGTTGTAGTGACAATCGATCACTTGCAGGTTGACTTGTGTGAAACCCAAAGAAAGTAAAGGTAATACGGGTCGCTAGACCAAGCCACAATGGCAGTCAGTTACATTTTACCTGGCCCGTGGAGCACGGGTGAAGAATTGTCCTGGCTGTCCCTGGTGCTGAACGGGATAGCTGCTTTTTATCGCTTACACTGTGCTGCAGGAAACAAAATGCAAAAACACAAAAGGGTGGTTGCTGATTTTGGTTGAAGGTTGGATCGAGTACAGGGGTAAGTTGCCGGACTGGTGAAGTACAAGCCTTGGGAGCGGTAAACTTTGGAAAACAGTACTTTGACATCCTGTGGTCCCAAGAAACACAGTAGCTGCCTGTAACTTTGTGGAAGGCAGGACTACAGTTCCCACAATGCACTAGACAATCTGGTTTTGGATGTTCCTTCAGATGGCCCGATGGCCAATGATTCTTTGGATCAGGAGCGTTGTTTTACCTGCAGTTTATAGGGAGCTAGTGGCACTAGTCCAGGGGAGTTTGAGGGTGCTTCAGGCTCTTAAATGGGTTCCTTTGTCTAGGGGACCCAATTGTTAGTCTAGGACGAGTCTTGATCCAGCAGTTCCAGGAGCATTGTCACAGGTGAAGAGTATCCCTCTTTTGGTTTGTACAAGTCAGGTTGTCGCAGCCATGGGTCTCTTCTTTGTACTCTTAGATGCAGGTTGCGCCCAACTGAGGTTGTGGTGTCAAGTATAGCCCTTAAATCCGAGATTTAGGAGTGTGGGTGCAAGTGACCAATGGGCTGCTTGCCCGAACGGCTAATCCACCCCCCAAGGTGAACACATTTGGGGGTGTAGGTCACCTTTTCTACCCAGAACACCCTATTTCTACCACTTTTAAAAGTGTTTCTTAGCTGAACAGACCAGGCAGCCCACCCTAGAGGCGTGTCTAGCCTTCTGCGGTGTACAAGTCCTGCATACCTAATTTCTCACCTGCCTGGGTGCAATGCAGCCCAGGGAAAAGGGAGGGCTGTTTCCTCCTCTGGGAATCAGCCCTGATGCACATCAGAGGCGGTGCAGCCTTTGAAGGTCATGCCTTGATTTGCCACTTCACTAGCATTCCTGGAAGGGAGGAAGTGTGACCTCCTCACTGCCCAGGCCTTTGTTTCTGACACCTGGGAGTGATCACACTGCCTGGGAGGAGGTCAGACACCTGTCTTGGAGGCAGCAAGTGTGGGCTACCAGCCAGAGCACAGAAAAGTTGGGGCAACAAGGTGAGAAACCTCTACGATAGCCACCTGGTTGTATGCCACATCACCCTCAACACGAGATTCGTGTCAGGGGTAAGATGTTTGATACCAAACACAACATATTTAGGCAGTACCAAAAAGGAGCAGCCAACCTCTGGTTTGCCCGGGTGCCAGCCTATGGTCTATCACCTGTAGTGCCCTTTAACTGTAAAGGCAACTATAGGGACATATAAGCTTGCATTTACATGACCACACCTTTAATATAATGCACCCTGCCTCCTGGGCTTAAGGAGGCCTTCCTTAGGGTGTCCAACATATAGTAAAAGCAGTGCATTGACTTTGCCACACACGGTGAAGGCAAAGTTGAATTGGAGCAGTTTATATTGTTCCTACAGTCTGCAATGACAGGCCTGCTGTCAAAGGTGCACTTGGGTCACTCAGGGTGGTAAAAAGAGTGCTTCAAACCTTGAGGACCCCTTTACCACACGTTGCCCCTGGGTACCACTGGACCTACACACTAGGGATTATAAGGGGGGGTAAAGTATTTGTCAATCTGGAATGTCAATTTACACAAAAGTTTTAGGGAGAGAGCACTGGGGCCTTGGCAGGATGTTCAAGTGCACTTTCAGAGTCACAGCAAACAGCACTGGAGCAAAAAGTAGCGTGGAGGCCATATAAGAAGGGCACTTTCCTATAGCGGGTTAGCATTCTAAAGATACACCAATGTGACATTAAGCACACACAAAAAAAATAAATACTTCCTCTAACTGGCAGATCAAGAGACCGAAAGGGGGGGGGGGAGCAGTACAACCTGACCTCAAACAGAAGAGGGCAGAAGTAAGGGTGACAGTAAATAAAGAGCAGCTTGCATTTCAGTTAAAACCAAACATCAATCTGTGTCCACCCTGCCCATTCCTTGACAGTCAGTCAGCTACTCTTTAATGGAAAGATATATCACCCTATTTTAAAAGGATTGCGCTGCAATCAGTTGCTATTAGTTAAAGCTGTGATGAACAAGTTACTTAACTTTGGTAATGATGTATCTGTAAGAGACAGATTAGTTATAGATTCCATACCTTAGAATTTTCCCCAGGCGTCAGAATTTTTACTTAGAAGTTCCCCCGCGTATCATTAGGTGGCGTTGGTCGACTCTGCGTCCGTCATCGGTGTCATGGTCACATGGATGACGTCGCGATGCCTACTTAGGCACACCCCTGCGCACTGATGTCAGTTCTGACACGACTTTCCATGCCAGAAGCGCAGAGTCATGAAAGACACTGACCACTGGTGCGCCACAACTAGGGCCCTGTAGGGGAGTCCCTATCCCTAGAAGTCCGTTCGCAGAGGGGAGAGGATGGGTGGGGCGGTAAGGAATCTATAACTAAACTACGTCTTTTACAGATACATTGTTACCAAAGGTAAGTAACTTGTTCATCTGAAAGAGACTGTTATTTATAGATTCCTTACCTTAAAATAGATACCCCAGCAATACCAACCCCAGTGGAGGGTCTGCGAACCAAGTTCACACCAGAAGGTTCTGGAGGACAGAATGGGCAAAACGGCCGTCCCGAAGGACTTGGCTGTCCATGCACTAATGTCTGGTGAACGTGTGCATAGATGCCCATGTTGCCGCCTGGCAGATGTCAACCAGTGGGACTCCATGTGATAAAGCAGTAGTTGCTGCCGTAGCCTTAGTGGAATGAGCATGCCGTCCCACTTTAGCTTTCTTTTTCGCTAAAGCATAACAGATTTTAATACAAAGGACAACCCATCGGGAGATGGTACGCTTTTGGACAGCTCGACCTTTCTTGGCACCACACAGCCAACGGAGAGTTGATCATCCACCCGGAAATCTTTTGTGTGGTCAAGGTAGAAGGACAGCGCACATTTTGGGTCCAGACGGTGGAGTCTCTCCTCCTTCTTGGAAGGTTGCGGAATTGGGAAAAAGGTGGGCAAAGTGATAGTTTGTCCTTTGTGAAAAGGTGTAACTACTTTAGGAAGGAACGAGGGTTTCGTCCTAAGCACCACTTTGTCCGGATGCACAGAAAAGAAAGAGGGCTTAGAAGAAAGCCTGAAGCTCACTCACCCTGCAGGCAGATGTGATGGCAACAAGAAAGGCAGTCTTCAGACTGAGGAGCCTAAGACGACAATTGTGAAGAGGCTTGAAAGAAGCACACATAAGGTAAGTTAAGACAAGGTTCAAGTTCCACTGGGGCATTATGAAAGAAGACAGAGGAAAGAGATGAACAATGTCCTTAACCCCTTCAGCGCGGCGCGGATTACCGCGCCGTGCTGAAGGTTCGTTGCGCGGGCGGGGCCGTGACGGAGCGGTTCCGTCATCCGCACAGCGCGACCGATGTGCATGACGGAACCGCTCCGTCATGCGCATCGAAAGGGTTAAAGAATCTGTTTACAATACGGGACTTGAATAAAGAGGGCTGATCTGGTAGCCGAAGGAAAGCAGAAAGAGCAGCAAGATAGCCTTTTAGAGTGCCCAGAGCAGAGCCCTGCTGGGCCAAAGATAGGATGAATAAAACAACCTTTGAAAGAGGGGCAGAGAGGGGATCCACAGCATTTGCTGTGCACCATGCCACAAACCTATTCTATCAACAGTCGTATACAGTCTTAGTGGAGGGACGCCTGGCTGGCAAGATGAAGATACGGGAGGAAGGCCAAAGCTGTCAACTGTCGCCACTCAATCTCCACACAAGGATCAATAACCATGCTCAAGAGCTCAGGGTAGCAGACTCTTCGTGCCCAGTCTGGAGCCACAAGAATGACTTGGGCCCAGCCGCACTTGATCTTCAGCACTCAGGGCAGAAGTGGTACAGGCAGTAAAGCTTACAGGAGGCCGCAGTTCCACTCACGACGGACAGCGTTGCCGAGCGAGTGCCGCCTTGGTAACTCCAAAGCGCAAAACTGCTGACATTGCAGGTTCTTGTTGTGAAGAAGCGTTAGTGTCAGGTAAGTTTAAGAAGATTTTATTCCAAGTAGGAAACACCCACAACCGGAGACATCCAGCTGCTCGGAGTCCGACGCTCAGTATGGCTTTCCAAGGACACAGTAACAGTGGGGTGATCAACTGGCATGGGTGCAAATTTAGGACAGGGAGTGTAAAAATTCAGGACAAAAGTTCAGGACAGAAGGTCAGAATTAAGGACCCAAATTCGGGACAAAAGGTAAGTTTTATAGACATATCAGAGGAGATTGAGCAATAAATATTACATAAGTAAATAGACAACAACCACAAACACAACTCAAAATAAGTTTATATTAGGTTGAGCCAACCTTGCCTTGCATCTGTTGAGTGAAACTTAAACACCTGTGTTTGCATATTTAAAAAAAAAAAATAAGTAAGAAAAAGATCAAAGCTAAAGGCTTCTCAGATCTTACATGCTACCTTTCCCCTATTGAAAAAAAAACACCTGATCCAATCAATCATTCCAAGGAGATGGGATGTGTAAAAGCTAAGTGGACTCGGGGACCAGGGTAAACATGAAAATAATAACAGCACAAATGAAGAAACTTTGCACTACTGGAGCAAAAGAAATAAAAAATAAAGGATAATTGTATTTGTACCATTATCACTGCTTGTGTGACAGTTTAACCCCTTCAGCGCTGCGCGGATTCCCGCGCAGTGCTGAAGGATCTGAGCGCGGGCGGGGCCATGACGGAACGGTTCCGTCATAAGCACAGCCCAACCGACGTGCATGAAGGAACCGTTCCGTCACAAGCGTCGAAGGGGTTAAGAGGCTAACAGTGGATGCCCCTGGATAACATGTGCCAAAATGAAACCTCCACAGAGCTTGGCCCCTGGTGAGGTGACAGGGCCCCCCAAACAAAAGCAGAATGCCATACCCTGGGCTCTGGCAGGAGGAGGCCCAGCAAATTCTGTCACTGCGTAGAAACCCATTATCATTCTGTATGCGATAATTAGGCTGACATACAGAATGATAATGGGCCGATAGTAATCTGTGACAAGTCGTGGAGGGGTTGCTGCAGGTCACAAAATTCACAGCAGGAGCGCGAGCTGGCCCCTGGAGTCAGAGTTACAGAACTCTCAGGCTGCTTGCAGGGGGACAATGTCTGAAATTATGGACAAAAGGCGTCCATGAAAGAATTCCTCACGGACAAGAGGCCAAAATAAAAGGCAGTCTGTGAAATTTAGGGACGGTTGGTCACCCATCGTAAGAGCTGAACATCAGCGCTCGTCAGATATACTATAAACAAATACAACATACGCAATACTTCAATAAAGATGAAAGCATTCACGCAGGAGCGCATGACTCTCACTCGCAATATATATATTACAACATCTTCCCCTCAAACAGCATGAAAAACCAGGGAAAGAGACAAAATAACCAGTTACTTACCTTTGGTAACAATATTTCTGTACGAGACATATATTAGTTATGGATTCCTTACCTTAGAATTACCCGCAGGGGTCAGACTGGATCCGTAAAATGTTTCTTTAGCAGTACCCCTGCGCGTCAGTAGGTGGTGTCGGTCTACTCTGCATTCGTCGTTTGCGTTGTGATCGCCGGAATGACGTTGCGGTATCTACTTAGACGCCGCCCCTGTGCGCTGACATCAGTTCTGTACATGACACTCCACGCCAGAAGAGCAGAGCCATGCAAGACACTGACCACTGGTGCATAAAACTAGGCCCCTGAAAGGAGTCAGTACGCCGAAAGGAGAGCATGGGTGGGGCAGTAAGGAATCCATAACTAATATATATCTCTTGCAGATATATCGTTACCGAAGGTAAGTAACTTGTTCATCTGAAAAAGACTATTAGTTATGGATTCCTTACTGTAGAATAGATACCCCAGCAACACCAACCCCGAAGGTGGGTCTGCAAACCAAGTTCACACCACGAAGTTCTGATGAACGGAGTGGCCAAAGAAGCCGCCTCTCCGGACTTGGCTGTCCAGGCAGTAATGTTTAGTGAACGTGTGCAATGAAGCCCAAGTGGCTGCCTGGCAGATATCATGAAGGGAGACTCCACGTCCCAAAGCACTAGTAGCTGCCGTCGCGTTGGTGGAATGGGCGCGCAACCCTACTGGAGGTTCCTTTTTTGCCAAGGAATAACGAGGTTTAATGCAAAAATGACCCATCGAGTGAATGTTCGTTTTTGCATGGCCCGACCTTTCTCGGCGCCCACATAGCCAAGAAAGAGCTGATCATCAACCCGGAATGGTTTTATGCGATCCAGGTGAAATGAAAGCGCACGTTTTGGATCCAGACGGCGGAGCCTCTCTTCCTCTTTAGAAGGAAACGGGGGCGGGAAGTAGGTGTGAAAAGTGATGGTCTGTCCTATGTGGAAAGAGGTAACCACTTTGGAAAGAAAAGAAGGTTGAGTTCGAAGGACAACCTTGTCCAGATGAACAGCAAGGAAAGTAGGCTTAGAATAAAGGGCCTGAAGCTCACTCCCCCTGCGAGCAGAGGTGATGGCAACCAGAAAAGCAGTCTTTAAGGTCAAGAGTCTGAAAGGACAATTATGTAGCGGCTCGAAGTGATCGCACATAAGTAAGTCAGAACAAAGTTCAAGTCCCACTGGGGCATTACAAAGGGAATAGGAGGAAACAGATGACTAATGTCCTTAAGGAAACGATTTACAATACATGACTTGAAAAGAGAAGGCTGATCAGGAAGGCGAAGATTGGGCAAAACGGCTAAAAGATAGTCCTTGAGGGTGCCCAGAGCCTTGCTGGGCCAAAGAAAAAGAGGATCCACAGCCTTTGCTACGCGCCATGCCACACATTTCATCTAAAGGGGCATACTGTTTTAGTGGAGGGACGCCTGGCTGCCAAGATAACATTACAGTCTTCAGGAGGAAAGTCGAAAGCTGTCAACTGTCGCCGCTCAATCTCCACACAAGGAGGAGGAGGCTGGACAAGTTCGGGTGGGGGACCCTCCCCTGCTGCTGTGACAGTAGATCCTCTTGAAGGGGCAGTCTGATCAGAGGATCAATGGCCATGTTTAAGAGCTCGGGATACCAGACTCTTCATGCCCATTCTGGAGCCACAAGAATTACTTGGGCCCGGTCGCGCTTGATCTTCTTCAGCACTCTGGGCAGAAGTGGTATAGGCAGAAAGGCGTATAGAAGACCGCAGCTCCACTCATGACGAAAAGCATCGCCTAGGGAGCACTGCCTTGGAAATTCCAACGCGCAGAAGTGCTGACATTGCGCGTTCTCTCCGATGGCAATTAGATTTAACAAAGGCTCTACCTACTGCTGAAAGAGACCTTGCACCACCTCCTACTGAAGACGCCATTTGTGATCCATCAAGCACCAGCAGCTGAGTTTGTCTGCCCTGGCGTTCAGGGAACCTGCCGGGTGATGAACCACCAGGTACATGCCCTTATGTTCCAGCCACTTCCAGAGACGAAGGATCTCCTGGCAAAGGGTCTACGACCCCACTCTGCCCTATTTGTTGCAATACCATGCGGCGTAAGTGTCGTCTGTGAACACCTGCATTACTCTCCCTTTGACAGAAAGAAGGAATGCGTTCAGTGCTAGACTGTTAGAGTCGGGGATCTCTGGTTGGCGCAAGGTTGCCCTTGTGTCAAGCAGGAACCCTCTCCTCCACGTCAGGGCGCAGGATAACCCTTCACGAATGACCCTTGCTCACCCTCTAGGTGCGTGGCGTGAGCAGCCAAGGCGATTCCTCAGGCGTTGTTGGTTAAGCACTTACAATCATACACACAGTAAATACATCAATCCCCCCAGAAACGGACACCAGACTTGGATATATATAAAAATACGATTCTTTATGTAAAAATAAGGTATATATATCTCAGCAGACTTATCACAAGACCAATAACGTTTTCGCTAGGCCACCAGGTTATACAGCAGGCAAATGTTCTTGGTTCGTAGTTTCAAATGGATAGTTCGTAGTCTCTTTACTTGTAGTTCCAGTACTCACAGAGATCGGTTCCTGCGAACGGGGAAATAAGGCGTTGCGGGCCCCGAGCCCGATACTGGAACTTCTTTCGTGATTAGGAGAGTCGGCACAGGTCGGTGCGACTCTCAGCTTGGGAAGTGTTCTTGGGTCCTCAATCAGCAGGTGTGGGCACGTAGGCAGGCGCGGCCAGCGACCCTTTAGCACGGCGGTGCAGGAGGGTCTCCACAGCGGGGGCGGCGCGGCCTGAGAAGTCCGGGGATAGCGAAGCGGGGTCGCAGGGCACGGTTAGTGCAGCTGGACGACCCGGCGTAGATCACAGTCGTCGGACGGCTTCCGGCAGGAGGGGTGATAGCGCGTTCAGCGCGCTCCAGTAGCAGGCGGTGACAGGGATGCAGGCGGCCTGGCCCGGGGACAGAGAGCGGCTCGGGACGGAGCGGGGCTCTCACGGGTTTGAGGCAGGCGAGCTTCTGGGTGTCACGGCCCTAGGAGGGGCGATGAGGGGCGCAGTCTCTTTTCCAGCGGGATGCCCACACGGCTCGAATTGGAGGACGAGCAAGAAGCACAGAGAACCCACTGTTCCTGGGGTTCAGTTCAGGGGGCAAGCTCAGATCAAGCCCTTGGAGAATGTTCAAGCACAAAGTAGCAAAGTCTTTTCAGTAAGTCTCTTCCTCTCCTCTCTCAGCAAGGCAAGCAGCAGGCCAGCTCCTCCGGCGTCTTCTTCTCCTTCTAGTCGGGCAGAGGTCCTTTGTGGTAAACAGGATTCTGATTTCTTAGGAGCCAGGCTCCTACTTTTATACACCAATTCTTTTGTTCTTTAGCGCCAGGGGGCCTAGGCCTGGCTCAGTCCAGTTCTGGAGCACTCTGTTATGGTGACTCTGCTCTTTCCTTTCAGCAGCAGGGCAGAGACATCAGCCGCCCCACAGGGGGTGGCGCCGGCTTTGTGGTGGCAGAGCACAGGTCTATTCAAGAGTCAAGGTGTACTCCTCCCACCCATCCAGGTGTAATCTCTCTACCCACCACCTGGCAGCCAACCTGTCTCTGGGGATTCCCCAACCCTGCTCCTTACTGTTGCTAGGCAGAACACACACACACAGCAGAGGCGGACTGAAATGGTCAGGTCAGTAAATACTAACTTTCTAAAAGTAGTATTTACAAACCCAGGATATTAAAATAGACTTGACTACAAGACGTATGTTATCATCCTGAGTTCAGGCATACTAAACTTGACACTTCTACCATGCTCTCTGAGTCCACTGGGGTCACGGCGTTGGCGTGATCCCAGCAGCCCATTCTGGCCTATGGAGAGCAGGTAGCCTTCAATAGTGAAAAACGACAAGGGCTGTAATTCACTACTAAGACATGCCACACACATCAGGGCATGTCCTACCTTATGCCTACAATGCACCCTGCCCTTGGGCCTACCAGAGGGGTGGCTAATATGTAGGTAAGGGAAGGTTTAGGGACTGGCAAGTGGGGGCACTTGCGCAGTCAGCGCGACGGTCCCGGACCGCGCACAGGGTCGGCGGTGGCAGACCCTAGACACACTTTACAAGGCCGCTTCCGTGGGTGGCGCAACCAGCGCTGCAAGCCCACCAGCAGCATTGGCATTCACAAGCCCTGGCACCCCTGGTGCACTTTACTGGGGACTGACAGTGAATCCAATAAACCAATCGGGAACATCAATTACAGGTACACTTTACTTAGGGAGCACTTGCACTGCGGCACGGATTAGCCGTGGCGCAGTGCCCTGAGCGGACAACACCAGCAAAACAATCGAGGCACACCATCAAAAAAGTGGAAGGGAAACTCACGCCAAGGTGCCAGGTCTAACATAGACGAATCGTCCGATGCTCCAGAAGGTTGATAAGGAGCCCGGACTCCTCCGAAGACCAGGCCTCTGATTTGCGCCTCGCCCATGTGGCTGCCCCATCCCATGAGGGACGCATCTGTCACCACTGTAAACTCTGGTTGGGGAAGGGAGAGGGATCTGCCGTTGACCCAATCCTGGTTCGTGAGCCACCACTGCAACTCGTGTGCAGTCCCCACCGAGATTTGGACGACATCAGACAGATTCCCCTGATGCTGCACCCACTGGAACTTCAGGTACCACTGCAGAGCCCGCATATGCCACCTGGCATGATGCACCAGCAGGATGCAGGAGGCCATGAGGACCAGCAGCCTCAGGGCCATTCTCACTGAAATCCGGGATAGAGGCTGGAACATCAGTATCATAGCCCGAATATACAGGACTCACAGTTCGGGAGGATAGGCCCGAAACTGCGCTGTGTCCAGAACTGCTCCGATGAAAAGGAGCTTCTGAGAAGGACGCGGGTGCGACTTCAGCATGTTGACTGTGAACCCCAGCAAATGCAGGAGGTCCGCCGTAGTCTGGAGGTGGGCGGCAACAGCCTGGGGCGAGCTCGCCTTCAACAACCAGTCGTTGAGATAGAGGAAGACTGGAGCCCCTTGATCTTCACAGATGAGCTGTGACCGCCGCCATCACTTTCAGAAACACCCAAATGGATGCTGGTAAGGCCAAAGGGGAGCACAGAGAACTGAAAATACTTGTGGCCTACCGTGGGCCGGCAGGACAGGGATGTGGAAATAAGCATCCTGCAAGTCCAACGCTACCATCCAGGGTCGTGGACAGATAGGACCTGAGGCCATGTCAACATTTTGAACTTCTCCTTCCGGAGGAAGCGGTTTACGTCCCTGAGGTCTAAGATAGGATGCAGGCCTGTGTCCTTCTTAGTCATCAGAAAGTAGTGGGAGTAGCAGCCACGACCTACTTCTGGCACAGAGACTCGCTCAATGGCTTCCTTGGCCAAGAGAGCCGAAACCTCCTGACGGAGAACGGCCAGGTGATCCTCCAACATGCGATGGAGTGTAGGTGGCATAGAGGGAGGGGTAGTCTCGAAGGGAAGGGGAGGGAATAGTCCCTTTGGACTATCTGCAAAACCCACCTGTTCAACGTGATGTTGTGCCAGTGGGGGAGGTGATGGCGGATCCTGCCGTCCACTGGCAGCTGGTGGCTCTGAAATTTCGGACTAGGAAGGTTTGGAGGCTGCTGCAGGGGGGGAAAGGGTGGACTGGCCTGCCCGCTGGCTCCTTGACCCGCGAGGTTGCTGGGTCCCACATCATCGGCCACGCAGAGACTAGGTAGCTTGCGTGAACCTGTGGCTAGACTGGGGGGCCAAAGGCAGACTGTGGTGGATGGGAAGACAAAGCGAGGCCCGAGGATCTGGCCGTAGCGCGAGAATCTTTTAAGCGCTCCAGCGCCGAGTCTGCCTTGTCACCAAAAAGGCGATGGCCATCGAAGGGCATGTCCAGTAGGCTTGACTAGACAGCCCCGGAAAAGCCAGACGTCTTAAACCAGGTGCAGCGCTGAGGAGCTTCCGACGTGTCAAACGTTCTGCCCTGTGAGTTGGTGGTATCCAGTCCACAGCGAATCGTGAATTTTGCTACGTCCCTCCCGTCTGCCACTGCTTAGGAGAGAACGGTCCGGGTCTCCTCCGGGCACTAAGGCAGCACTTGCACGACCGTATTCCAGATAGTATGAGAGTATTGGCCCAAGAGGCACGCTGTATTCAAGGACCGCAATGCTAAGCTGGAGGAAGAGAACGTGCACTTGCCAAGATGATCCAGCTTCTTGGATTCCCTCTTTTAGGGAGCAGAAGGCACCCTTGGAGGAAGAGGCTTGGACCACCAAGCTCTCGGGGGAAGGGTGTTGGGTGAGGAAAACTGGGTCGCCCGCGGCAGGCAATCGTCCTTTCCACAGGAGCCCCTGTGCTGAGCTTGGACTATGTGCCTAGAAGTAAGTCAGTGAGGGCTTCGTTAAAGGGCAGGAGGGGTTCAGTGGAGGTTGCCGCGGGCTAAAGCACCTCTGTCAGGAGATTAGTCCTGACTGCCACTTAAGGGAGCTCTATGCCCAAGGCCTCAGCTGCCTTTCGCACCAACACAGCATAGGATGCTCCCTCCTCTCGAGCTACGGTAGCGGGAGAAAGCATGTCAAGGTCTGGAGAAGTGTCCAGACCACTGGCGTCACCGAGGTCCTCTCACCAGTCCAGCTCATTAAGGGTCTGATGACCCCTCCCAATCCTCATCACCACAATCTGGACGGTAGGGAACACCAGGGATGAACAGGGGGACAAAACTACCCTCTGGCGTCTGATTCGACGGCGGTCCGGCTCCAGGTCCACCTCGGAGATGAGAATGGGGACGCCGGGAGCGTCGCCGCCAGGATAGGTCGAGTAAGATCAACCGGGATTGATCTGTATCCAGGCCTGGATCCAAAGGGGGCCCTCTGGCACTGGAGCTGCAGACATCGAAGGCCTAGGGTCTCCGACCGACTCTGCAGGGTCTGAAGGCATGCCGGCAGAGTCAGGCTGCCCAAAGATACGGTGAAGAGCTTCGTAAAATATACAAAGTTGGTCAGGGGATGCCCCAGGCTCCCGGAAACAGAGGGAGGTGAGGAGCCGTCCCCGAATTAGGCACCGGAGACGGAGCCTTAGAGCGACAACGCTTCGGATCCCGGTCGCATCAGCCATCTGACGGGGAGAAGGCAAAGAGCCCCGGTGCTTCTTCACCTTCTTCTTGTGCTTTGACTTACCCGAGGACTTTGAAGACTTTGAATGGGACAAGGTGTGGGGGCTCCGAGAGGGGTCTTGAGACCAGGACCGATGCACAGCAGACCGCCAGGTCTCCAAAAGATTTCGGGCCGCTCCCGCAAAAGACTTAGGATTCATAGCCTAGAAGTCAGGGCACAACTTCGGGTCGTGGTCATGGTCGCGCTCCAGACACCAAAGGCCCACGAAGTGCAGGTCCGTCACCGACATCAGGCTGTGACAGGACCCGCAAGGCTTGAAGCCAGTCCGACGATGGGACATCCCTCGCACATCAAAGACTCAAAAAGAAGTCGACAAAACGTTGAGAAAAGCTTAGTCAAAAAGTGACTAAAGGGGTAGCTCGCTCCAGATCTGCACTAGGCTGGCGCGAAGAAACAATTCTCCGGATCCAGTCTCACGCCTGGAGAAAATTCTATCGTAATGAATCTATAACTGTCTCTTTCAGATAATCTGTGAAGCTCTAAGCACCAGCAGGGATCACCTATGGCTTAAAATCCACAGCAACCCCCAATCTATAACTACTTGAAGATAGTGCCCCATAAGACTAATGTCAAAAAAGCTTTCTTCAATTTGTAACAAAGGCTCTAGAACTCCTTTGTCACCCTCACTCCTTTGTCACTCAGTGCAACGATAATGAAGATATATTTTTGCCAAATGCTGTAGCAGCCTTTTTCCACTAATCAAATGTTCTAGATAACAAGTTTAGCTTTTCATTGACATTAGTTTGTGAGCACTCCTAAATATTTTACAAATGTTTTTCTTTAACCTATGTTATCAAAAATTAAATACTAAAATAAATTCAAAGGAAATTTGGGTGTTCACATACTACTTTACTGCCAATCCATCTGTGACTTTATTTTAAAATATATAAATCATAAAAGTACAATAAAGGTAACATAACATTTCATAATTGTGTCAATAGTACAAACATACAGAGATGTGGACATTTAATTAAAACCCCGTAATACATAATAAATTACTAAATCTATAAAACCAACTGTGTGGTAGGCCATGAGGCACTTCTCAATACGTACAGCTTACCAGATGTTTGATGAGACACTTGAACAAACCTTAGCCGATTGTTATTGTTATAAAAAGGTCATTGCTGATTAGCATTGTCTGATGCCATTTTTATTTAATAAAGGTTTGATAAAAATAGATCAAGGAGCAATATGCAAACCACAAAAAACAGCATGTCTTGATAGGAGTTATTGTCACATGTTCAATTATCCAAAACGCTTGACTAATCATTACAGTTGCAAGTTTAGTTTTTTTGGGTTAGAATGCACCTTTGCTGACTATTGGAGATGAAGGCCAAGTGGGGTTGGAAGCCCACTTGTGCTGATAGAGCAGGGTATGACATATAAGTAGCTTTATGTATGACTAAGGACTGTGTCTCTTCTTCAAAGTGTTAAAGGCACATGTGCCTAGGTTTTGCATTGTCGACCTGTGCCAGAGTCTCCGGGTCCTCAAAAAACTGCCATCTTTCAAGCTTTTCACACAAGATCTTGATGTTCTCTAACCAAGGTATGTAGTTGGCCCGGTCTAATGAGAGGCAATCTTGTAGTATCTGTCTAATCAGTTACGTTTCTAATTTTGTGCAAACCCTGCACCACAAGAGAAGTAGTTGTAGCCTTATACGATTTTCAATGTAGGCCACCCCCAATTCACTGTGGCATATGATGGGCATGCACCTGGTGGGGACTAACAAGAATCTTCTCAGACAGGTAATTGCTGACAGTTGAAGCTTGCCTGCATGAACATTTCCCAACTTTGTAGGTGCTAAGAAACATTCGGCTCAATAAACAGAGCAATGTTCCTTCCTGTTCTTCATCCACAACTTAGATGAAGAAGCAAGGCAGTTGTAGCCTTCAGAACCTAATCTTTTCTTGATTTGATCTGGCGTTTCCAGGTGTCAGCCAAATCAACGATCATACTCAAGTAAGAAAATGTATTTTCTTAAACTAACTGAACACCCTTAGACACTAAAATGAGATGGAGTGGGCATAGTGAGCTAGTAAATCATAACAAAAGACTTGTTCAAGTTAACTTTCAAGTTCAAATGTTCACTATAAGTCACAAAAGTGCCCAAGACTGTCGAAAAAGCTTTCAGGGTCCGTATCATCCGTAAATAGAAGTGTGGGAATGGGATGATACCCAATCTGGGACGTGTGCTAGCACCTCTCCACCAACACCGTCTGCAAGCTGTTAATGTAGATGGTAAAGAGGAATGTCTCAAGGGCACAGCCCTGCCTCACCCCCTGGCTATGTGAAACCCACCAAAACACTCAAGTCTCAACATAGCAGAAGCCTCAGAGTAGATGTCTCTAAGTATGTTTAAAATGGACACATTTTCGGATAAGGAATGGGAGGACATTTTTTATGGGACACACCACATGGCACACACCATGGGACCCACCGAAACATCGTACAAAATTATTTCATATTGGTATTATAGCCCTCCCGAATAATGAAATGGAACCCTCAGTGTGATAGGATGTGCTGGTCGGGTTGCGGTAATCCTGGCACGCTACTCCATCTCTTATGGAATTGCCCAAAACTTACTAGATATTGGGACAGAATTTTAGACGAAATTGACAGCGCCTTCAACACTACCATTCCTACGTTCCCTGCTTACAAGATACTGGATCTGCTCAGTGCATTAACTTTCCCTCTCTGTTCAATAAAAGGAAGGCAGATGGCCCTGGCACTAAATACAGCCCATCAGGTGCTCCTATCCTGCTGGAAAACTGATAGAATCCCGGATCATTCACAGTGACTTCACCAGTTGTTGTCTCTTCTTGGCAGGGAACGATTGTAAATGGCCACTTTGGGAGATAAATCCGACTATACGAAGATTTGAGCCCTTTTTATATCTCTTTTTTCCTGTGAATTTCGAGAACTGAACTGTCCTATTTATCTTAAAATTGATCCCGTACACCCAGGGCAAGAATTATACCATTGACTCTGGGTTCAGGTCTTGATAACCTTGCCCCCTTTGTGGGTTTTTTTCCTAGGAGGCATCCCCTTTTTAGGTCTTGCGAGCCAAAGGCTCGAAGAGACATTTTATATGTGGGATTTTCAAAGTGCTACCCACAGTTTTTTGGCTGGCCTAAACCTTGAGTGCACGATCATCACATGCACGTGCACAGCTGCTCCTCTGCTCATTGCATTCCCCCCTCCCTTCTCACCCAGCCCTTTGATGCTCTGCTCGCATCTCCCTCCTTCCTGGGCGTGAAGGGAGACAGAGCCATCCTGGTTGATTAATGGCTTTTTTTTTTTTTACTGCTTCAACAGAACTAGCAGGCCACCAGTCACCCACTTCAGCTCTGTCAGTGCCCCACGGACTTTCGGTTTATGCTGCTGAAAGAGCATACAGTGAAAAGACTATGTGCCAGCTGATACGTTAAGAGCGTCTCACTCTGGGGCTCTGTTCAGTAATGATGTAGCTTTAAATTAATGTCTGCCTCAATGAGTACTTAATAATGATGAAATACAAGTCAGATAAAAAAAACTTCCGCATTTCGGTAGCAACATTATCTAAGAACACAGAAGATCGTATGGCCTGTGGAACAAAGAGTTGTTTTTGTGCGACTTCCTTGTTTAAAGCACATAGTCATGGGCTCTCAATCACATGCATGATCAAACAGGGACATGCAGCTGAAATGTGATAAAAAGTTCCACACAAATTTCACAAAAGAAAACCACAAGGCTTGCGTGCAGATCAAAGACAGTTTATATGCAGCCAAAAAGGATAGTGCTGATCTCAAGGCATACGGTTATTTGGCCTGTGTGTGCTATACAAGGTCCTATCACCCCATGTCGCTGGGCTGAAGGCAACTCAAGATGCTGAAGTGCCACCACGAAGCCTGAACGTCAGTAAAAAGTGTATGCCTGTCAGTCATGATCCCATGTGCCTCATATGAATGTGACCACGGTAATCTTCTCAAAACAAGATTTAGTCGTACTTCGTATTAACCTGTGTGTGTCAGTACAAGTACTCACCATGCGGCCTCGCTGGACATTAATCAATATAAAAATATGCAGAAGTTGCATGTCCATTTCTACACAAGCTTTCACAGCGCTCAGTTCCCAGGCACGCACATGCCAGTCCAAGGGCATACTCATGGGTTTGTCACCATTAATGTGAGATCCTGTTATACAGTCACTGAATTAGCATGTGCTCGTACCAGATTCTGCCAAGGAGTCTTTAAAGGCATGATGCACTGACACTGCAGGGTTGAAAGTCTTCACATGTTTGGGAAACTGTGTCGCTCTCACCTGGTTTGGCTATCTGTACGTCATGTTTTTTGCCTATATTCGAAAGTAGACTAACAGGCACTACTAGCAAACAAGTACTCAAAACTTACCACCCCTTCTGCTATGGCGATTTATAGATCAACGCAAACTACCTTTTTTACCCAAACCTTTGTTAGGTTACCAGTCTTATCACGGAAAATCTGGTTGGTTCCCTATTGGGGTGGGGGGGGTTCTTGCTTTACATCAGCATGGGGCTGTACAAAAACTGTGATCCCACTGCAAGTATCTTAATTCTTGTTTGTGTGTGCAGAGTCTAAATGTTCCAGTTCCTAAGCCGTTCCTCGGCCAGGTACACTTGCATCCTTCAATCACCAGCACTAAGCGGGCATTAAAGAATCGCCACACGCATGGCAGGCACCCCAAATGTCTATGGTCACAAAGCAATATGTGCTGGCCCCGTGGCACTCTATGTAGAAACGGTTGACCACCAACAAGGCAGAAGCCCGTAAATTCCGCTCAGAAGCTTCGGATTCCATACTCTTGTGATCAATAGATTTCTTTATTTAACCACCCACGTTGCGGTTAGTTTAAAAAAAAAAAATCTTTACTATGCTGTTCTTCCAAATTTCCATGAGCACATGAGGCAGTGTGCTTTTCTTATTTACTGCACACACCCACTTGTATAAACCCTCTGCCTTCACAGTCCTTTGTTGTTCTCCCCACCCCCTTCTGCTGCTCCCCACTCACCATTCCGTTGATTAAAGGGGGAAAAAAATGCCCTGGATTGATGGATCCTAAAGAAAGTTGGTGATGTCAATGCTAACACTGCACGTTTTTTTTTATTTTAATTTTCCAGTGTTCTAGTAAAGTGAGTACACAGTCCTGGCTCTGCTCTGTAACCTGCACTTTGACATAAGCAGCTCCGACTGGAAGACATGCAGTGTAATGTATACTGCATATATTGTGATTAAAAATTAATTTATATAATCTATTCACATTAAGTGGCGATTAATGGTTACTTTAGTTACTCTTTTCCCTTGCTCCGTGCCATAAGCAGTGACTTCAAAAAAAGACCACTTATGCCATAGGTTGACTCACTCACACTGACTCACTCTCTCTCTCATGACTCACTCTCACTGACTCACTATCACTAATTGACTCACTCTCACTGACTCACTCACTAATTGACTCACTCACTGAGTCACTCTCTCACTAATTGACTCACTCTCTCACTAATTGCCACACTCTCACAGACTCACTCTCACAGACTCACTCTCACTCACTCACTCATTGAATCACTCTCACTGGCTCACTCTCACTGGCTCACTCTCACTGGCTCACTCTCACTGGCTCACTCTCACTGACTCACTCTCACTCTCACTGACTCACTCTCACTGACTCACTCACTAATTGACTCACTCTCAATGACTCACTAATTGACTCACTCTCACTGACTCTCTCATGACTCACTCTCACTGACTCACTCTCACTAATTGACTCACTCTCACAGACTCACTAATTGACTCACTCTCACTGACTCACTCTCTCTCTCTCACTAATTGACTCACTCTCACTGGCTCACTTGCTCACAAATTGACTCACTCTCACTGAGTCACTCTCTCACTAATTGACTCACTCTCACTGACTCTCTCATAACTCACTCTCACTGACTCAATCTCACTAATTAACTCGCTCTCACTGACTCAATCACTAATTGACTCACTCTCAATGACTCACTAATTGACTCACTCTCACTGACTCACTCACTCTCTCACTAATTGACTCACTCTCACTGGCTCACTCTCACTGACTTACTCTCACGGACTCACTAATTGACTCACTCACTGAGTCACTCTCTCACTAATTGACTCACTCTCACTAATTGACTCACTCTCTCACTAATTGACTCACTCTCACTGGCTCACTCTCACTGACTTACTCTCACGGACTCACTAATTGACTCACTCTCACTGACACACTCTCACTAATTGACTCACTCTCACTGACACACTCACTAATTGACTCACTCTCAATGACTCACTAATTGACTCACTCTCACTGACACACTCTCACTAATTGACTCACTCTCACTGACTCACTCTCACTAATTGACTCACTCACTAATGGACTCACTCTCACTGACTCACTCTCTCTCTCACTGACTCACTCTCACTGACTCACTAATTGACTCACTCTCACTGGCTCACTCTCACTAATTGACTCAGTCTCACTGACTCACTCACTAATTGACTCACTCTCAATGACTCACTAATTGACTCACTGTCACTGAGTCACTCTCTCTTATGACTCACTCTCACTGACTCACTCTCACTAATTGACTTAGTCTCAGTGACTCACTCACTAATTGACTCACTGTCAATGACTCACTAATTGACTCACTAATTGACTCACTGTCACTGAGTCACCTCTCTCTTATGACTCACTCTCACTGACTCACTCTCACTAATTGACTCACTCTCACAGACTCACTTACTAATTGACTCACTCTCAATGACTCACTAATTGATTCACTCTCACTGAGTCACTCTCTCTCACTAATTGACTCACTCTCACTGGCTCACTTGCTCACTAATTAACTCACTCTCACTGAGTCACTCTCTCACTAATTGACTCACTCTCACTGACTCACTCTCACTAATTGACTCACTCTTACTGATTGACTCACTCACTAATTGACTCACTCTCACTGACTCACTCTCTCACTCATTGACTCACTCTCACTGACTCACTCTCACTCACTCATTGACTCACTCTCACTGGCTCACCATACCACAGGAATGTTCCACAGGCAAATATAAACTTTCTTTACAGTATCCTTGTTGCATCCTTTTGTAGTGTGATCGAAGTATACTACAGTTACACATATAAAGGAATCAAGGCCGAAAGCAAGTACATTAAAATTAAGTAAATATTGCCTACTTGACACTAGAGATATGGGAAATAGTAACTGTGGTTCAAGCATGCAGACAGCGGGCTTCTTTGCAATTACATTAGAAATGCTAAATTAACAAGTGTCAGCAGGAAACAGACCAGAGGCGCCACTAGGGCAGAAGCCAGACAGAACCATCCTCCTTGATTGCTGTTTCCCCTCAGCGGAGTCCGTGCTGCATATACTTAAGGAGCCTGCGAGGTTAATAAGGTCACATTTAAAATTCTGCTTTGGCTTACAGCGCTTAATATTTCACTGCTCCCACACGCAGGGTGCCAGAAGAAACGGATATGTGTGATACATAGAAGTAAGAGGGAACAACTGTCAAAATTGAAATTACAAAAAAAGGAGTTTTAATAAAGACGCGTTGTTAGAAACCTGCATACCACTGTACAACATAAACGTTACACAAATATACTAAGAAATATACAATTTTCTTTGTACAATATTTCTATAGTGGATTAAACACTTTAAAGTTTGGTGAATGGGAGCCCCACCATAAATCAGTGTGACTCTGGCCACACCTAACACATGGCTACGCTGCCTCGTCTAACATATAGGAAAACATCTACAAAAAATGCTTTCATTTATTCCAAATTATAAACGCTTAATTCTGATAACAGAAATCTACACATTTTTTTCATACGGTACCATACGAAAATGCACCTCCTTATAAACCTTCCGTTTTCCTTCTACCTAAATGGAATTCTCTTTTCACTGCTCCTATGGGACAGAACAGCAACTTCTCAAGGAGATAGCAATCTTAAGTGCCAGGCCACATGTCTTTTATTATGCTGCCACAGTCTAAACAATTGGTACTTTTTACACCACGCCAGACTTCTTGGGGCAGGGAGGAACTGATAACAGTCAACAGTTGTACACTGGCTCAGTTACTGCTCACACATTAAGCCACGGGTCATGACAAAGGAACATGCAGCTTTGTTATACCCTACATCCTTATATCCCAACTTTTAAGTGTGCTGCCTCAGTCTCTAACAGAAGTACATTTAAGAAACAATTGCAACATTTCACACCACGCCACACTGCTTGGAACATCTTTCTTTCTTGAAGCACAAGGTGTGAATACATTTAAAACAGACTGAACTGATAGAATAGCCTAAAGGCAGCATTACGTTTTTAGCCAATTACACCGCAGCTTTCTAAAACAAGCATTTGCAAAGCAATATGTATCGCATTTGCGAGAGTTTAAGCTTTTAGCATTGTAAATGGCAATGCTTTTATTTATGTTTTAAATACCAAAAAATAAATAAGAGGCATTTTCATATACAATGCCAAGAGCTCAAACTTGCGTAAGTGCGAGACCTATTGCATTGCAAATGCTTGTTTATTCTTGGCTCGTTCAGAGGGGGATAGGGTGGGGAGGGTGGGGGTTATTTCTCTTTTCCTTTTTTGTTTGGTTCTTGGGTTTTGTTGTTGTTCTTCAGTTTGGAACTGGTGGTATGGCCGGCCTAGCAACTGACCTTTTTTCAAAGAATGCACTCTGAGGATGTTACGAAATGTAGAATGTTCTTCTCCTTTATTGCATGAAGGTGGGTGGGGGTCAGCCACCCCTAGCTCCTCTGTTGACGCGGCCGGCCCATGATGGGTTGTAGGCGGCTTGCTGTGTATCTTCTATTTTGCATAAGCGTTTACAATGGTTATTTTCTTCGTCTTCTTTGGAAACCCTTATTGCAGCCGGCCCAATGGGAATGTAGGCAGTATGTTGTGTATTGCTTTCACTATGCACTCTGCTAATAAAAACTGATTTAATTCTAAAATTGACACATTCACTCCCATGTCCTCCATCAAATGTCATATCTTACTATGAGAGACACAGTCAAAGGCACTTGCACAGCCTCCGATGGGCGGAGACTTGTTCATTCTTGGAAGGTCTTTGCCCAGGCAAGTCCAGTGCAGCTGAAGTGAAGGCACTCTGTGTAGAGCATCAGTGCCCCGCCCTCCTCCACCTGGAAGCAGGTATTTCTGGGCTTCAGAGTTTGGCAGTCCTCTGAGTACAAACAGTGTCCTGCACAGAGGGAATGAAGGCACTCCAGTTAGTGAATTGGCATCCAGTCTCTCCCATCTGGCAGCAGGGTTTTTGGCACTTCAGATTCCAGCAGCCCCAAGAGTTTAAACAGCTCTCGCCTATCTGTAGTGAAGGCTCTCTTTGCAGGGTGTTCGTGTCCCCATCTACTCCACCTGGTAGCCAGGATTTCTGGGTTCAGTCAGAGTCCAGCAGCCCCACGGAGTAAAATCTTTCTCAATTTTTTATCTATTCCAGATTAGTACTAAGTGTGGACTCTGTCATTCTTTGGCACCAAGAGAGTAAAGTACAACATATGCCTCCAGTGTAACAAAGATCAAATAGAAATATTTAGCAAAACATGTCTCAGAGAAGTTTACATTATGGAGCCAACCCAGAGCATGATCAGTCCCTTCTGCTGGAAAGAAAACCAATTTCCAAATGCAATCAAATTAAGTCTTATATGCACAATGCAGAAGCCCACAGCCAGGTCATTAATATTTTAATTGTGTGCTAGAAAGAGCATCTTATTTGGTTTACATATCAGATTTAATTAAACATTCATGGATTTAGATATCCATGACCTCACCAGTAAGTCCTGGATGAATTCAATGCAAGTTGTTTGCTTTGTGATACATTATGGTATGTTATGACGTCTAAAGTCAGACTTCCCTAAAGCATGTATCAGACAAATCACTCAATTTAAAGGACAATGGAAAGGATACTAACATCCAGAACAGGCTAAAAAATCCTGCATAGTGTACCATCATGCAGGAAGATTTGGAAATTCTTAAACACAGATAATCTTTAACCATCTCTCGCTCAAGTGAAGGCCCTCAATAAAACAGCTAGGTTCCAGTTTTTGTACATTGACTTTTCACAATAAAAATGTAAATTATTGTTTAAACCTTTGTTTGATCCAAAGCTAGTGGCTCAAATGTATTATATTAGCTAATTATTAAATTGTAAGATATGTTTCGGTTATAGAGCCAGTATGAGAGTTTGCTATTTTGTTTATTCTGGTCACTAGGGCTAAAACAAACTTGTGCACCAATAAGAAAGGAACTTGTTGCAATTTATGAAAAAACTGAAATATGGAAATAGTATACATACAATGACAATGTTTTCAACACTGGCTCAAAACAACTAAATTGTGAGCAAGCAAATAATCTGATAGCTCCCGAGTGGCATTATAAAATATGGCAGCAGGCAAACCCTGTATAAAAGTCCATCTCCAAATCCCATATAATTGGCGACTTGTGAAATAAATCATGTAGCCCCTCAGTTGTAATAACTTGTTACAGTTGAGTTTTGAGGTCACAGTGCCTGCTGCCAGGGCCAGTGGCCGAGGGGAAAAGCAGGGCACAGAGCTTAAATAAAGCTGCAATTTCAACAAACACTGACATAGCCAATAGCTCTCGCATAGGCGAGACATATTCGCTCTGCCAATGCTTGTTAAAGGCTGAAAATTTCTTGGCCAATCAGATATGTGCCACTACAGCATTCTAGACCCCTGGTCATGAAGCACCTATGATTCAGTAAGTTCTTCTGTAAGTTTTTGCTTGTTTAATTTACCGTTGTCCTCTACTCTGTGGTTGGACAATAAGTGCTTGTGTTTTTTGTGGGGAATGGTAATCTGGAGTATGATTTGAGTATGCAATCTGCCTGCACCACATGTTAAATGGCTCCATGAGCATTTCATTTTACTGTGTAACCTAGTTTTGCAAACGACTGCACACCACTGCTTACAGGATATTCTGGTGCCTCTGGGAACATCATTCTTTCCTCCTGAAAGGCTCGTGCTCAAACTCTGATACAAAGTACTCAGCAACAATGTCATTTCGTTTTTCTGTGTTTGTGGTACTTTGATATAAAAAAAATTGAGGCCTGCTGAAAATTTGAACCCTTTTATTTCAAGCAGTAATGCAAATTAACTAAAATGTCGTGCATACGCTACTGATGGCATTTCCGTGGACCTTCGGGGCTAGTTTGATGTTTCTGTCGGCTAGCGGCCACTTGGTCAAAGTTTTGGGTGCCTGGGCGGCCCACATTTCACTGCTGTATAAGTAACAGTATAGTCAGGGGGTAGTCTTTAGAGTGAGGCAGGGGTGATGATGCCATCAAGCCCGGTCGTAACAGCCAAGTTCCTAGACGCACTTAATATTATTCCCATGTCGATGGTTTCGGGAGCACTCTGTTGTTTTCTCTCCATCTCTTCAGTAAAGCTCTCACTTTGAAGTCAGCAAGAGCAACATAAACACCGAACTCCCTGGAAGACTCAGCTTGGCATTTGACCTCAGTCTTTGAATGTCCAGCAAATGTGACAAGTTAAGAACAAGATTTAAAGGCCTGTTTACGCAAGAATTAGTTAGTGGAAGTATACTGAAAACATGGTTTCAGCAACTGCAAAGACTAACTGAACCGGGACAGCCTAAAGCAAATAAAGCCAGTAAATGGAAAGCAAGAAAACTTATAAAGCCAATAGCAAGCAACGCGCAGATTGCATTCCTAGGAAAACTTTCTGAAAGTCCCCAAGATGTATTCAGTAAACAAGACAGCTGCGCTGTCTGGTAGGCTGCGACCTAAAAATAAAAACAAAAGTTGTCTTGTTTTTCTACATGATCAGTGATAAGCAGAAATGAGATATTTATGGCAACAACTTTATTCTTTTGGACACTTTAGAAAGTTTTACGAAAGTTATGCATGTTTTGGAGTTTCAAGACCTTATAAAGGCCCTTTGGCCTCGTTCCTCTATATGGTCACGGTACTTCTGGGTGACTTGCTATATCCTTTAAATGTAAATTGGATTTAATCTATCCCATATATTACAAATTACATTGTATTGTTTATGTCAGAGTGGTGTTGTTTCTGACAGATTTTGTACAACATTGTGTGATTTCATTTTCTTGATCTGAGCGAGCGGCAGGCAGAGGTTGCAGACTGGGTGTTGATCCTTCTGGGTGTACTTGTGGTGGCCATTGGTGCAAAATTTGAATGGTATCTTGTCCATTCCCACGCTCAGGGAGCCCCTGCGAGCGCATTCTCCGTCGAACGTAGAGGTTTTGGTCGTAAGCCTTCTTCCTCGCCGCTCCGGTTACCTGACCTGTAGTCCGGTGTAGCTTGTTCATTTTCTGTGATTTTCCTTGATTCCTCTTCCAAAACTCTGGAACTCTTCGGCAACGATCCAGACCCAACGGCGGAAAAAAGAATCTGAAGATGGCGACCAAAGGTGGGAGCTTCCGGTGAAGTGCGTCGACGTCACGAAGGTCACAAAATGGTGGTATGTCGACGCCCACCTGGGCCGCGAAAAAAAAAAAAAGAGAAAAAAAGACTACAGTTCCGGACCCAACCACTAGATGGCGGAATAATGCACAGCATCGTGAATCCAGAAAGATTTAACCTGCAAAATCCTATTTGCACAGCTGAGAAAAGAAGAATAGCCAGGAGGAATGACAGACAGTTTTTAGTGGACGATGAGCAGAGGCTCACTAAACTTATAAAGCTGTTGACAGGATGTATTCAAGTTCTGGTAAGGTGCATGTAACATCCCAAACCAGATAAACTGATTACTCAAAGAACGGAAATCAGGTGATAAACAAAGGTTTCAGCACTAAAGATTTGAATTCTACCATAATGTAAATAATTATGTTCGCCTTAATAATTTGTCCGGGTATCACTACCTTAGTTGAGCTTTTGAAAGATATATTTAGGCATTTCTGTGGTTTTAAGGATGTATAAGACTTTTTTTTTATCTGAGAACAAAAGAAACAACACTGAAATTTGACTGTAAAAAAGACGCATCTTACCTGTTCAGAATTGCGGAAATAGATACTTTTGTCAGCCCCACAGCTAATCAACTGGACTTGGCTATCTCTACCTAAAAATTAAAATATAGCATTTATAAATATTACTTCATAAATAATCGAATAAAAAAACGAACCATACTGAACTGACAAAATAGAGTTCGTCATTGTTTTATTAATAATATTTTAAAGGGAAATAGTTGCTTCCCTGCAATAAAATATGTCAACACAAGTTGGGTAGCTCTTTCATCGGGAAGAGTGGGGGAGCACTGGGTAACAGAAACTTTGTAGATCACAGCAGTTTCCAGAACTTTAGGTCGCAAAATGAGAGGAATTAGCGATTTTATACAACATATGAGGTCCGCCAGGCACTGTGGGTACGAAAACATTATGGGATCGAGGCAAGTCACTCCACTCTGGACTCCCCTGGGAGGCTGGGTTTCAGAAATGTCTGGGTTCAGTAGGTTTTTTACTGGAAGAGCTGAACAATGCAGTGTACACAGTATGTCAAACTGGTATATTTATTATCCTTTCTAAGTACAAGTAACACTAATACAGAAGTACATAACTATCTGGCAGCGTCCTTCCCCAACCGTCTTCCCATCGTCCATCACACCAGAACTACTCACATTGTATACCTCCATGTGTATGCCTGCACTCACATTCCATGCACAGTGTAACATTTATACAACCTCACTTGTATTACTCTGCTTCACGCAGGCACAAAAACAGCACAATACCACATTTATTTAGAAAGTTTTATAGAGCGCGAACAAGATCCTTGCGGATATCAGAGCGCTTTACATAACAGCTGGAAGTAAGTAGAACAATACAAAATATGCAGGTAAACAATAATAACAAAGAAGCATAGATGGTGCACATAAAGTAGGAGGATTACAGATTGGTGCTGTCTAATTATAACGGGAAACAGGAGAACTCAGGTCTGAGGAGAGAGAGCTCATGTAAATTTAGCCATGAGAAACGCTTTGACTTCTATTTTGAAAGCGGCGTACCTTCCTAAAAGAAAAACTCAATCGAGGAACAACCCTCATGCTAAATCCTTTAAAGAAAACATACCCACAAACAAAAACAAACATTGGCATAGCCAATAGGTCTCGCTTTTGGGACCTTATAAGTATTTAGTTATGCAGCACAATATCCTTGGTGCAACAACATTAACTGTTGCATGGTTAAACACTTATAAGGTCCCAAAGGCTAGACCTATTGGCTATGCCAATGCTTGTTTAAATCTAGAATGAAACAAACAGTTTGCCAAGAGTGGTTTAATTGGACATTTTTGAACAAAGATGGATGTACCTCTCTTCAATTGGAAAGAAACGTCTAGATAGCAGGATGGTCAGGCTGATTAGAACAGATACTCATATCTATGAGTATTATTGGATTTGTATTGATCATCATCATCATGTATGTCAACTGGGCTTTTAAGCGATCAGCAAATCAGACTTCAGGACCAGGTTTGTGCTGGATCAACAACACGTTTTGTGTGCGAGGCGACGTGGTCCTGAGGATTATACAGCTATGGATTATCGCTTCACATACAAGGTGTGTCCAGCAGATGGTTGCTAAAGGCTTTCCGCTACACTTTTGCTGACGTTTTGTAAAACGTTCTGGGTCTCAAATATTATTCAATAAAACGCACATCAGTTTGAGGTCATTTGAAAACCAGGTTTCTATTACAACAAGCAAAATCGAGCTACTGCACTTTGATTAAATCTCCATTTTGATGTTTACTTTTCCCACTGTTGAAGATGCAATTACAAACCTAAAACTTCTTACTACTGTAACTCACCTTACTGAGGTTGCATCTTTTCCTGATAACTAAATGATGCCAACCTCAACATTTTCTTGGTGCCTCTTCAGTGTCATGAAACTCTATGGTGCTACGGCAAGAGCGTCTGTACAAAAGCCATGATCACTGAAAGGAGACTGTTACACTGTAGAGTAACATGTAGAAAGTGAGCCAGGTGTGCTAGTTCTCTATGGCTATCCTGCATCAGACCATGATGACTATATTTACATCAGTGGGCCCGATACTCTAATGTCTTGAGTTTATATCTGCCGAGACACCGAAAGCCCCGGTACTGAGCTCTCAGCTGTTGTCAAGGATCGTGCTGGGGGCACGAGGGGGGGAGAGAGAGAGAGAGAAAGAGAAAGAGTGAGAAAGAGAGCGAGCAGGAGAGAGAGAGAAAGAGAGCGAGAGAGAGAAAGGGCGAGAGAGAGAGAGAGCGTGAGAGACAGAGAAATGGAAAGAGAGAAAGCGAGGAGAGAGAGAGAACGAACATGTAAAAAGATCCGTACTACCTCCTATGTTGTGTTACCAACTAACATTTTCACAAGAGGAAAAAATTACCAGACATTAAACTGTAAATGCATAGAAAAACACACATTTCTACCTACTGTATTATTTTTCGTCAAACTGCTCCTATCATTCTTACGTTATATAATTTTATAGTATGCTATTAAGTCTCAAAACAAGTTATTTGTAGCTGCACTTAATCTGGCCACAAACAGAGAAAAACAATGCATTAAATTCAGGAATCAAAATCAGTCCTGTAGGCAAAAGGCCAACTCAAGCTATCCACTAAAATTAAATTGTTAACGGAAAAACTGGCATTCAAAATGAAGGTATGCTCCGCATACTAGAACAGGCTAATGTAACTGCTGTTTACGCAAGCAAACTAGCATTTTCAAAAAAGTAATGCAGCTTTGGAGTCAAAAATACTTGCATCAAGGCCGATTTTGTGTACAACAGACAAACACGGAATACTAATACTCAGTGAGAACCTTTGGATTCTGCCCGCACTGCAATACAAACTAGGAGGCCAGGGAAATGGCAGAACGTCACATCAGCGGAGGATCTGGGTTAATAAGGCAGCAGGTTGGCTTGCCCATCAAAACTTCCAATGCGTCCTTGTTCGCTCAAGTGTGAAAGTCTTTGAAAAAAACACTAGCGAAGGCTGAGGGACGCTGGGACTCAACATCGGTAAACTGCTCCATGAAACAACAGTAAAATACTTTGAAGAAAAACAAGCATCACAACATAAGAACGGACTCCGCATAGCAAGGAAGCAGTGAGACAGCCAAGTCTACAGGAGCGGCCACAATAATACAGCGCGCACCTCGGGAAGCTAAAAGAAATACTATCTGTGGCGGGGGAGGGGCTGTTAACTGAGAGGGAGAGCAGGAGGTGAGCCTGCGAGTGGTGAGCGCGGCAAAAGTGAAAGTGATCGCGAGCGATGTGTGCGCACCATGACGAGAGAGGAAAGCCAGATGGCGCCTCTGTTCATCATTGTGCGCGTATGCCATCCCAAAGCTGTGGTCGGACTTTTGAAAGCCCACACACTAAATGTCTCGCCAGAGCAGCGCATGCGCTGGCTCAGGCGAGACCTAAAAAACTAATGTAGCATAAAATTGCTCCATTTTACAGTAACCATGCTAATATGCTGTTGTCCTAGGCTTACAACTTCACTTCCTCCACCACTGATACAACCGGACAATGTTGTGAGTTATCTTGTGGGTGTCTTACAGATATCCCTTCCTTCACTGTGATTGTGATTAGTTACATTCTAAGTCCCTTGATTAGGTACATCCCAAGATTCTCCACAATTGGCATTAAAATAGGGAACACCTTAATCCTGCTGTCCTGTCTCAAATTCGTTAAAATATCCTTCAACATTCCCTCTGTAAAGTGACACCCTCGTCATATTCCATACTTAGCCTCCTTCCACTCTCACAGCATTCGTGAAAATTTCAACAAGTCTTATCCACACCTATTGCCAATTTCGATCGCACCCAACCACCGACTACCAACTCCTTCCTATGACTCATAGCAATCAGTCTATTCATATACATGGCCATCTTCATTTTATAACTAACAGCTTCTTTTTCTCTTCTAAAATTCACTGTGGATCTCCTTTCCTTTTTCTTGAACACCATGGCATTATTTTTGAACCAGGCTTCCTTCCCCCAGCAACTCAAAAGGGGATAGTCCATTAATCTTATGTGGTTTGATCCTACAAGATAACAAACAAGCCTCAAGTGCTTTTCTCCACCACTCCAAACCACTTTTTGTCAAATATCTTTTTTTTATTGGTTTCAAAGATATAGGAATACACAGAAATGCAAAACAGTATATAGGGGAAGGAGACCCCCAATGCATAATGTTAGCCGAGCATTACAGTGTGCTAAAAGATCTTATTCAGTTTGTGAACTAGGAATCGGCATATTTTGAAAATTGTGACAATATAACTCCCAGGTTTCCATTGGATCCTGAAAATACCATCAGCCTTGTGAACCCATGGGAGATCCACAAAAAGAAAAACCTTATTTGTCAGTCTTCACCTCCCCCCCAACTCCCACCCCCCCACCTTGTACAACATAAGAACATGAGAACTTAAACTAAGGTGTCACGGTCAATAAAGAAAAATCACATACAGTTGCTGTTAAAGGTCGCTTTCAGGGAGAAGGGAACACCTGCGTCCCCAAAGCCCGTTCCGCAAATTGAGAGAGCCAGTAGCAGCTCTAGATATGAAAGAGATAGATAGCTTGTAGCCTCGGACGACATGCAAACAGGGGCAACCCTTCGGATAAGTATTCTACCGGGGGGGCACACATAATCGAATCCCTTACGGGCGTCCAATACAATGTCTGCCATTCTCTCCATCGCCAATGCCTGCCACAATTTGGCGTGCCATTTTTGAGGCCCTCTGTTTTCTTGCAAGCTGCCGCTACTGCCATCTTAGCCGTCCCTAGGCAGAGCCACATTACTGAGCGGTCCCCTTTCATCTGGCGCTTCAGGTTGGGATCCCGGATCCCCAGGAGTGTGTGTTCTAGCGTATCTGGAATCGGGTATCCCAAGATCGGTTTGATTTGTGCTAGAACTTCCTTTCAGAAGGGCTTGATGTGGGGCAATCCCACCAGATGTGCCTAAAGTCACCCAGCTGTCATCCCCTCCAATAACAATAACGAGCCCACCTTGTTTCCACCCTCATAATTAAGGGCTTGGAGGCGTAAAAGAGTCCCCATAAGTGTAGATAGCTTGGAGTTTCCCTTTAACCTGAGTGACCTTAAGGAGGGTTTGTACCGAGGGGGAAGACTTATGGTCATTCTCGGCATTGCACAGCTCACTCTTGAGCAGCAGGTGTTATCCCTTGCGTTGCGTCTCAAGCGAGGCCTCTAATTCAATGCACTTCCCTCTAATGACTGCCTTGAAGGCGTCCCAATTGTTGGCTAGTGAGGTTTGCCCTGGGTTGTTGAGGTCAAAATAATCTGAGATTGCTTTACTTAGCTCGTCTCGGAGGAGTCTATCTCTGCACAAGTAGTTGGTAAAGTACCACCTGGCAAATTTGGAGCGTGGGGCAGGCCAGTCTAAGGTCAGTTCTAGTGGCACGTGGTCCGAGAGGCAGATCGGGTGAAATTGGGTACCCATCACAGTATAGAGAAGGGACTGACTTATGAAGGCATGATCTATCCTGGAGTATGTCCTATGCGAGTGGGAGAAGAAGGAATAGCCTCGGGTCATGGGATGGGCATTCCTCCATACATCTACCAGGCCCACCCCCATAAAGTTGTTTGGAGTGGTTTGCTAAAAAAAAACCTGCTGCACCATGGGAGTGTGTGGTGTCCAGGGACGGGTCCCATATCAAATTGAAGTCTCCAAGCAGCAAAATGTCACCTCTTGCGAACCCCCCCAGAGTAGATAAGAAAGAGCTGAGGAAATCATGTCGCCATGTGTTTGGTGCATAGATTGCGGCAAAAGTGCACGGTCTGCCCCGTATTGCGCCCCTCACATCACAATCCTCTCCTCTTTGTTCGTTTTAGTGTCGTGGTGAAGAAAGGGGGTTGAAGTGTGGAAAAGCAGCGCCATCCCATTATGTTTGGTGCGTGCCGAAGAGCGAAAGACCTGCGGGTATGACCTGTGTTTCAGTCGGTGTTCTTCTTTATGGGGGAGGTGCGTCTCCTGTAGGGCGGCTATTTTAGTCTGGTGATCATTTAAGAATTTTCAGATCCGCTGTCTCTTGTTAGGGGAGTTAAGCCCCTATTCGTTCCATGTCAAACAGTTTATCCCCATCTTTCATCAGCAAAACCTGGGAAGCAAAGCCCCACCCCACACTCCCTTGCACATTGCCCATCATGTCCCCCCATCCATTCATCCTGCCCCAGCAACCTAGTAATAAGAAAAGCAAGATAAACCATGACACCTGAAAACCAAACAGAAAGAGAAAAAAAAATTAACCTTATCAAAATTAGTCCAAAAACCTGCTCTCGGGGGGTCCTCGATCACAGAGGAGAACCTCATTTCGAGCATTGCCTGGGGCGGACCAAATTCCGTCACCGAGGCCCAACAGCAGTTCCGTATGCATCAATAAACGCTAGTAGCCAGCAAACTCTTTGGTTGCTGTGGTCGGCATGGTAAGTTCGAAGCTTTCTCCCCACCACATTAGTATAGGAGTCAGTGTGACTGAGACCAGACTGGGATTATCTCAGCGACCCAATCGAGGCGTGTGAACCACTGGACTTCCAGATTGTCTCAGGTGAAACGAGGCTGAGAACCAGGAGCGCGTCAACCCACAGTATTTTTGCTTGGTCTTCGCTGCTGGAGCCAAGGGCCTCCCCCCTGCTTCTTCGGGCCCGTCGTCGCCTCCGCTCTCCTCTCCTCCGCCGCGTGCGTTGTGGCTGGCACCTCAATGCCCAGGATAGTTGCTGCCTCCTCTAGCTCCGTGCAGTGATAGTAGTTGTTGTCTAGAGTGAAGGCAAGCCCAAAGGGGTATGTCCAATGATATCTCACCTTTGCATTCTCTTAAGGCTGCTGTGACGGGTTGGAAGTGTTGGCGCCGGGCAAGTGTGGCTTGTGCCACATCCTGGTAGAGCGAGCCCTCCGTGTTCTGAAAGGATACCCTGTCCAGGGCTCGTGCTTTCTGGAGGACTAACTCTTTAGTTTTGAAGGAACTGAATTTCGAAGCCCCACTCTGTGCACTCTCTCTAGCCGGACCTCAAGTTCAGAATCTCTGAGTACTGTTGAAAAGAGCCCCACCATAAAGGCCTCCAAATCCGGCCCCTCACAACCTTCCTCCAGGCCTCTCACTCGTATGTTCTCCCGGCGGGAGCCGTTTTCAAGGTCCTCACAGCAGAGCACCGTGGCTTTCAACTGTGCGTGAAGGTCTTCGGAGTGGGTCTTCAGGGGTCTCATGCGGTCCTCCAGTTCCTGATGTTTTACCTCCAGGTGGAGAGCGCGGGCCCCGATTGAGTCAACGTCAGATTGCAGAGCCACCAGCCAGCCTCCCATTTCTGGATTGAATGCATCGAAGGAGGCCTCTATGTCGGCCTTGATATCGTCCCGGAGTTCCTGCTTGAATTCCCAGAGTGAGGCCATCAAGGCCTCTCTTGTGAGTGCCATACCATCGTCCAACCGCGCTGGCTCATCGCTAACTACCCCCTTGGTGGCGGAGAAGAAGAAGCTGGAGACCTTTGAGGGCTGTGCCTTTTTCGGTGGCATAGGGACCTTCACCCACCTCTTGCACAGCCCTTCTCGCCTTAGGAAAGGACGTGGGGGACTGGGTGCTGCAGCAACGCCCCCCCCCCACTCTGCTCACCCGAGCCGACCAGGAGAACCCTCCTAAACAGGTAAGAGGAGCTCAGTGGTGCGGTGGCAAGAAGTCATGGAGGCCAGGGCTCATCGCAGTGGGGGAGCGAGCGTGTAGTGAGTGTCCCGCCACTTCTTGGGTCCAGAACGGTTAACGCAGGGATAGGGTGCTCACGTGGCCCAGGGACCAGCACTTTGCTTCTGGGACCTTCATGGAGTGTTCAGTGAGCCGCTTGGAACAGCATTAGGTGTAGCGCCCCCCTGGACCATAGGGGAACTCCTCTGATTGGCGCCTCAGTCCCTCTCCACTATGCTGCCAAAGTGACTCTCACATCTTGGGTCAAGCAATCAGATCTAACACGGGGTGGGTTGATGCTTGCAGTAGGGCCCCCTCCCCCACCCGGGTCATTGAGAGACCGCTCTGTCAGGGATATTCATCAAGGGTGAGAGACCTCCAGCCTGGACCCTCTCTCGAGGCACTGGACCGGTGCCTGGCCGTCGCCATCTTAGGGTCAGGCACTGCGTTTTTTTTACTGTTCTTCAGCAGGCCGAAGTGGTGCAAGGGGAGACCCCCCCCCCACTCCTCACCGCTGCCACCGGGTGGGTCCCCAAGCATCTCCGGCCCCTGGGTGTCTCAGGCCCGTCAGCCAAAGTCGCCGGTGGAAGGGCATTTCTTCCCGCGCTGGAGCCGGTAGTGCCGGACGCCGTCAGTCCGCGTGTGTAGACAACCCCCCGGGGCTAGACGAACGAGACCACCAGAATCCCTAGTCTGCCTACTGGTCCTGGGGTCTTTAGCTGGATTCGCTGCTCTGGCGAGAGTCTTCATTGCCGAGCAGAGTGACGGCCGCCATCTTGTTGCGCCGCGGGTGTCGGTGAGAGAAATCTCTGCCTCCTCACATCGCACCAGGGGGACTGTTCTCACCCTCGTTTCGCCTCCACAGCTCCTGGGTGCTTAAGACGAGCCGTCGATCCGAATTTGAGGCACTTGGTGCCCCCCAAGCTACTAGATCGGTAGGGCCTGGCGTGGAGCCGATAGGATTTACCTCTGTTCGGCCATGAAGGTTAGCCACGCCCCTCTCCAAACCACTTTTAACCACTAACTGAATAGATTACTTTTCTTATATCTCCAACTTCATGACAATTCGATTCTGGATGATATACTTAAATTTTCCAATGCTTCACATCACACTTGGACAACACTTGTAGAGTATTACTCACAAATGCTGGGCCATTGCCCAACACAAATTCCTCTAGGATATCCCCTTACAAAAACATAATATAAGAACTCAATTCTAATTGCATCTATCACGGTGTTGACCATTCTGATATAAAACCATTAAGCGAAGTAATCAACAAGTACAATACCAAATGCCTCTTACCAGGGTAAAACTGCAAAAGGACCGAGGGTATCAATTTCTAGTTTCCTCAAATATTTAGCAGTTTTGTTGCTGCATGAACATGCAGGACACAAAGGTACCCATCTATCACAGAATCTACCGCAGGCCCCCAATAATAACCATGTGCCTTACTTTTCGTAATCAATATTCCAAGATGACTTTCATGGCACAAATGAAACAATTTATTTTGTACTTCTTCTGGCAAAACAATGTCATCATCTTTCACTTATTACACAATTGTCAAACTAACCTCTTTCAGCACTTCAAAAAAGATGACAACTTCCCTTCTACATTACACTCATCAAGCCATTTGCTACCAACATATTGTATTACTTTACACAATATTACCTATTTTTCTGTTTGTCTTCCATTCATCCTCTGACATAACTTCCACATATCTGTCCCACCCTTTAACTGTATCACCATAGGTATGAGCCACCTCACGCTCCACCTTTTGAAACTGCAACCCTTCCTAGCAACTTACAGGAAATCTAGACATACACTCGGCACGAATGTTCTGTCAGAAACATAGTCTAAACCAGTGGTTCTCAACCTTTTGAATTCTGTGGACCCTCCTTAATCATTACCGGAACCCAGGGACCCCCACTGAATCATTACTGGAATCGGGAGGCCCCACAGAGACTGGTTGCTGGGGTCCCCAAACTAAGCATTTTCAAAGATTTGAACCATAAAACAATACACTGTAAGATGCAGAAACAAGCATTCAACAAACAAATACACAAAGTTGAAACATTTATTTAATTCCAAAACCAATGTATATAAAATAGCAACATTGGAGCTTTACCAAATTCAATTGAGGCCACTCATAGTCCATACTACATTCTGTTTAATGCGATAGCACTGCTCTCACAAATCAATCTGAGGATACAAACTTAACTTTTAGCCTCCACCTTCAGTTGCTTCACATTTGCAGAACGTTTTGTTAAATGATCAGTTTTACATTTTGCTTCTTTATTTGCTTTATTTATATACTTTACTAATATGTTAATTTTATTTTCTAAGCTGTCACGGACACCTATGGTAGGCTTTGCGGACTCCCAGGGGCCCCAGACCACAGGAACCACTGCTCTAGACTATACGGGAAAGCATGCAACTTTGGAGTCAATCTGACAGTTAACGTATGTCCACCACAGGTAACATATTGACCAACAGTTTGTGGTCAGTACACAGAGTATATTTTGTCAGTATTTGGTCCTGCAGTGCCTGATCACACATTATATGCTCAAAATCACAAGCTGCTGCTCAATTTCCTAATACTCCGATATATTCTTCTATGCTTCTTCCCTCCTGTTGCAAAAATGTCTAAATCACGTGCTTTCCCTAAAAGAGTTAATGCTTTGAAGTTTTTAGGACCCTGACCACCCAATTTTGAAATATAAGAAACTTTAAATGATGATAAACACTGGTGCAAGATCAACCAGTTAAAAACAGTTTAAGTTATCAAATATACAGTAATCAGAACATCTGTTCTTGACAGTGTAACACAAACACAGGCATGCCTACTAACACTAAATTAACAATGGTTCTAGTCTTGCTTGAGCGACAAAACAAATAAGCACAGGTAGGCATATCAAGCAAGAAAGCAAAAACGTTATTTTGGCGATTGCCAAATAAGCACATGCGATACAGTACAAGTATACAAAAAGACCTTTAAAATCCACACTAGTGTTGGTCTAAAAGAAATAAAAGAGGGCCAAAAAAGGCAAGGATAAAAAAACACATACAAGTGATATACAACATTTAAACTTCATTCGTTGTGCTAATGATTGCTTTTATGGATTTGTCCACTGCTTTCGACCTTGTAAATCGCCAAAAATTATGGGCCTCCCTAGTGGTATTGGGGCTTGACCCGGTGTTGATTTCCTTCCTGGCGCTTATTCACGAGGACACCACCGCAGTCTTCCGCTACAGTGATGACGGGAGTCTGTCAGAAGCTTGGCAGGTGAAGCGAGGGGTAAGACAGGGATGCATTCTTGCTCCCCTGCTTTTCTCGCTTTACATTAATAATCTGGGTGATGCTTTAATTTCGACCAGTAAGGATATCCCCAGAGCCGGCATAAAATTGATTCCCGCATTATTGTATGCGGACGACACGGTTCTGCTGGCTAGAACCGCGAGAGGCCTACAAGCCCTTTTAAACGGATTTAATGATTTTATGGTTTCTTTAGATTTATTAATACATTTTAAAAAATCACACTCCATGTCAATTGGTTGTGGGGGGGGCGAAAAAGGCCAAATTCTACTGTAATGGGCAGGAGCTCACAAAAGTGCAGACCTTCCCATATTTGGGGATCGTCTTTGATGATAGGAGAACTTGAGTCACGCAATGCGCCCAGAAAAAGAATATACTTGCTAGGGCTACAGGAGCCCTGTTGGGCTTTGCAAAACGTTTGGGTTGTAAACCCCTGCCCGCTATTATGAAGATATATAGCGCCAAGTGTGTTCCCATGGCCCTATATGGTAGCGAGGTATGGGGTTATAAGGCCTCGACAGAGATCCAATCAGTAGAAAATGCCTTTTTTCGGAAATTGCAGTCGCTCCCCACATCTGCTCCTATTTTTAATATTCATGAAGACTTGGGGGTAGGTTACCTTACTGATCAAATTTCTGTGGCTCCATTATTAGGCTGGTTGAGAGTTTGGGCACAGCACCCTCCGAACCTAAATCAACTTATTATTCAAGACTGTTTGTCTCTTGATAAAGCCATGTGTATTCCTTGGTTGCGATATATTAAATCTAATTAGGAGTCACTCGGCTACCTTGATCTATTTGATAAACCAAGCGCGCTGAGTAAATTCGAAATAAAAGCCTTCTAGACTCAGTTCGTGAGTAGAGCAATGTTGCTGAGGGAAGGAGGGGAAATGGGTAAGCCGACAGTCAGGAGATTTGTCATGCTAAGTATAGGCAGAGAGATTCAACCATACCTGACCTATATAAGCAAACCATTCCATCTGTTTTTGTTAATAAGGTTCAAGCATGGCATGCTTCCCTGGCTTTTAGCTTACCCCAAGGGTTTTTTCAAAGCGGGAACCCTGGGGCCCTGTCCTTGTGATAACACCTCAGAACAAAATACGCAGCATATGGTTTTCTTTTGCAAATTTTACACTTTGCAGCGCAAGAAATTTATCTGCCCTATTTTTAAGAACCGTAATTTTGAGCAAGTGAGGCCCGTATTGGTTTATCTGCAAATGCTAGGGTCACCACTGGTATGCTTTGGGGTAGCCAGTTACATCATAGGGGCCATCAGGTGTAGAAATCGTGTGTAGTTCTTTGGGAACCTCCCTCATTTTTAGTTTTGTCTGACAGTGGGAGAACGTGGATTAATGAATTTAGTTTTGATTTTATGGGAGATGTAAATATTGTAGAATCATTTGGATGACATACTTTTTATTGTGATTGTTTGCCAATTAGATTGTATTATTTACTATTTATGAAATATTGTTAATTGTGTTTATTTGGTATTGTATTAATGGATTTTTTAGATTACTGTAATTGTAACTATTTGCAACATGAAATATCGTCGTATGCTTTGATGGTTTTAAATTTTTAACCGAATAAAGCTATTGTTGACATGACATGACATGATTGGTCCATATTTCAAACCAAGCAAGATGCATACAAAACAAGCATTGGCATAGCCAATAGGTCTCAACTTTGGGACCTTATAAGTATTTAGTTATGCAGCACAATATCCTTGGTGCAACAACATCAACTGTTGCATTACATGCTAGATGTATTCAAACATGGATTCCCATCAGGACAGACAGACTGACTGACACATAGGAAACATTTGGACATTCAAAGAACATTTATTTATTTTTTAAAGTAAAAACAAAAATAAATGTTTGAAAACATTGATTTAATGGTTATATAAACACATGGCAAAAACTACAGGCAGCATGTACTTGGTAATAGGAGTCTCAGAAGGTGCAATAAACTGTGAAAATATATATTGGAAAAAAGTGCTTAGGGTTTACGTCTTCTGTTAACCAAGATTTTTTCATTTTACTAAAATGATACGTATAATATGCATATAGGAAGTTTCAGCCAGCCCACTTCATCCACTGGGTTGCTATTGGGCATTTCAAATTTTTCTTCTACTCACTACAGCATAGGGTTATCCTATGTCAGTCATTGGCTAACTTCACTGAGTGATGGCATTCTTTGTCACAAAGAGCATATTCACACTAAGCAGTTCTCTTCTCTACCAAACACTGGTATGGCAAAGTTCGCTTTGTTAGGCCAAAAAAAAAAAAAAATTTTTTTTAGCAAAGGTTTCACAAAGCGAGGGCCCAGCAGCTCCTCAAAAATAAAGTTTAACAAAAGCCATGACCCAACAAAACAAGCATCAACAAAGCCAAAAGGCAGGGAGGAGCCTAGCGCTTGACCAAGATGGCCGCGTGAGCTTTGAGCTCCCGAGACCCACGCGCCCTCCGTCGACTATCCTGTCTTCAATCCTGTTTTATATGCGCGGCATCTTGCAGATGACTCGTTATGGAGGCGATTGATGCCGCCCGAGTTCGGATCGTCCACCGGGAACCGGAGTTGTGCACGGCGGAAGATTGATGCCTGTCTCCGAGGGATGCCAGGGGCTGGCGTTGGCAGGATGCCCGACCTCTAATTGAACAACAGCGGCCAGGCGAGGTGTGAACTGTCGGACGGAGGACCCCGTCCTTTCACTTTAACTTTCTCGCCCTTTGTCTGCCTTGGCCCGGGAGTGCTTTCGGCTGCTTTATTATCCTCTGGACGCTCTGCGCCCTACCCTGGCTGGCTATTGCAGATCTGACTTCTCCTGCTCCCTCTACCTGAGAGAGGGCCGTCTTTTTTCACCGGACTGCTTGGTGCCAGACATGTCGGGTAAAGCAGAGGTGGATCGGCTGAATCCCAAGGCTACCAGGCGGGGAGCCTATACTCAAGCCAATAATATGGATCGGTATGCCCAGCAGAAGGGGTCGCCTGGTGGATCGAGCCAGTCGCTGGATGGACAGAAGACTGCCTCACCCCCGGCCTCGGAGCTCTCGTTGCAGGATGTCATGGGCGCGCTCGAAGGGATGCAGGCTTCGATTGGGAGTCAGTTTGATGCCCTGGCGCACAAAGTGGATACCATCTTGGTGGACGTTAACCTGATCCGCGCGGATTTGGGCAAAACTAATGAACGGGTTAAAACCCTTGATCTCAAGACTACAGGCCTCGCTGATGATGTCTCGGAACTTCAGACTGAGGTTCGTAAGCTGTGGGCCGAGAGTGACCTCTCCGCCCGTAGGCTCGAGGACTTTGAGAGCCGGGCCAGGCGCAACAACGTGCGCATTATCGGGGTCCCGGAGTCCTCGGACGAGATTTCTGTAGACCTTCTCATGGAGGACTTGGTGCTTAACCATCTGAAGCCTAAGGGCCTTGGGAAGTTCTTCGCAGTTGAGCGAGCTCACAGAGTGCCGGGTGGGAGGCCCAGGGTGGGAGCTCCACCGAGACCGATTGTCGCCAGGCTCTTTCACTTCCGAGATCGGGACGCTATCCTGCAAGCATCGCGGGTGACGGGCCCGGTCCCTTTTCAGAACGCGTCGGTGAGTTTCTACCCTGACTTCACCCGGCTGGTGCAAAAGCAAAGGCAGAGTTTCCTGGGGGTGAAGAGACGGCTTCGGGAGAGGGACCTGAAGTATGCCATGCTTTTCCCTGCCAGATTACGTGTGGTGTATGAAGACCGAACTTTCTTCTTTGAGTCGCCTGCTATGGCCGGTGAATGGCTGGACGCTTTGGCCCGACGACGGACTGGCGAGGACGCTGCCGCAGCCGGGGACAGTGGCCGGGATGGGCAGGGTTGATGCCCTTTGAGCCGGACTGACTTGATTTGGTTCCGGATGATGACTTGAACTGATTGCAGTACAATACGGAGGGTTGCGGGAGGACGATGGGAGCTCTTTCCTCCCTCAGGGTACTTTTTGTAGATTTGGGTTTTGGTAGGGCGACAGGCACACTGCAAGTTGGGGGGGCTTTGTAAGCTGCAGCAGGGGTGCAGGGTGGGGGGGATAGTTGGGATTTTGGGTTTGTTGTTGGGGGGTTTGTTTTTGCAAGGCGCAGTAATCATTGTCAGGATTTTTCCATGGTGGCTCTTCGGGTGTGGGGTGGGCCTCTTGTGGTGTGGGGATGGGGGGTAGGGGTTTAAATGTTCTTAGCTGGAATGTTAATGGTTTGGGGGATCGCATTAAGCGGGGGATAGTCTTGCAGTTCTTGAAACGGTCTTTGCCGGATGTCGTCCTACTGCAGGAGACACACCTTATAGGTAATACTTGCCATGCTCTTAATAGGAAAGGTTACAAATTCATAGCTCACTCGGGATTCTCCTCCGGCTCCAGGGGTGTGGGCATCCTAGTTAGAGCTTCACTACCGTTCGAGGTGAACTCCACCATTGTTGATGATAGGGGGAGGTTTGTGGCGGTGGCGGGGAGGTGGGAAGGAAGAACTCTGGTTTTGGTTTCGGTCTATGTCCCCCCCTGCCCTGCAGGCCTCCACGTTTACAGATCTGGGTAGGGCCTTGTTGGACCTCCCGGAGGGTATGCTGGTGGTGGGGGGTGATTTCAATGCTGTCGGCTCTGGGCTGCTGGATAGGTACCCGCCCAGGGACACCGGGGGGGCTCAGAAGTGGCTTCCAGACTTTCTAGACACACTCGGCCTGGTAGACTGCTGGAGGCTCCGGCACCCCACACAGAGCCAATACACCTTCCACTCCGGGGCGCATGGTAGCCTCTCTAGGATTGATTACCTGCTCACTCTGGCTGCGCACGCCTCATTGGTATCTGAGGCCAGGCATATGGCGCGGGGCATATCGGATCATTCGCCAGTGTGGGTCCGGCTGGATGTCGGGCGCGAGGGAGGGGGCAGGGTTGCTCCTATTAACCCCTGGTACTTTCGTGACCCCAAGATGCGCAGTGCGCTGTTGAAGACAGTTGATCACTTTTTTAAGGACAACCAGGGGTCCGTTGACTCGGCCGTGTCGTTGTGGGAAGCATTTAAGACCGTGCTGAGAGGAGAGGCCCTCTCCTTGGTAGTGGCAGCCAAGCGGCGGAGAGATGGCGAGGTTATGCAGGTTGAGGAGGAGATCGCGGCTTTAGAGGTGGCCCTGGAGGGGGAGGTTACAGAGGCCTCACTGCATGAGCTGAGCTTGAAGCAGGCCGAATATAAGGACCTGGTGACGAATGCCGCCAAGACCCTCAGTAGGGAACAGCAGGGCCGCTTGTATGATGTTGGTGATAAGGCCGGGAAGCTCCTTGCTTGGCTGGACAAAAAAGAACGGGTTAATAGAGTGGTGCCGGAGCTGACGAGAGAGGGGGGAGAGGTGGTTGTTGACCCTGAGGGGATAGTACAGTGTTTTTCGGATTATTTCCGTATGGTTTATGCCTCAGTTTCGGATAGGCCGACCGAGGACTCGCTTGACCTCCTGCGGGACATCGCTCTGCCCTGCCTTTCTGACGTAGATAGAGATGACCTCGATGGAGACATAACGGTCGATGAGGTGGCGGGTGCCATCCGTGCACTGAACTCGGGTAAGGCCTCAGGCCCTAATGGTTTGCCGATTGACTTGTATAAGCTGTTCCCGGATAGGGTTGCCCCTCACCTGCGCGCCATGTTTGTGGAGGCGCGGGGGGGCGGGTCCCTTCCGTTGGACCAGAGACTGGCGACGATTGTTGTAATACACAAGGAGGGTAAACCCCGAGATAAGTGTTCCTCCTATCGGCCAATATCACTCCTTAATGCTGAGCCGAAAATTCTGGCTAAAATTCTGGCAGGCCGCTTGGTTAGGGTGCTCGGAGACTTGATCCATCCGGATCAATCCGGCTTTATCCCGCACCGTAACACTGCGTTGAACCTTCGGCGCCTCCATGGAGTGATTGCCAGGGCGGGCACGCTCCGAGAACCAGCTATTGTGGCATCTCTTGATGCCACGATGGCTTTTGATACGGTGGAATGGGCATATCTGTGGGCTGTGCTTGCCAAGTTCGGCTTTGGCCCTGGGTTATTGAGCTGGGTGAGGTTGCTTTATGAGGGCCCCCTTGCGAGTGTTGTGGTAAACGGGCGGGCGTCGACTCCGTTCCAGCTTGGGAGGGGAACTCGGCAGGGGTGCCCCCTGTTGCCTTTGTTGTTCGCCCTTGCCCTCGAGCCGCTGGCGGCGTGGATACGCTGGCATCCGGATATACGTGGACTTAGGTGGTCGCCCGAGCACGAGGACCGTATATCGCTCTATGCCGATGACATCCTGTTATATCTCGCCTCGCCCAAGAACTCGCTTATAGTGGTTTGTGACGTTCTGACGTCCTTTGGCAGGAACTCGGGTCTCGTCATCAATTGGAGTAAATCGTATTTGTATGTTCTGAGCGGCGAGGTTCCGCCTGTCCCGCGAACGTGTTCGATCCGGATCGCCCAGCAGGGCTTTATGTACCTGGGGATTTTTATCTCCACTGACTCCACCCTGCGGTATGAGAGAAACCTGCTCCCCCCACTGGCGCGTTTGCGGCGGGATGTTGCGGGCTGGCGGAAGCTGCCGCTCTCCCTCGTTGGGCGCGCCGCCTTGTTTAAAATGATGTCTCTCCCCCGGTTCCTCTATGCCTTGCAGAATACCCTTGATTGGGTACCGGCCAGTTACTTCCGGGAGGTTGAAAGCCTCCAACGATCGTTGTTGTGGGATGGACGGCCGCGCATAGCGATTGCTAAGTTGACGCTTCCGTGGTACGACGGGGGTATTGCGATTCCGGACATTCGACGCTATTATTGGGCCACCCAGTTGAGCGCGATTAATCATGGTTTCTATGGTCCGGCTCTAAGCCTCGGCTATGCCATGGACCGATGGTTGTTGCGAGGCGGTAATTATCATAGAGCGTTGTACTCTCGGGCGCTGGATTCGTCCCTCACGGGGCCCACTGGGGTGGCGGTGCGCGTGTGGAGGTTGGCGACTGACTCGCTGGGCTGGAAGGATAGGCTCACCCTAGCTACCCCGTTGTTTGAATCTGAAAAATTGGAGAGGCTCTGGCATACGAAAGGTTTTGATAAATGGGACTTGATTGGAATCTCCAGGGTTGGAGATTTGCTGATTAAGGGGAGGGTGAAGTCCTTTGAAGAGCTGCAGCAGGAGTATGAGTTGGGGAAATCCGAGTTCTTCCGCTATGTTCAAGTGCGTCATGCCCTGCGGTCAGTCCTCGTAGACGGTGAGAAGGTGCCTGAGTCCTCTCCATTGGAGGATCGGATCCTCGACGGCCATATGCCGGAGAGTACGATTTCACTCATATATAAGAAATTGATAAATGTTCGGGCGGACCTGCTATTGGGGCTGAGGGACCAGTGGACTAGGGACGGACTCGAACTGGATGACGAGGATTGGCAGTCTGCGGTCTCCTCTCCTAAGGAGGTCGCGATCCCATCACGTCTGAGGCTGGTGCAGCTCAAAATACTCCACAGAACCTATGTTACGGGGCCAAGGCTGGTTCATATGGGATTTTCTGAGGAGGGTTTATGTAGGAGGGGCTGCGGTATGGTGGGTACCTTTATGCATATCATTTGGGAATGTGGCGTTATCATGGAATTCTGGAGGAGAGTCCATACGGTGATGGGGGAGGTGACGGGCATTGTTATGCAGCCGGAGGCGCGGTGCTGTCTCCTGAATGTTTGGGGGCCTACCGATCACGATGAGGCACAGAACCAGTGGGTGACTCTGGGTAATATGGTGGCTAAGCGAGACATCGCGCGCCTGTGGGGCTCTGCGGGTCCCCCCACATTGACGGCGTGGAAAGAAAACATGGACTGGAGTATGCTAAGGGAAAAGACAGTATATTGTGCTAGAGGGCGCCCCCGGAAGTGGCACGCCATTTGGGGGCGGTGGAACCAGTATAGGGGGGGCATATGTCTTGCCCCTGATTTGGATCCCCCCGATGAACAGCTCTCTCCTTAACATTCTTTCCAGCTTTTGTATATGTATCTGATTGTTAGTTGACTTTTTGGGCCTCTGCTTTTCCCCCTTTTTCCTCTTAACACAGTATTGTGACTGTTAGACGAGGGGGGTCTGCTCTCCCCTGGGGGGCAATCACCAGTGGTATTCAGTGTCCTTCGCCTTGCTGGGGTTTTGTGTGAGTTTGTGTTTATTTAAAATAGAACCTTTTCTGCTTCTCCTTCTATGCACTGTGGACGTTTCTTTGTTCTGCTTTCTCAAAGCTGCCGAACCTCCGGGATGTCGGCTGAATAGCTGTGTCCATGTTTTCGAAGAATAAAGGTTTTCCAAAAAAAAAAAAAAAAAAAAAAAAACACAAAGCCAAAAGGCTCACAGCCACACCAGACCCACTGGCTTTGTGAATGCTTGATGAACTTGGGTTGGTGACGGCATTTTGTTACTGACATGGTTTATTTCTCGACAACGTGCAGGCATCAGATGTTTCTAAGATTACTAATAATGTTAGAGGAACTGAGTTACAAGTGTGGTCAATTGGTTAATGTTTATCCAGCAGTTTTTTGGACAGAATTTGTTTACATGTAAATTGGAGTTATCATATACGCCTAGAAATTAATCTACTGTGTTCACCACCCAAACCTGGATGGCTTCGTTTTTTGTTCTTTGTGTGCATGACAAACCTTACCTTCTCAATAGTTGGTGCCTCTGGATAGCCACATTCACTCTTCTCTATTTTCCCTTTGTAATTACACATTAAAGTCTAAAAAAGTGAGTACACTGTGCAGTCACTTAACTGCCTGGAGTAAGGACCACAGTTTATAGCCTCGGAGTCCTAAATCATTTAATACTCTTGCTGCAGTAAAAGTGCAATTCTCCAATTCTGCAAACTTGACCAATTGAGCTATGCCACGCCCCCCAAAATGTCAAGTGTAAACAATCGAGAAAAGCATACCAATTTGTACAGTAGTTCTGAGCCAACAAACTGTCTTGTATTATTTGTATGAAAGCACAGGCCACGGATTTCATATTAGAAGATTACATAAGTGTGGCGCATGTATCACTCAGACACTACTGTCTACAATGGGCAGCAGCACTCATGTAGGAGACGCACACACTCCCCACAGAACAGCGTGTGTGCATGACATTCAGGCCCCGGGGTGTTGAGGAGCAGCAAAATGTTTGCCACCAAGTGTTGCTCGTGCCAGCCGGACACAAGCCAACCACTGCCTCCTCTGTACATGACAGATAGCTAAGCTCCCGACTCGATGCTACACCATGATAGCCACGTGGTTTCTGCCAACCTAGTTGCAGGGCGAAACTGAACCACAAAACTAAAACCGTAAGTATGTGAGTGTTGTTTGCTCCAGTAGCGGCGTCTTAATTTGATCGTTTAGGAACCGGCCCGAGCAGAAAAGACGTCTTCATGCATCTGGAACTTCCTTTGAATTTTGGACAGCGACTATAGTTTCAGAATTATTACAATGACTCACAAAGCACCTCACGGTGTTTTTGCAAGCTTGCTTTACTCAGAGCAGGAATGACACAGCAAGAGACCTAAGCTTCTTCAAGTACCTTGAATGAGAACAGTTTTGATTAGATTGGGCCTGCCCTGCACTAGGTTTATATTCGGTTATTTTCAATGGCTGGTCACCACCTACAATGAAAGAGGTTGCTACACTGGTGCCAACATCCCAGGAGTTATTCAGTACACTCGGATAATAAAGTTCAGTAAGTTATGCTTTCCTTCGGTACTTAGCTTTATCAGGCTTTCAAGTGTATTTAATGTAGGTGTTACCCATGTACTAATTGCAGCTTACAAGAAATTCTCTGGGGAATTGCTCTTCATGGGAAATCAATAGTCACGAACAAACCCGAATACCATTGAAGGAAACAAAGTGTAGGAAGTTTAAGACATACGAAACCTAAAAAACGTTCCCTCAAGCCTTCTCCGGTGCTGCAAGAACAATTTGGAACTCGCTTCGTTAAGAAATGAGGCAAATTAAATACATTTTAGACAAGTGGTCTTCACTTTTTTAGAGCACTACACTCGTGCTTGTGGCGGCATCCACCTTGCAGGAGTGCGCAACGGCCATATGTTTGTAAGATAACGTGGCCGTGCCCCTGCTCGCTACCGCAAGGTGGATGCCGCCACAAGCAAGACTGCAGTCCTTGAAAAAAGTGAAGACTGATGACTAAAGGCCCTGCTAGAGCAGCGCATGCGCGCTGCCTAGGCGAGACATAAACAGCCTTAGAGGTGGCATACAAGGTGCAAAAATAATTCCCTTAGGTTGGGAGGTTAGGGGTACCACGGATAATACTTTTCAGGTGACATTTCCACATTGAGAGTAAGCAGCAGAAGCCAGTGATAGCAATCAGTTGGGAGGGATTGAACTTAAGCATCATTGAAGCAATTCTTAAGTCCCTAACACCCAGGTTGCTGCACAATGGCAAGATCCATGCTCTCCTATAGGCCTGATATCACGGACAGAAGAATAATACATGATCAATACATTCCCTGGTCTCAGGGCAAAATGGTAAATTCACATCAGCTTTAGAAATGGGTCGATGCCACTTCGCAGTAAAAGCGAGGAGCGGCAACGTCCAGGTCCGAAATTTAATGAACAAAGACCTGGCAACAGAGCACTCAATGAGGTCAATGCAGGTTTCTAAGCAATAAGCATCTTTGAATTCCCAAAAAAATGCAGTCCGGGTACCCCGCCCTCCTAGATCTGTGGAGCCCTCCATCCACAGAGTTTCAATACATCCTCTTGAGTGCGAGCTTTGAGACACTGCATGGAGACTCAGGATACTCCCAAAGGTTTACACACCCAATTTCTGTTACACAGCATTTGATATAGCCCATTCATGGAATCCCACCAGCCCCTGTGCTTTTAAGGATTTTGACACTGGCCAAACGAAAGGGCACCATAGCCTCAGAGGACCAAATTCTCCTCCAGTACAACAGGGGTCTAAGTCTAACTCTGTGAGTGAGCAGTCTGAGACTAAGGGGGGACTGAGGGGGGAACTAGTAACATGCTGGGAGGGAGATTGGTGGGGACTCGCAGAAAACAATTCTCCACCATCTCCAGATCGCTAACGTTTTCATGCCACCCGAGTTCCTCTCCATATAAAGACCTCCTCAGAGCTTGTAAGCTATATACTTGAGTGGATGCTGGTAACTATTTATGAATTTACTTGGGTATTTATTGGACCGAATATCGTAGAGGATTTTGTCTAATCACTAGATCAAGGGTGCTGGAGCAGGATCGCCAGAGGTTTTTTTGAGTGATCAAAATATTGGGTTCAGTAAATTAGTGTGGTTTGGACTCCACATTATTCGTTCTTGAGCAACTACACAGCATAGGTGTAGAAAGAATACATGTGTTTAACATCTATGTTATCACTTTGAACATTAGAAAATGGACTAGCACCACAAGAGTAAAGAAGATCACTTTACTTAACGTTCTTGCTATCACCAAAAGTAACCACATCGAAAATGGTGGTTCAAAAAAAAAAACAAAAAAAACCCACCACTATGTTTAGACCATTGTAGGTCATTTTTCACAGTAGATGGGACTTGTTTGACAAGTAGACCACTGGCACAAGACATACTAAAAGGCTGATGGCAAGGCTAGGCTCTGGGATTTCTTGGCACATACAGCGCTAACACAAGGCAGGTCTGTCACAGAAGACTGACAGCAAAGGCAGAGTCAAGGTTCCTAAACCAAAACATTGTGAAAAAAAACCATCTCTCTGAGTCAAATGAAAGTGCAATTGATCCAATGTCAGCTTGGAAACACTCCACAATATGGCAAGGGATCAGCTGCAGAAAGTCTCACCCACCAACCCTGGACTGCCCTTCTGTGTTCCCTTACTTATCTTCAGTGCTAGAAGTGATGAGCAGAACAGAGCACATAGCAGGTCATACTGGTATATTTATTATTCTTTTTAAGTACAAGTAACTAATACCGAAGTATAGTATAAAACCAATCCGGCAGTATCCTCCTCCAACCTGTCTATTCCCATTCTACCTGCTCTCCTTACAGTCTATACCTCTACATGCACATCTACACTCCTTGCACGCACACTTTAACATTTATACTAATTCCCTTACACTACCTTACACTGCATGCAATCACACAAATAGCACAATAAAACAATTTCTCAGGGTGTCAGCCAAAGACCGGAACCAATGTAGAAATCCAGCACTACATAGAGACCCTTTTAAGTTGCATTCGGGGCGTAAAAATCCACAAAAGAATCTGGTGTACTTTTTATCTTATACCACGAGAGAAACAATTCTGGGTTTCGCCTTGAATGAGGAAACACTGTAAGCGCAGGGGGCCACCTTCAGGATCAGGTAAGACATCTCAAAGGAAACAGCAGACAGTGGGAACTGGCAAATAGAAAGGAGCTGAAGAAGTTGGGAGCTAGCGTACAACTGAGGTTTCTCATCATTTTGAAGGTTATGTGGTGGAACAAAATGCACAATTTTCTAGATTTAGAAGTGGATAAATTCATAGCAAAGATGAGTTCAAATATGCAGTAGTAAAGCCTAATTATAGAATTAGGAGGGGGCACATGTGGTGGGGAGCATAGGAAAAACAAAACGATTTATGTCATCAAGTCAGGAAGGAAAACATATAAGGAAATCACCAAGCAGGAATATTAGGGATGTTTTAAATGATGAGCTTAGAAGGAGAGGGAAAAAGAAATACAAGTAGGAAGGAGTCTGTAGCGATCCTATTTTGGAATGTAAACGGATTACGGGTAAAAAAAGAGGCAGCGAGTGATCCTACAATATTTAAAAGAGCATAATTCCCAAATACTCATTCTTCAGGAAACTCATCTTTTAAGACAAGAATGTAGGGATCTCTTCTTAAAACAGAGATAAGTATAGAGTATGGTCACCACAGATCAAATGCACTGCACTAAAGACATAGTCTTATTATTGAGAGCAAAATCAGGGGTGGAGTTAGTTCGGCACAGAGCCGATGAGGTAGGGATTTAGATGATTGCTGAAATTAAAGTGAACCATAGTTTGTATACATTTGTAAGCTATTATGGCCCAAATATTGATGATGTTACCTCGTTAACTCAACTCTTCTCAAATCTGGTTGCCTTCGAGGCTCCCATCAATTTAGGTGGGGATCTTGGATAATAATCTTGATAGATCCTCGGTACTGATTCAGTTTACTTCCCCAAAGATGAGGGCATATCTGATGGATATAGTGGAGAGTTTTAATATCTGTGATGTTCTTCGGAGAGTAAAAGGGAATTGTACCTTCTACAGTAAGAAGAATGAACACTATTCTAGACGAAACTATTTCTTACTGGACAGGAAGGAACTGGAGAAAGTAGTGGGGATAGATCAGCTTCCTATAAATCTGTAAGATCACACAGCAATGCTTTTAAAAATAGAGATAAATGATTCCTGCTGCATTAGAAGGTGGACAGTTCATAGAAGGATTTTGCTGCAGACAGAAATAGTGGCAAAGATGTGGCACAGCACAGAGGAGTATTTCTCCTGATTATGACATCCGCTCCCATGCATGTGGTATGGGATGCATATAAGGCTTGGCTTAGGGGAATTATCAAAAACGTATCAGTGAATTGGGCGAGAAAAGGCATAACTTACAACTTACAAAATTTGAAGAGAAGACCGAGAAATCGGAGGATGTGCTAAAAGCAAATCTACCCCATGGAGAGGGAAGGAAGGGGTTGTTAGAAAGACTTGAGGATTTGGAACTAAAGTTTAGAGTTAAGGCCGAGGAGAAAATGATGCATCAATGGGAGGTTAGCAGAGCGAGAGACATTATGCTCAGGGAGTGTTGCGGGAAGCTATTTGCCTGGAAGTCAAGGTTGGAAAGAAATGGACATTTTATTAGGAAGATCATTGATGGGGATACAATTTCGATAGCGGGAGAGTAATAACATCAGTGCTGCGTTCAATACCTTTTGTTCAGGGGTGATATACAGATGATTTAGTGGTAAACGAGGAAGAACTGGAATGCTGGATTCAAGGAAAACACCCCCCTAAAGTGACTAGCGATCAACAGCAATATTTGGGTCGAGAAATTAATGGTAGTGAAATCTTGGACATAGTGAAAAAACTAAAAAGAGTAAAGGCAGCATGGCTGGATGGGATTCCTAGTGAGCTATATTCTGCAATGGTGGAGGGGATCATCCCATTTTGGGTTAAGTTATTTAATTCTATACTGATAGATGATATGCCAATTCCAGTGTCATTGAATGAAAAAGTAATCTTCCTAATTTTGAAGCCTGGTAAGAACCCTTACAGTGTCAATCGTACCGTCCAATTTTGTTACTTAATAGTGACTATAAGATTTTCACCAGTATCCATTGAATAAAGTGATGGGGCATTTAATGTATCAGGATTAAAAGGGCATCCTACTTGAGAGAAGTATGAGAGAACGTAATCATACCCTTATAGGATAAATAGACCTAGCTACAATACAATGGGCCCCCCTCTCGATGATGACCTTGAATGTGGCTAAGGCATTTGATTGTGTTAATTGTTAATTGGAGGTATCTTGGGATTACCTTAGAACAATTTCAGATTACGTAAACATTTGATAGACTCAATGTTTAAGATTTATAGCGCTCCAACAGCTAGGATCTTGGTGAATGGTAGCTTGTCATCCCCCTTTCTATTCTTACTGGTGAAAAGGCTGCCCTCTCTCTCCCATACTGTTTGATCTTTATATTGAACCTTTTGCTCAAAGTCTAAGAATCAATGATGGGATAAAGCTATTTGAATTGGGTGCGTACTCAAGGAAGATCGCTTTATAGGCATATGATTTAATGGTTTATAGTTCAGACGTAACTTCTGCTTTGCCACACCATATTACTGAAGCAAGGAATTTTGGTAGGTTTGCAGGATATGAAATCAATTAAGAGAAAACTGAAATAATGACCTGGAACCAAAATTCTGGAGAGATAACAAGTGATCCTGAAATGAGATATTTAGGGATAAAAATAACCAAAGATATAGGGATAATCACAATGGTTAATCTCGATAAAGCTGGCTATGAGATAAGAGAGATATTAAAAAGTTGTCAGCATTATCCACTTTCTATGAACGGGCAGATTAACTTAGTGAAAATGTCTGCCCTTCCCAAGCTTATTTTTTTGTTTGATAATATCCCATTACACTTTGAGATAAAGGCTCTTTTGACATTGTAAGGAAGAACAACACAATTTATTTGGGCTAGTAGATGAATACCCTTTTCTTGAAAGAAATTGAGAAGGAAAGCTGGAGTAGAAGGCCGAGGACTCTCTGACTTACACCTTTTTGTTGGCCCTTTCACCTTTTTTGTTGGCCCTTTCAACTAAAAAATAATTGAATGCTTCTTCTACGTCCACATGAGACCGCGCTAGGAGTTATGTTCAGTGCTATGTTGGTGAGCTTGCCTGAGGAAGGCTTCTCTTACAAATCTGGGGCACTACGTTTTTTTTAAAAGGTCAGACTGAAATGCTTGCAGGTGGCAGCAAGAACCTGGTATGAGGTTAGATCCCTTTTGGGTATTGCCTATTATAGCATGCTGTCCCCCATATGGGACTGCCCAGGAACTCCAGACTGTTAACTTGACAGTCTTGCGAGGACTCTGAAACAGAGTGATGTCATCAGATGGGGATAGTTGGTTGACTCTGGGCAATGGATAACCTGAAGCTTTTGGAATTAGAAGATGGATGGGGCTATCTCTAGGTTTAAAATGTATCAAGTAAATGCTTGGCTTAAGAGCCAGGATCGGTCTAGTCGCATCTGGACAATTGGAAATAGACCTTCCGTATCCAACGGTTAGGAAGTAAGAAGTGCCGCGTGGGATGGAGAGTTATGGCAAGTATATTTATCTATACTTTACTTGGTGGTCAAACCTGCTGCACTAAGAAAAAACACTTCTTTACCCTGCATAGAATTTACTGAACCCTAAAAAAGCTGGCAAAGATAAGGGGAAGTGGAGACACAAAATGTAAGCATGGTGACAGTGGGGTGGCAGAAGACATACATATGTTTGCCCCGTGCCCCAGACTGGAAGAATTTTGGTCAGCAGTGGGTAAGACTATCTCTCACTCCTTGGGAACTAAGATAGAGGTAAGCACTGCTTTAATAATGTTTGGGATAGTACAGCAGGACAAGGATATGACTGTAAAATGCAGCTATCTGAACTCTTACCTAATTCTGTTAGCAAAAAGGGAAATATGCAAGCTTTGGACCTAAGCTTTGGTCCCTATATGGCAAGCCTGGAAGAGATCTGTGGTTTTCTTTAAAGAACTGGATAGAAGGAGTAATGATGGGGATGGAAACTGAAGGTTTTGGGATATGTTAAAGATATGATAAGATATTCCCGTCCAATGATTACACCCTCTCAATTCAGTAAGGCTGGAGAGTTTGTGATCACTCGATATAACCCAGTAATCTTGATTGAATCAGAGCGCGATATTGAGCATGAGGGAAGTTTGAAGTCTGGTTGGAGCTCATCAGTGGTGAAATGAGGACTAAAAAAACAAAACAAAAAACAGAACAAATACCAGGCCTGAATAGGACAGACATTCAGCGTGGCAAGTAAGAGGAAATTTGCATTTACCCCACTCAGCCGGGCAATATGTCAAATCTACGCCTAAAAGACTCTAAATTTCTTCTACCTTGTCTTGGAGATGTGGCTAATGTGTACCCCAGTGGCAGAAAAACTGGTGGTGCTTCAGAGGTGAGGTAAATGCCCAATTATTTAGCAACCCATTGAAACCCCATATTGTTTTCAAATTTGGGGCAAACCCCTATCTGGCCCCTGAGAAAAGGGCAGAAAAACTGCTGTCCCATTTGGAGTAGAGGTATGACCTGATAGGGTAGGACACCCACACCACACCCACTTCAAAAACAAATGAAAATCCTTGCTATCTAGTGGGCGTTCAATCCCCTGCCCCCCTCCCCTGTGAGGAAGATGGGGCCAAATCCAGTATTGCCCCCTTTACAGTGGGGCACGCCCTGCCAGGGTAGACCATCCCAACCAGTGCTTAGTTTGTAAAAAAAATAATAATAATAAGTAGTGCCGGGGCCCCAGGAGGGCCCTGTAGTTTGCCACTGTAATAACACAACTATAAACCATCACACTGCTGCAAGTGTGACAATTCAGACTTTTTGAGTCCGCCAAAGCTTTAAGAATGGCTTGGGTAGGAGCTATAAGTTGCTTTAATGTATATTGAATTAACAAACCACTGTTTTTCTGCACATCTTTTAAATTGCACATCCTCTGCATAAAGTAGTGGGAATCGGTCAGAGCAGGTCATCACTAATACTTTTGCTTCCAGTTCCGTAGTTTAAAGGTTAACTTCAGAGTGACGAATAGTCGAACTTGTATGATGAGAACTAGGTAGCTAAATCAATTAACTGTGGTGAATAGTACAGGGAAGAGAAATACCTTTAAAAGAAAAACTGCTGTTGCCAGCACGGCAGTGATACAGATACATGTAAGCGCAGGTGTAAAGTAAATGAAGAAAAACAGTGAATAGAAATGCTAGATGGGACAGGATGCAGTGAACAGGAATAGCGGAAGGAGGGATGAAGATTTAGCATCTATAAAAGCAGGAGTGAGTAAGAGTACATGACTGGGAGCAATAGGAAGGGAAATTCGAAAGAAATTCTCCACGAGTAGTCATAAATATAGGCATAAGTTTGAGAGCAAATCGGACTAAAAGTAGTAGAGAGAGAAGTAAGCAGGTGTAAAAGTAGGATTAAGAGAAGAGAGAGTAGGATTACGGATAATAGTTGGAGAAAAGGTTAAGAACGGATAGGTATGGGAGTAGAAGTAGGGAGAGAATTTTCATGGGACTACCCGTGCACTGCAATGTATTGACACTTCACCTTCCATTCATTAAAATTCACGCACTGTTAAGTCAGATAGCAACATCCTACTGCAAGAGCATGATAAAGGATACTCTGTGGGTGGTTCTAAAGTGTCATCACGAAATGGCCGAGGGGGAGACCAGATGGAGAGCACCCAATGGCTTAAGGGCCAAATCTAAAGCACCTTTGTGCACTTTTTGTCATTAAATGGACCTTTGCTAAAGCGGTCTCAGGGTCACACCTATAGAAAACATTAAGGAGTACAAAAAAAATGAACCATTATGTTACAGTGAGTTTAAGAGATGTGAGATGTATTGTTACTCTTTTCTACTGAGGAAGAGTTGAAGTTAAAGTCAACTGGTCTACGAATTATAAAAAATAAAAAATAAAACTTAAAGTAGACCTCAAAAATATTATTACCCGGCCATGAGATAGAGTGGCAAAATGAGACAGGCGTTATTTTCACTTTATTTAAATCCCCATAAAAGAGACTCTCATAATTTCAAGTATTAGCCCCACTGGCAATGTATGATCACGGTGTGGAAAGGGAATGCACCCCCACCTCCTGTGGAGTACTGTGAAAGGTAACGCAGTAAGTTAACTGCACTCCTGTCAATTTGTTTTTTTCCACTTGGTGAGAAAGTTCCTTATGGTAAAATGCAAGAGCACTCTTCTGCAGATAGAGTCATGGCATACGGGTCAGTTCTAATATTCAACTAGAACTTCTTTAGAGAACCAGGAATAAATACTATTGACGCGTTTTAGCCACAATAACATTTTAGTTTTAGGCCAATTTACAAGGTAAACATCTGACAAAGAATACAATCAATTACAATGAAACTGAAAAAATCCCCTCACTCACATGCAAACTTCACAGCTGTTATGGAAGATGAATGATCATCTAGGGTTTCCTCCAATACATATCCCTTTTCCACATTGAAGACGTGAATTAGCCTGTCTCGACTGGCTGAAGCAAGAAATGTTACACCTAAAACAAGTAAGTAATCAAGTTAGAACTCATTGACTTAGGAAACAAAAATGCTACACAAGAAATGTCCTTTGAGTAAAATGATCAATAGAGACTTCCAGGACACTTCGATGTGCCTCTTCACATTTGTGTCACAATGAGGTTGTCTCTCGCTACTCTCTGGTTAACAAGGAAGCCCCAAACAACGGAAATGATCGGCCAACAAGGAGGCTCACCTATTCACCAACTCAGTCTCCAATGTGGAATGGTCTGCTAACACCCGGACTGCTGGGGGAAGCAGAAAATCAAAGTCTTGGCAAGTTTGTTGAGGGGGGGAATAACAGTGGCATCTGAAGAACTGGCCTGCCTGGAAGCCCCAGCTGCAAGCACTGTAGAGTTCAGCAGACGGAGATTGCACGGAGTCCCAAGAGACACACGTATGTCACCATTACTATTCAAAATATATCCTCAGCGCCCACATACAGTTGTACGACTTACCAACGCATGCCTTTATCACACGTTTTTTTACAACGCATGCCTTAACCACGCAGGTAAGTAAAAATAAAGTAAGTTAACTTTCACTTATAGATCTATATATACATCAAAGATGTTATAATTATGGGTATTTAGACATAGCAACAACTCATACAAAGTCCACTTGTGCAGTCTATGGCCAAATATGTTTGATGAGTAAGATCATTAAACATATTTGGTCTTAGACTGCTGCTGGTGTGCCGTTCTCTTATTTACATTTTAAGAGGTGTACTTGACACACACACATATATATATATATATATATATATATATATATATACACATATCACCTACTGGCAGTTGCATGGCAGGGGCGCAAGTAATAGTTAGCTCTGCTAACTATAACTGGTGAACTACAACATAACTTTGACCTTTTGTCTTTTCAGTGCATATATACATATATATATGTATACACACACACACACATACATACATACCCACATATACTTACTTAACAATACTTTCCATGCATGGTAAAGGTATGTGTGGTAAAGGCACCAAATATTGCATGCATGGCAAAGGCTGTGTGGTAAAGGCACTGTGTGGTAAAAACCTCATTGTAAAGGGTGTTTTTCCGCCGCATATCTAGTAAGCTCACTGGAAGCTGCCTTTTGCAACTTCGTTCATGACACAGGTGATCCTTCACATGAGGAGGGAGATATTAACTGGCTATGGGTTAATGAATTCAAACACTTGTTTCTGTTTTTAGGCACTCATAATACACTTATAAATGGAACACTACTATATCTGATCTGTAGGATAGAGTTCACATAGACTCCGTTTAGGGAGAACGTGAAAGCTCTGGGTTGAAAGCGGCCTTTAATGCCAGACTATTCATGGCTGTCATCTTCCATCTATGGTCTTGAGCTGCTAGCTTATATTACACGTACAAGTCATATCGCCCACACGCTAAAAATTATGCATTGGCTGCCAGTAAATGCTAGAGTTAAATGCAAGATGCTAACGTTAACCGAATAAACAATGTATGTGCAGGCCCCAGAGAGTATGAAGAGCAGGCTACAAACCCGGAATCCAGGAAGAAGACCAAGATCTATTGAAAGGCTTCCCTGACCACAACAAAAATATAGAGAGGGCATTCTATGCAATGTGCTAACAAAAATAAAACCTGATGAGCAACTGCTTCTTTTTAGCAAGTTTCTTAAAACCCTCCTTTTCTAAATGGGATAGATTGAGCTGCTCTGCATTTCCAGTGCCAGGATTACCTTGGGTTATTAGCACCTACATAAATTAAATGATGATGGCGGTTAGATGGAACTTTATAATGACATGAGTAGGCAAGTTTAAAATATTGGGAGCAAAGCTAAAATAACTTTTCTCTTTTTAAGCATAGGGAAATTTTTGCTCTGTATAACAAAATAATTTATATTTGTATAAGGTGGAATATAAAGCACTATGGCGTAAGTAGTTATTAGGTTTTATTCAAAACATGCAAGTTTGAAAATTACATTTGAGAAATCACCTTCATATTAACCACTTGAAAAATGTAATGTACTGTACTAAGTGTTGGAGGTCTGTATTAAAAGTTACCACACTGTTAGCTTTACCTTGCTTTTGTGTAACAGATCCTTAGTTGGATAGATCAGAACTACAAGAAAAGAACGAATAACACACTCCCAAATAACCAGTAGGTGAAAATGCCTTGGCTAAATTTACAAAGACAGGAGAAACTAAACAAAGAAAATGAAGGCTTTATGACACAGAGTCAAATTGAAGAATTTGCCCAGTCTGCAGGGAACCTCCACTTGGAAACAAGCATTGGCAACGGCAACATGTCTGGTTTTAAAAGAATGTTGCATGGTATTGTGAAGCATTACAAGTAAATAGCAAGGGAATGAATATGTATTTGTGTGGAAGCAAAGAACTGTAGAATAGAATTGGTGTATGTTAAAGGGTAAGGTGTCAGTTGCACAGTCAAACCAGGCCTAAAAATCCATTTAGGTTAATGACTGCCCTCCTCCTATCAGTGCTGCTCACTGAGAAAAACAAAATAAAATATGTAGTTATCTAGGACACTTTAATAGCATTACAATGTCATACCTGTGCCCCTGAAAGTTCAAACTCAGGCAGATGGATAAATAAACACAATGATCACAGCTGTGTGGAGAACAGGCACTTTTTTTGGAAGCACACAACTTCTGCCCAATCAAAACATGTACTCCTGGCTCCCGACGTGGGCAGAGCCAAAAGCCCTCTCTAGTAATGCTCAGATAATTGTCTGGCGACAGCTATCCTGTCAAGTCAGACCATAGAAACACTGGGTAGCGCCATAATGGATATGTTACCAACTACACGCCTCATAAAATCGAATTCAGAATTTTCCACTCGCTAGCCAGGATTTCCAAAAATTTGCAGAGTTACCACACCTTCATTCTGACCCTATTTGGGCCAATGGGATTAAGCCACACTTTGAAGACCAATTAGAATGCTAAATAGTCTCCAAAATGTGTCTGTTTATAACCTGTCAGTTAGGTAACCACCGCCCCCCCACACCCCAATGAATAGCCAAGAGGAAGGTTCTCAGCAGATTAGGCTTTAACAACCAGCAGCAGGAATGGGGTACAGAAGAAAGGTTTAGATTGTTCGGTCAACTTGGACTTGATTAATTATTTGTCACTGTAAGGATGTTTGTAGAAATATACAAATATGCAAATGTTGAATATTACGTACATGGCGGTGATTTGATGGTTGACTGAGTAGCTGAAAATGTGCACAAAATCAATTTATATCAAACATATTCATTATTATGGTATGAAATGCGGTTCAAAATGTGGTTCACAAGAAATTGTGCATGATTAGTTTATTCTTTTTTACTACGACTCATGTAAAGAGATGTACCTTCATGTGATTGTCCTAGCCTTTTAGATAAATAAAATTAGGAAATTCAATTCTGAGATGTATGCAACTGATTATTCTTGACTGGCACACAATGTGATATATACACAGCAATAAATTACAATAAGATTCCAGTGTAAAAGGTTGAAAGTCATAAAAATACGTTCAATTACTCTAAGATCAGAAATTTTCACAAATGTGTATGATTTCAAACACTTAAAATGCATTTCAAATATGTGGCACCAGAATATCATAGTCAGAATATCGGCTAACACAAATATCCCATCCTAAATATGGTTAACAAAAATATCGCCCCATTAAAGTTGATACAACCTATCGGATATTTTTGTAAAGATTTTTTAAGAAATGGTACTGATGAAAGACAATAAATTCTGCTTACAATATACTGACATACTCTCTTTCCGACACATATGATATGACAGATACTTTTTAAAAATGGCACTTATGTCACTCTGTTCTGTTACACATACATTAAGAGAAATTTTCATATGCGTACCAGCCTCAGGTTTTGAATATTCAAGGCACAACACTTCTCCATCATGAGCTTCTATCTTCAAAAACTCATCCATCAATTTTAAGTCGTGAATCCTGCAATCATATAAGTAACACAGATTGACGGAAGAAATGTGTGCACATGAACAGGAGGTAGAAAACGCAGCAAAACTACAAGCAATACACCACTAGCAAGGACACAAGTAAGACATAGGCTCACTAACTTCAACAGTGGGTTTCAGACTTAAAAAGAAGAAAAGAAAAATGTCTCCAGGATAAAAAATAAAAAAGTTGCAAAGAATTCGCTAAAAAATCTCAATCTCTCTCTCCCCCCCCCCCCCAATTGCATAATGTCCACTGCATTAGAAGGATGCAAACATTCGCGTGGCACAGGCATAAGCAGGAGCGTAGGTCATTGTTGGAGCCGGCCTCATGGCGTGGTCCTGTTCCCCCTCGCCAAGCCGCACGAGGTCCCCTGCACCTCGGGGCTCCTCCATTTTGGATTATACGTAACTCTGCGCGCCAGCCTACGTGACCCCGCTCAACCCGGCCGCGGCCCCAGCAAGCCCCGACATCCAGGCACCAACAACTGGCCAGGGGGTACCACGTGAACACTTCCCCACTCCCGGCGGAGGGCAGTATCGATGGGACCCCCAACCGTCCTCCCACACCTAGGTGCGATCGCCCCACAGCTCTTCTGGGCCTGGCGCCTCTCCCGCTGGGCGTCTGGCCTCTCCCAGCCCGGCCTCTCCGCCCCCCCGGGCGCAAGGGTCCGGACATCAAAGGGCTCCAGACCTATATCTGGGGCGACCCTGCAACAGGAAAGCAGTTGTATCCCGGAGTCGAGAGCCCTGCTGATTGAATCGCGGCCGACCCAACGGAGAAGAACTCTTGCTTGAGACTCTACCACGAGCCCTGCTGACTGCGTCGCGGCTCCACCTTATTGAGGTCACTAAGCCTCACGGAACATCGGGGCCCTGCTGACGCTGTCGCGGCCCAACCTCGCTGAAACCTCCCTCGGAGCCCTGCTGATGTCGTCGCGGCTCGAGCTGAACCAAGACACCGTAAGAGCCCTGCTGACCTGGTCGCGGCTCGAACTCCACGGACTGAACACCAGAGCCCTGCTGACGCCGTCGCGGCTCGACCCCTCCGAGATCCGGAGGCCCTCCAGCGTGGGGATAAGAACTGGGCCCCAGGTACCCTCGTACCAAGCTGCTGCTAAAGACTGTCCCGCTACCCCGTCCCTACCAAAGACTTTGAGACTCTTGTGGATCCCTCGATCCCCCCTTGTAAATATTGATAATCGTAACTTCATAAGTGCTGATAAAGAACTGCTCGTCTTGCTGAAACCCCTTGAGTCCTGTGTGGTTGTGTTACTGTGCTAGTACGTTATAGGAGAAGGACCTCTCCCCGGAGGCTTCTCAGCAGCGCTCGGCTACTTCGTGCAGTGTGGGGGCCCCTCTGGGTGGTCTCTCCGACCCCCCAAGGCCCGCCTTCCAACATTTGGTGGCCAGCGACGGGATCCGAGCCGAACGCAGTTCGTACAAGCAAGTAACCCACTCGCTATCCATCCAGACGAACAGAGACCATGAGCAACCAGGAAACCACCGCGACCATGGAGTTCCAACCAGAACGGTTGGAGGAGTATACTCACAAAGAGTTAAAACAGTTCTGCAAAGAAAAGGGCATTGCAACCACCGGCCTAGGTACCAAGGAAGAGATGCAGAAAGCCCTGAGAACCTGGATAGAGTCCGAGGCGGAACCCTCCCAGAACGAAGGGCCCCTGCCCCTAAATGCAGCCACACCACCCGCACCGACCCCGGCGAACGGAGGGAGAAACAGCCTGGGAACCGGCCTCTCCGTGGAGGAAATACAAGAGCGGGAGATTAGAGCTTGCACGACTTCGGCTGGACGGCGAACTCCGGCTGGCCGAAAAGAAAATGGCCATAGAACAGCTACGGCTGCAGGAAGAGATAGAGGAGAAAAAGCGGCATCGAGAATTGGAAGAAAAAAGGTTGACCCTTGAACACGAGCGGGGCCTCAAAGAACTCGAACTCAAGGCCCAGAAGGGGGAGACCGGCACCCCCAGTAGTAGAGACGCTCCACCCCCCACCGAAGCCAAGGTGCATATCCCCAAAGATGTCGTCAAAGAATACTATAAAAACGACGACATCCAGCAGTGGTTCAAGGCGTACGAGGTGGCCATGACCTCCCATCGGGTGCCCCGGAAGGATTGGGGTGCTGGCCTATGGGGGCGGTTCCTTAGCGAGGGCCGAGACACCCTGCTCCAGCTACCAGAAGAGGTGGTGACCTCCTACGACCATATGAAGGAGGCCCTGCTCACCCGCTACGGGCTAACCGCGGAAATGTACCGCCAGCGTTTCAGAGACTGCAAAAAAATCCCCGGTACCACGTGGGTAGAATATGTGGACTTCTTCAGCAGGGCCCTAGAAGGATGGATCAAGGGTAGCAAGGTCACCACCTACGGGCAGCTGGTCGACCTCATTATTTGGGAACACCTCTCCAACAACTGCTTCGTGGAGCTAAGACAACACCTCCTCGACAGCAAGCTGACCGAACCGCGGAAGCTCGCCGCCGAGGCCGATCGATGGGTCAACACCCGAGTCCCCCGGAACTCGATGGGGGAGTACCAGAGAAACACCACCGGACCTCCCCGCCAGCGCGGCGGAGGAGGAGGGTCGAACTGGAATCGGGACATCCCCGCCGGGCCACCCCGAAGTCCGCCTCGAGGGCCGCCTCAGCAACACCTCTCCCCGAGCCTGGCCCGAAGAGGGACGGCACCAGCCCGGACCGGACCCCGGCCCTCGATAACCTGCTACGGCTGCCAACAAACCGGACACTATGCCAGCGACCCGGCCTGCCCCATGAACCGAAGAAGTGGGGCCAGCGGGCCCCCGCCCCGAGAGCTGGCGGCTGCCGCCCTGGGGGAAGGGGAGGAAGAGGAAGAACCCCTCGACAGAGGAACCACTCAGTGGGAGCCGGCGGCCATGTCCCTGGTCTGCCTGGGCAGCCGAGAAATGGTGCCCCAAACACCCATCCCGAGCAACACCCAGAAGTACCAACAGTGGGTCACTATCAATGGACGACGGGCTGAGGCCCTCCGTGACACCGGAGCCAGTGTCACCGCTGTCCGCTGCCACCTGGTGACCCCCGAACAGATCCTGCTCAATGTACTATGCCCCGTCCGGACGGCCGACAACAGCGAAAGCATGTGCCAGATGGCCCAGGTCCCCTTCGAATGGGGAGGGGTGACAGGCATACTAAAGGTGACTGTCCGCGACGACGCCCCGGTGGACTGCCTCCTGGGGAACGACCTAGAGAGTTCTCCCTGGGCTCAGGTGGAGCGGCGAGAGCACCTCCGAATGTTGGGGCTACCAGAATGGGCCTGCGCCACTACCCGGTCCATGGCCACCCAGGCCCCACGCTCGCCCATAGCATCCGACCCCACCAGGCCCGAGGGGCCCGCGCCACCACCCGCCTCCAGCGAGGGAGAAGCGGACGCTGATACCGGATCCACCGAACCCTCCCCAGACGAAATCGCCTCTCTCGAAGCGCTCCCAGCGCTTGCCCAATGGCGCCACGACGGGGGTCCCACCCGAGAGCAGTTCCAGCAGGAACAGAAGACCTGCCCCTCCCTCGAAGGGGTCCGACAGCAGGCGTCCTCGCAGGCCAACGGTGACCAGACCGGAACGCACTGGGTCTATTGGGCAGAGGGCCTACTGTACAGCGAACAGAAGATTACGGAACTGGGGGCCAGTCGAGTGCTGGTGGTCCCCCTCCGATTCCGGGAGTTCCTCCTTAACCTAGCGCATGATGTGCCCCTCGCCGGGCACCTGGGAGAGGACAAAACCTACAGCTGCCTGGTGACCCACTTCTACTGGCCCCGGATGCGGAGAGACGTGGACAACCACTGCCGGTCCTGCCAGACCTGCCAAGCCAGCGGGAAGGCGGGGGGACGGGTCAAAGCCCCCCTCCAGCCCTTCCCAACAGTCAACACCCCGTTCGAACGGGTCGGGATAGACATTGTAGGGCCCCTGGACCCCCGGACCGCCCTGGGTCACCGCTTCATCCTGGTCCTCGTGGACCACGCAACCAGGTACCCTGAGGCTATCCCGCTTCGGACTGTGACGGCCCCCGTGGTGGGCCGGGCCCTAATGGGGATCTACTCGAGAGTGGGATTCCCCCGAGAAGTGGTGAGCGACCGGGGTACGAACTTCATCTCTAAATACATGCGGTCCCTGTGGCAGCAGTGCGGGGTCACGTACAAATTCACCACCCCATATCACCCTCAGGGGAACGGACTGGTCGAGCGGTTCAACAGAACCTTAAAGGGAATGATCCAGGGCCTGGAAGAGCCCCTAAGGCGGAGATGGGATGTCCTGCTGCCGTGCCTCCTGTTTGCCTATCGGGAGGTCCTGCAGAAGTTCCTGGGGTTCAGCCCTTTCGAACTGTTGTATGGGCATCCGGTCCGCGGACCCCTCAGCCTGGTCAAGGAGGGCTGGGAGACGAAGCCCCAAGATGCCCCTCCCGACGTCTACCGATACCTCCTGACCCTACGAAACCAGACCCGCAGGTTCCGAGCCCTGGCCGAAGCCAACCTCGAGGCCAGCCAGGAGGACATGAAGCGATGGTATGATCGGAACGCCTCTACCAATGAGTTTGAGCCAGGCCAGCAAGTCTGGGTCATGGCACCGGTTGACCCCTGCGCCCTCCAGGACAAATGGACTGGGCCCTTCAAGGTGGTGGAGAAGAAGAGCCCCGTCACCTACCTAATCGACCTAGAGTCCCCCCGGAACCCCCTCCGGGTTCTACATGCTAACCAGCTCAATCCCCACTTTGCCCGGACCGAACTGAGCCTGCTACTGGCAACCGACGATGGGGGCGAAGACGACTCCGAGCCCCTACCCGACCTTCTGCGGATCAGCGACCACGATGGGTCCATCGAAGGCGTTCAACTCGCCTCCTCCCTGACCCCGGAACAGCGCCACGACTGTCAGCAGCTGTTGCAGCCCTTTGCAGCCCTCTTCTCCCTCACTCCGGGGGTGACCCCATGGTGCGTCCACGACATCGACACAGGGGACAGTCCCCCCGTGCGACACCGAGCCTACAGAGTACCCGACCGGGTGCGGGCCTGCATCCAGGGCGAGGTGGCAAAGATGCTGGCCCTCGGGGTCATCGAGCCCTCCGACAGCCCGTGGGCCAGTCCCGTCCTCCTGGTACCGAAGGCCGCCGCCCCAGGCAATCCCCCGGAGCTACGATTTTGTGTGGACTACCGGGGTCTGAATGCTGTTACCAAGACCGATGCCCATCCCCTTCCCCGGGCCGACGAGCTCATCGACCGTTTAGGAGCAGCCTGCTACCGGAGTACTTTTGACCTCACCGCCGGGTACTGGCAGATCCAGCTCACCCCCGGCGCCCGAGAGAGATCCGCTTTCTCCACCCCTGATGGGCACTACCACTTTCGGGTGATGCCCTTCGGCATGAAGAACGCCCCGGCCACCTTCCAGAGACTGGTGAACAAGGTTCTGGCCGGGCTAGAGGCCTTCAGCGCGGCTTATTTGGATGACATTGCCGTGTACAGCAACCACTGGGCTGAGCACCTGGGGCACCTCAAGGCAGTCCTGGCCGCCCTCCAAAGGGCCGGGCTCACGATCAAGGCCAGCAAGTGCCAGATAGGTCAAGGATCGGTGACCTATCTGGGCCATCAGGTGGGGAGCGGTCAGGTGGCTCCCCTCCAACCAAAAGTTGATGCCATCCAGGCCTGGGAACCCCCCACCACCCAGACAGCTGTCCTGGCCTTCCTGGGCCTCACCGGGTACTACCGGCGATTCATCAAAGACTATGGGAGCATTGTTGGCTCCCTCACAGAGCTCACGTCCAAGAAGCAGCCCAAGAAGGTGCACTGGACACCCCGCTGCCAGTCGGCCTTCGAGACTCTCAAGACGGCGATGCGCACTGCCCCCGTGCTACAGGCCCCTGACTACAGCAAGGAGTTTGTTGTGCAGACGGACGCCTCCGAATATGGAATTGGGGCCGTCCTGTCCCAGGCAGACGCGGGGGGACTCGACAGACCCGTGGCCTTCATCAGCCGACGGCTATTGCCCCGGGAACAGCGGTGGAGCACCATCGAGCGAGAGGCCTTCGCTGTCGTGTGGGCCCTCAAGAAGCTCCGGCCCTATCTCTTCGGCACCCACTTCTGGGTTCACACCGACCACCGGCCCTTGCGGTGGTTAATGCAGATGAGAGGCGAGAACCCCAAGCTGCTGCGGTGGTCCATCTCGCTGCAAGGGATGGACTTTTCCGTCGAACACCGGCCCGGCAATGACCACGCCAACGCCGACGGCCTATCCCGCTTCTTCCGCCTCGACGAGGAGAATCCCCAAGGAGATGGGTGACTCTCCCTGCCTTCAGCTGGGGGGGGACGCTTGTTGGAGCCGGCCTCGTGGCGTGGTCCTGTTCCCCCTCGCCAAGCCGCACGAGGTCCCCTGCACCTCGGGGCTCCTCCATTTTGGATTATACGTAACTCTGCGCGCCAGCCTACGTGACCCCGCTCAACCCGGCCGCGGCCCCAGCAAGCCCCGACATCCAGGCACCAACAACTGGCTAGGGGGTACCACGTGAACACTTCCCCACTCCCGGCGGAGGGCAGTATCGATGGGACCCCCAACCGTCCTCCCACACCTAGGTGCGATCGCCCCACAGCTCTCCTGGGCCTGGCGCCTCTCCCGCTGGGCGCCTGGCCTCTCCCAGCCCGGCCTCTCCGCCCCCCCGGGCGCAAGGGTCCGGACATCAAAGGGCTCCAGACCTATATCTGGGGCGACCCTGCAACAGGACAGCAGTTGTATCCCGGAGTCGAGAGCCCTGCTGATTGAATCGCGGCCGACCCAACGGAGAAGAACTCTTGCTTGAGACTCTACCACGAGCCCTGCTGACTGCGTCGCGGCTCCACCTTATTGAGATCACGAAGCCTCACGGAACATCGGGGCCCTGCTGACGCTGTCGCGGCCCAACCTCGCTGAAACCTCCCTCGGAGCCCTGCTGACGTCGTCACGGCTCGAGCTGAACCAAGACACCGTAAGAGCCCTGCTGACCTGGTCGCGGCTCGAACTCCACGGACTGAACACCAGAGCCCTGCTGACGCCGTCGCGGCTCGACCCCTCCGAGATCCGGAGGCCCTCCAGCGTGGGGATAAGAACTGGGCCCCAGGTACCCTCGTACCAAGCTGCTGCTAAAGACTGTCCCGCTACTCCGTCCCTACCAAAGACTTTGAGACTCTTGTGGATCCCTCGATCCCCCCTTGTAAATATTGATAATCGTAACTCATAAGTGCTGATAAAGAACTGCTCGTCTTGCTGAAACCCCTTGAGTCCTGTGTGGTGGTGTTACTGTGCTAGTACGTTATAGGAGAAGGACCTCTCCCCGGAGGCTTCTCAGCAGCGCTCGGCTACTTCGTGCAGTGTGGGGGCCCCTCTGGGTGGTCTCTCCGACCCCCCGAGGCCCGCCTTCCAACAGTCATTCAGAAGGGGCAAAACTAACACGTTATGCACCTTTTGTAAAGCTTTTTCAAGCTCTTTCTGTTGTTTACTCTATACAACTACAGATTCCTCACCTTTTGAATTTCGCTTGGCTGCCAGCTGGATTTGGAACTTTTTCTAATAATGGACCCTACACGCCGTTGGACTTTGCTTCAGCACCACACCGCCTCCAGAAGGGACAGGACGGAGCCATTAATAGGAGCCACCGGGGAGCGGACATCTGTTTTCCTTCAAAAAATCTTTCGCGACCTCACACATAGAAGAGCTGTGACAGTTTGCAATAGTGACATTCAACGAAATCGAACTTCGGACCTTAATAGAACCCGAAAATCCCACTGCAGAAAACGAGGAGGATTGGAGCAGTGTGGAATTTGCAGTTATATACAGTATTCACAGAAACAATGTTACTGAAGGTAAGTAACTTGTTCTTCTGATTAATATTTCTAATTGCAAATTAATGTAGTTTTGAATGGGCATCAAAGCCCTATGCTCCCAAAAGGTAGAGAGTCAGAACGTTGAGCAGGCAAATGGCCCTCCCCTGCAGACTAGATTGACAAGACAGAAATGTCTGGTGGAGTGTGCAGGAACTCGCAAGTATCAGCCTGGACGATGTTCAACACCACAACACCCATAACCAATACGTAGGGGTGCCCTGGATCTCAAAAGATGAGCCTGTAGAACTTCAGGAGGCTCTTATTTTGTTTTAGGGTTAAACAGCGCAAACTCGACCCAAAGGTATCAGAGCGCTTTTCATAAGCACCAGTTGCATTACAGACGGACACATTAATATTGTTAGGCACGGGGAGATTAAGTGATTTGCCCAAAATTACAGGATGTGGAGAGTCTCTACCGAGACTCGATCCCGGTTCCCCTGCTTCGAGGTCAAATGCTCTAGCTCTTAGGCTATATTCGCTAAAATTTTTGGCCAGGGTACAGCCTATCTTGAGGCACAGGGAGATCCATCCAGTCAAGGTTCGCTTCTGAACCACCAATCCCTTCATACCACCAGTCAGCTGGTTATCCACCTGGCGTTACTTAGGTCATTCGATGTAAAAGTTAAGGGCTCTTTTTGGGACCAACTAGTGAAGCCTCTCCTCGTCTTTGAGAAGTGCCACAGTAATGAAGCCCGGGGGAGGGACAGATTGCCCCACATGGAGAGGAGATACCACCTTCAGCAAAAAGGGAGCACAAGCTCTCAGCCATATATGTCGGGGAAGTAAGTGGTGTACAGAAATTGAACTGAGTGCATTTAGCTCACTGACCAGGTGCACATAAGTGATTGCAGAGAGGCATCCAATCTTAATGGTCAGCAACCTCAGTGAGCAACTGTGCATATGCTCGAAGGGCATGCACATGTAAAAGGTAAGGAACAATTATGGTCCCATTGTGGCAAAATAAAGGGTGTAGGAGGGAACATGTGAGAGCCTTTTTTAGAAATGTAATAACTGGTGACTTCTCGGACCCGTTTGGATGCGTGTCCGCGCTGCGGGAGTTCAGGGTCTAACTTTTTACATCTAGCCTAAGGGGTGTCAGAAAGTGCAGGATTTCTGGGTGCAGGTGTTGAAGAAACTTGCACATACCACTTCATTGCAAGGCGTCCTCACTGTGCAATTGTGTCTACTGGGCAATATTAGCAGGGCCAAAGGGCTTAGATGGCGTATAAGTACCTACAGCCTGCGCTGGTTCTCGCCTGCTGCAGAGTAGCCGTTACATGGATGGCTCAGCATGCCCCAGATGTGGAGAGCTGGCATAGAGACATAGAGGAATGGACACTAGCGGAGGAGATTGAAATGAAATTAAGCAGGAGAGAGGATAAAGCAAAGGATGATATACAAGCACGGAGGGCCCTGGGAAATAGATTTGTGGCTCAAGAAGACGTTTCATCAAGTGATGCATCTACTGACATGTACAACTAAAGCTCCAAATGAGAATGCTGTGAAGGGTTTTAATATGACTAGGTAGATATCCTGATGTATCTCAACTGATTGACTGCCCTTCTGCGGGACAGCTGTTGTCGCTTTTATTGATGTGCTTCTGTTCCCTTACCATTACACTGCGTAATGTGAAGAGGGTTAATCGCTGCAATGTTTGTTAAATTGAAACTTAGAAAGGAAGGTCTTTAAAAAAAATTAAATAACTGGTGACTTTAGTAACAAAGATTTATTAGACAAATATAGCAAGGCCCAATAAATAATCTTTAACAGTGCCCACAGTGAAGTCTCAGCTGGCCAGTGACAAAATAAAGATAAGACAATGTGGTCTGAAGTGAAGCATTGAGGTCTCCGCACCAGTCCACAAACTTCACCCAGCAACATGAATTTGATAGACGTAAGGAAGTCACAAGGGTAACAATCACTATTTCTGCTCGATGAAAAAAACAATTCAGCTGTTGCCGCTCAATCTCCAGGCATGGAGGTGTAGTTTGTGAAGATTCAGGACACAATCCTACCTAATTGCTGATACAGGAGGTTCTCCCGAAAATGTAGATAACCTGGCTGACAAATGCTTAGGCTTCGCAAGTGGGGAAACCACGCACTCCTGGCCCAATCTAGGGCTATTTGGAAGTGGCGGAGGGGGGAAGATCTACAGGAGACCTCAGTGTAACTGAAGGCTGAATGCGCCACCCAGGGTCCCGGGATGCAGAAAATCCAGTGCACAGTAATAGCAACACTAGCGTTTTTGGCGGTGGCAAAAAAATCTACCCAAGGCAACAAAGATAGCATCAGCAACCTCTGGATGCAGACGCCGTTCATGGTCCAACACACGAAGTCCATTGATCTTGTGCACTCTAGCACTTAGCAAGCTCACCAAATGATTGGTCGTCATAGAGAAGTTCAGCCACCTCCAGAGTCACATCACTTCCTGGTATGGTAGAGGATGGGAGATCTTACATTGCTCTGCTTGTTGCAGTATGATATGGTGGTTGTATTGTTCGGCACAACCTGAACTGGTTTCCATGGGATGGACAGGAGGAAGTGTGATGTTGATGGACAGGAGGAAGGCCTTAAGAGCCACCTAAGTGGGATAGCGAGAACAGCCTGCAACAGGTAAGACTGATTTCAGCTAGTCACTAAAAAAGATCCCAAGCTACTGCTTCCATCATACATATGTTGTACGACAGGCAACCCAAATACTGCACTTACTGCAGATAGAGGTACCAGTGCAGACTCTGCATATGCCACTAGGCACGAAGGACCAGCAGGATGCAGGAGGCCAAGCAGTCTCAGAATTATCCACACTCACTCAAACTCAGGGGTAGGTCCAAAGCATTAGGATCATAACCTGAATGTACCAGACTCTGCAGGGTAACAGCTGTCTTTCAGTGGTCAACGATTGGTAGGCCAGTCTACATCAGCCAATCATTGAGGTATGGGAATATGTGTATCCTTTACTTGTGTAGAAGGGTTGCAACCACTGCAATCACCTTTTTAAGCACACAGGGAGCTGAGGTTAGGTCGAAGGGCAGAATGGTAACTGAAAGTGTTCTGACGCAAGTCTTTCAACCCCACCACAAACCAAAAAAAGTCTACAGAACTGCAGGACAGGTACATGAAAGTAAACATCCTGCAAGTCGAAGGACACCATCCAGTAGCTAGAGCCAGTAAGGAACAAACCTTATCATAGGCAACATTTTGAAATTGTCCTTCAGAAAAAAGGTGCTTAGAAATCGAAGGTCTAGTAATTGCCTGAGTCTTCTGTACTTTATGGGCACCGGAAAGCACTGAATAAACATCCTCTCTGCCCATGTCTGCCTCTGGGAATCTCTCTATGGCCCCCTTGGCCTGCAGTGACTTTACTTACTGAGCAAAAATAGAGGCATGATCTGTAAAAGTATGAATAGAAAGAGGTTAAACAGGAGGGGGTGCATATATAAAAGGGAGGATGTAACCATGCTTAACAACATGTACACCCACTGGTCTGAGGTATTGCACACCAGCAATGTAGGTAAAAAATTCATTTGCCTCCTACCGGCCACTTTTGACCTTAGGAGGAAAATTCCAAGTTACTTTGTTGCAGTTGGAAAGGAGGAGGAATTATGTCCTTGTTCGTAACCACAGCTTCTGCTACTATCACCACTAGAGCCATGAAGAAAAAGTTACTTACCTTGGGTAAAGCTCTCTCTGGTGGATACAGAGAATTTTTTTTAATAGTGCTCCCGTGCACTGATAGGGGCTCTAGTGTGGCTCTGTGCTGTTTCCATACCACCAAGGAAATGACTGAGCAGAGCCGCAGATAAGAACCACCCCTGCACGCTCAAGTCAATTTCTTGTCTGCATCCTCTGATGCCGATCGAGAACATTTGCTCGTAAGGTGTACTTGGGAGGTTTTTACATGGTAAAAAGAGTCCATTCCACAGAACAAGGAGGAGGGAAAGCAGGAAGGGATTTGCCGCTAGATAGAGTATCCACCAGGGACAGTATTACTGAAGGTAAGTAACTTGTTCTTTTGATGGATTCTTCTAAGCATAGATTCCTCACCCTACAATAGATACCAAAGCAATACCTCCAAAAAGTGGAAGGTCTTCACTAAGTGCAGGCAGTTTTAGGAGTTTCCCTTGGTGCCTTCGGGCTTATAGGAACCCCAACTTCTAGGTTTCACTGGTGACAAATGAGGCCCTATGGGGATGGAATAGCATCACCATGAGATAACAACTTAGGAAATTTCCATTAATGTTCTCCCCTCTTTGAGGAAATTGCAACTTTGCACCAGGCATGACTTTAAAGACCTGGTGAAATTGACGATGCAAACCAGTGAAACACATGCTCAACATAGGGAAAGTTAAATCATTCAAACATACAAAGGTGGACTTTGAACTATAACAAAGAAAGATTTAACTATATGCAGATGAAACACCGAGTTGCACAGCCAGGGGCGAAGAATGGGAGCATCAAAAAGTCCTTGCTTTGTTTGAGAAGCTCCTGGTATCTTACCATGACAACAGCCATGTAGAATCCTACATTTATCAACTTTTAATTAAACCCTTATGAAATGGAAACTCCATTTGAAGAAGGCTTTGGAAAAGGAATTGGGTATCACCCCGAAGCAGGACCAATGGGAATGACATAATGACATGAAGTTTGGACAACAACTTCCTCGGCAGTAGATGTCATTGATACCTCTGAGTTTGAAAGACTACAAGCTTTTTTAATTTATTAAAGAAGCATATTTGTCTTGTGAATTTGGAGGAGGCTAAAATGTAATTCCACAACATTTTACAATTTTTTGAACAGTTAACAAATACAAAAAACTTTGGGCTCAATCACTACAGAAGAAATTTGTTCAAATGCTACGTACACAGGTTTTTTTTTTAAGCAGTGTGTGATGAGTAAGGCGAGGCTTCGAAGGATTGCAACCTCCAAGGATCATTATGGCATCACAAAGGAGCGAGTGCCCTAAAGGATTAATTAGTACATGAAGAGGCGCTAATGAACCCAGGATTGCGTTAGTCCAGCAATGATATTCAAAAGGAAAATTCCAAGCATGTTGTCCGAGTGTAATTTACATGCTTCCAATTACAGCTAAAGTAAATAGTTTTTTAACAGTCATAAAATTGAAAAGCCGTGAAGAAGTTTCTTCATGCAACAGCCACACAAGATGTGGCTCTTCAGCAACAGAAAAAGGCGCACTCTCTCTCTTGGGTCAATCAAGAGAATTACAGGATGCATCTTTTCATTTTTTTGCCCCAAATTATCTTCCTTGCCGTAAGACTGTAAGGAAGAAGGATAGCTCTATCGTTCATCAATTGTGAAGGCACTTTATGCACCTTGAGTGTTTTGTAGTGCTCAAGTTAACTGTGTTAGTGTGCACATTGGAGCTTGCCCATGCTGTAAAGAATGTAAGTCTTTGTGTAAAAGGATTAGATTAGAAGAGGTGATAGTACAGATAGGTTTAGAAAGAGTTTAACAGCTCGTCAATAAACTTTACAAATGGTTTGCAATATTTCTGTAACAGCCTCCCTAACTTTATCTGCAGCTTCTCTCTCAGAGTATGCCTGTTCCTCCCTTATTGCAGTATAGATTGTAGTAGCTATAAACCTTTTATCCTATACAAGAAGTGGTTGTTAAATAAAATCACTCAAATCCATTTCTACACGTCTTTATGAGATATGCTTTCTCACAACATTCAAAGAAGATAGTGGCAGCCATCTCTGGCACACTTTCACATCACTATATTCGTAGTTACAGTCATAGTGGAATATGTGTTATACCTAGAGTCTGGTCTATTGGCTAGTGGTTCTGTATTGTTAGACTGAAACCTGTGCATACATATACCAGTTTCTGTTGGCAATACGCTATCCCATCTAAGACAAACCATGTTAAATTGTAGGATCCATTCTGCCCAATGTTATGTTATGAGGATTTGTATAGTGCACTTATCACCCGAGAGGTATCCAGGTGCTGGAGCAGGTGAGTAGGCCAATTGGGGTCCTTGTTGAAAAGACAGGTCTTCAGTTTCTTGGGGAATTTGAGAAAGGATGGGAAGGTCCTGATGTGCTGTGGAAGGTTGTTTCAGGATTTGGCTGCAATGTAGGAAAAGGAGTGTCCCCCTGATTTGCTCCTGGGTGAGCAGTTTGAATATGCATCACTTCTGGATATGTAGCCAGTGTAGCTCTCAGAGGTGGGGTGTTATGTGCACGTTGCAGGGGAAGTTGAGGATGAGTCTGGCGGCGGTGTTCTGAGTGGTCGGGAGGCTTTATAAAAGTTGATTCAGGATGCCGGCGTAGAGTGCGTTTCCCTAGTCCAATCTACTGGTGATGAGGGCCTGGGCGACCATGCATCTGGTGTCAGTGGGGAGCTAGTGCAATATTTTGTGGCACATGCGTAGGCTGAAGAATCAGGAAGAAACGTTCACTTGTTTGGCCATTGTGAGTCTGTCATGCACAATGATAACAAGGTTTTCTGTGTTGTAGATGGGGGCGGGCATGGGTCGCATGTCTTCTGGCAACCAGGACTAGTCCCGTGGAGAGCTCTTGTTGCTGAAGATCAGAACTTCAATTTTATCTGTGTTGAGCTTTAGGCAGTGCTTTTTGCTGTATTTAGCTACATTAGACATGCAGATGTTGAAGTTGGTCCTGGTGGAGTGGTTGTTGTCTGCGAGGAAGAGGATGAGCTGGGTGTCATCTGCATAGGATACACGGTTGATTCCGTGGGATCTTATGACGTGGGTGAGTGGAGCCATGTAGATGTTGAAGAGTGTAGGGTTCATCGATGATCTTTGTGGGACTCCTCAGATGAGGTTCTTGGGTTCGGAGTTAAAGGGCGAGAGCCTAACTCACTTGGTCTGGTCGGAAAGGAACGAGGCCACCCAGCTCAGAGCGGGACCATGTTTTCCAGAAGTTGTGGAGTCTTGTGGTGAGGGTGCTGTGGGAGACAGTGTCGAAGGCTGCGAGGAGTTTGAGTAGTAGAAGTGTGACAGTTTCTCTTTTGTCCATGATGGTCCGAATGGCGTCAGTTTCTGCGATGAGAGCAGATTCCGTGCTGTTGTTATGACAGAATCCAGACTCTGAGATGTCTAGTAGGTGGTGTTGTTCAAGATGGTTGGAGAGCTGTTTGTTTATAGCCTTCGCCACAACTTTGGATAGGAATGGCAGGATTGAGATGGGTCTGTAGTTGCTGAGCTCCTTTAGGTCGCTTTTTATCAAGAGAGCTGTGATTTCTGCGTATTTCCGGTTGTCCGGGAAGGTTCCACTTTGGATGGGAGAGATGATAATGGTGGTGAGGGGGGAGATTATCTCATTAGCTAATTATCAGTAACGTTATCACTATTTCAAATCTACAATATGTGTTGATTTGATTTTGCCAGTAATGAGGTTTTTAAATCTGAAAGAGGCCAAACACATGCAAATTATTTGCTGAATAGTCCTATTTAAAAAGACAATTTCTCTAGGAATCATTTATGCCCTGAACAAGGCATCAGTACTCTGGATTTGAAAATGAATTGGTCCTCCAAATAGATTTGCATTAATAAGTACCTTTCTCTGTAACCTTGCTACAAAGCTGAATCCATAAACTGTGTGGAATAAATCAATCTACAAAAGGTAATCAATATCTTTAAGCTTTTCAGGTTCTTAAACTAATAAAATGCAAGTGGGCAGGATCTGTCATCATGGTTGTTAAAACAGGAAAATCTTTTTTGAAAACCTTTAGGAGTGGTTACTGGATGGGTCCCACAATGCTAATACTGTATAAAATTGTATACTTCCCTCGGGCTGTTGGATCGATTAATACAGTGGGCCCATAATGATGGAACAGAACAGCTCACTACTATCCTCTGCTTCAAGTACAGATATTTATTGTCAAATGAAGCATACATACTGAAGTCACCATCAGTAAACAGAATTTTAAAGACCTAAACTTACAAAGGACTTGAAGCGACAATATCATCTAAAGAGATTCTTAAAACAAGGAATATGAATAATTTCTGTAGTGTCGTGTCCAAAATCTGATAAGGCACCTTTTCCAAGAGAACACCATCAAGCAGAGTGTATCCAGAGATGTTGATAGCATGGGAGCCCCTTTTAGCTCTGTGAGGATAAGAATGGGGTTGCAATTCCTGGACCACAAGAGATGGTGCATGGGTACTATAGCCTTGAAAGTGTTAAACCATCAGCAATATTATAATCAACATAGTAAGAAACAATTATATTACGGCAAGATCCAAATGTATTCCAGGGAGATCAAGATCACGTGCAGACATCGGGACACTGAAGAGAATATGGTAAGGGTTTCACCCACTTAATACTAATTTTATTTTGTGCTTGTTCAACACAATTCAGGTAGTGAAACCATGACAATCTTGAATCCAATACCCTAGAACTAAAGGCTTGCTTCAGCATACCATTGGTTTGCAAACCCACACTGATTCCGGGCGCAAAGGGTGCTAGTATTACAGTCGTACTCCCAGAGCAGACAGCATCTATAAATGCCTTCCCGACTAAGGCAGGACCATTGTATGAATATAATGTATGAACTACTCTGATTGCTACCAACCAATGCAAGTCTTATGACCGCTCGAATGGTGTCAGTTTTTTGTGGCCACACTCAAAGGAATCTAGACCAAGATTAACTGCAAACAGTATTTAATTATATTGATTGACTGTTGGCAATAGAACAACATGGTCAAGGAAAATAACATGGAATGGTTTATCAGATATCGGTTGGGGAGTAGGTGCCAATATTTCCGCAGCTCAATGTTTCTTCTGTTGAAAATTGTAACACATTCTTCAATAAATATTGCCACTAGGATTGTGCTGTAGCATTGACAGAGTAGCACTAATGCCGGAATGAGTTGAAGCTAAACCTTCATGAGCTGCCCTAATCAGATCTAATCTAGCTTGAGCAATAGGTATATACTGATCTCCAACCCCAGGTTAAAAACCTATAAGAACATTATCTTTGGTGAGGCTAAAAGAATATTTAGCAGGGAAACAATCAGGAGGTCTTTCCACCTTTAATGTTGCTTATATTACAACTATTAGATCTGCATCAATCTTTCCCTGTGATTGAGCCCTAGCAGCCACATTAAAGGTTTGCACAACATTCACACAGTTCCCTTTAGCATTCATATACTCACTTTTACACCCCAATGGGTATTGCAAATGAATCAAAGAAAGCGTGTTCTTTTGAACAGCTACTTTTCCCCAAGCTGTTCTGCTTTTGCAAATATACCTTTTGAATCTCTGAATCAGTTCAGGCACTAGTGTGGCAAGACCACATTTTAACTCAGTCCTCAAAATACTGAAACTGACATGACTAGTGTGGGAACTGGTGGGTCAGATTTATGTAGGGCAAGTAAGAGAGCACCAATTCCTACTATTTGTGCAGTGGAATCATTTAAAACTTAAGCGTGTTCATGTACTTTCTTGAAGTGGCCACATTAAAAAATTCCCTGCACTAAAGGACAAGCCATGAAATACTTCTGCTTAGTGCTAACCGCGGGTTGCACAGAGCCATTTATTTAGAACATGCTCTTGTACTAATGTCTGGGTAAGATAGTTATTAAGGCGCATTGCATGTGTATTAGGGATAGTTGATTGAATTGGCGCTCTTGTTAGCCAAACGCATGATCACGATGTTGTGGAAGACTGCATAGCCCCCAGAGTCAGAGCAAAGGCAGGCGGCGTGTTGCAGTGGGCTGCGGTGGAATCAGCGCATTACACAGGGAGGAGTTGCAGGATCTTCACCAATTTCCCATAAACACTGATAAGGGACGATCTACTGCATGCTTTTTTGGAGTGACCCTGGCTCTGACTAGTAGTTACCACCAACATGCATGTTAGTACATTCCAGTTCTTTTCAGGATGGGGCTATGTCCACCATGATGGGGCAGACACATAATCAGCCACACACCGAAGCCACTATAACAGATGTTCTGCCGTAGACCTTATGTAATCTGTTGGATTAATGTTTTCCACATTCAATATCCCATATTCACGGTGATGCTCTGTTAAGGATCCCATGCCTTAGATTTTGAATGACTGACATCTGCACAAACTGTACTAACGCAGGCACTGTCATTCTCGCTTATCACTCGGAACATCTACTTGTAACTGGATAGTTGCTTTAATAGTCGCCTCAAATGTAAATATATAGTGGAACTACAATCTACTTACACTGTGCCAGAGGACGCTCATTTTAGAGCTGGTGTTAGAATATTCAGTAGGAGTGAATCTTTCCTCTGCAGTAGAATAGAAGTGTGATTGGTAGTCGGTGGCAGTCCTTTACCCTCACTGGATAATTAATATCAAGGAAAATAACATTAAGATGCACAATCCTGGATTTCCAAACATTTAGTTTATACCGGTGTTGGGCCCAAAGAATCACTGTTCTGTCCACCATATCTAAGTGCTCTATTAAGTCATCAGCTGTGATGCAGATATCATCAATGTACAATACTACCTCTGGATTCGCTTATAAAATCTCCATACTGCTTGCTACAAAAAGCACAGGCCTATTCTTACATCCCTGAGGTAATCTTGTATAGGCGTACTGAAATTAGCTGAACGAGAAATCCTTTAGATACAGTTATTCGAGCATTATATTTTGACTAAAGAAATTGCTTTTGATAACCAATGCTGTTTTATATTTTTCTCTAAGTTCATCATCAGTCCAGTATTGTGAGTGTCTTGCACCACATGTATGCATGCTTACGCATTAAAATTCCTAAAAACCTAACTATATTCTATATGAATTGTCTGGTTTCAACACCAGAAAAAGGAGTGTGTCCATGTTAAATGACAAGGCACTGCTGCACCCTGATACTGTAAGTGATCTAAGATGGCCCTTATATTGCACTTTGCTTTTAGCTTTAATAGGGTTTGAGCCTAAATCTGTGTCTCACTCAGTAAGGGAATCCAATGAGGTACAGATTTTGTGTCCCACCCCACTTGATTTCTATGCAATGCCGCTGCTTGTTTCAAAACCCACTGACATGCATAGATTTCCCTTAGTTATTTAGATACTAATAAAGAAAACACTTGCATTATTACCTACTCTCCACGAGGTACATCCCAGCTAATAGAATGAAGACAATCATCCTATGCAAGAATACTATCACAAGCGTCAGTTAAATGTAATCAAAATAATACTATATTTTGGCCAATATGTTCCGTTCAATTTGTATTTCTCTATCATAAACCCTATCAGGAGGGTTTACGTGCCCATGCAGTGTTTCAATCAGTATATATTCTCCAGTTGGAGTCACCATCATATTCTCTTTAAGGCTCTGGCAAATTATAGCTACTTCTGCTGCACTGTCCATAAGTGCTACTTCCCAATTCCCATTCTGCAGAAGTATTTCCAGCTTCTGTGGCATGTTTTTCTTAGCCAGTCCAGCTAATTTCTTTTTTTTTAAAGTGAGCTCTTGATTCGAGAAATCTTTCTTCTTTCTTTATGCTAGCGTTGACATTGTGGGCTGGCTCCTTCACTTCTTTGCCTGTCATTCTATTATTTCCTGGGATACTCCATTTGCTTGCTTCTTTCTGTCCTTCTACTGTCCAGAGAGTCATGCAAGAACAGTTATGAGTATACTGACAACTTTATTTGTTCACAGTACAAGGGGCCACCATCACCAGGTCCCTGAAGTGGAGAAGATCCAGTCCTAGTTTTTTTTATTTAACTTTCAGCTTTTTCTTAGCTTCTAGTGTGTTTTCTTTACTGGAACATTGAGTTGTGGTTCTAAGGAACAAGTACCAAAGTATCTTGATCTATAGAGGTATATACTTATGAAATTATTTCAAGAAGTTCACATTCTTGAGCAGGAACAGCAGCCAAAAAACTTTGCTTCTCCTCAAATATTACTAAGATATTTCAGTAAATACTTTATTAGGTACAATGACCATAAAAGTGCAACAAATAGCAATAAACTGATCCATAGCATATAAATAAATAGGGAAATAAAATCACGCTCATGTTAAAAACTACACTGCAGTACTTGATATGAAATATAAAATCTGGTAAGTACCTACAGAATAAAACGATTAAAACAGTCATAAAGAAAACATAGCAGCAATACCGGAACTTCTAAATTCCAGCACGCCTGCTACAAGGTTGGGCTCTCAGAGGCAACAGAAGGTCACTTGATAAGTGTAAGAAAGTGCTCTCATTTTGCATGGTTGCGCCCACTTTTTGCCAAACTGCTGATGTACTTTGACTGAGTGTGCCCAGGGTTCCCGCCAAACAGGTAACCAGGGCCTATGTTCTTCCCCTAAACTGCATTGAAAACAAAACCCAATTGGCACTCTTGGCCACAGGTCAGTCCCTTGTATATGGTACCACAGGTACTAAGGGCACTGGGGCCAGGGAAGGCCTGCAGCACTTAATGTGCCACCCTTAGAGGTCCTGTACCTTTACACACACACACACAACCACACACACAACCACACATCCACACACACACCCACAACCGCACCCGCACCCACACACAACCACAACCACACCGACAACCACAACCACACACAACCACACCCACACTGCCCTTTGCAGGCTGTGTGTTGTGGTACAGAACAAAATGAAGAGTCGACATGGCACACTGTGTGCCATGCCTACAACCCAGTGCCCTGGCACAGGTCAGCCAACTCTCTTGCTGGGTGCACTATACAAGTGGTGAGGGTACAGGTGCAGGAGCCCTGTACCCCTATAGTGTCTAAGCCAATTCTTAGACAATGTAAGAGCAGGAATGCCATTAAGAGTATATGGTACTGTGAGTTTGTCATTACAAACACCACAGCACCATAATGGCTTTACAGAAAACTGGAAGTTTGGTACCAAACTTCTCAGCAAATTAAACCCACACCGATGACAGTGTGAAATTTAATGAAAAATGCACACAGAGGGCGCCTTAGAGATGCCCCTAAAAAACGACATAACACTAGTGTTCAAGCTAAGTGGCTCTCACCAGTCGCCACCAACAGATACGTTTCGGGACCCCTGGGTCGAGAACCTGCTGCTCTCGGGGGTCTGAAACAATGCACATCCTGGGACGAGGTGCCAGGCCTCCTCCCCCAGGATGGGCAGGGTCCACAAAGGGGAAGCTTCAAAGGCTTGCCCCCTTTGTGAACTTCCCCAGGCCTTTTGCTGCTTCCAGCAACTGGCCCCCACCGGTTCTAACCCCCACATTGGGCAGGAGAATCGGCAGGAAAACCAAGTGAGGAAGGGAGGTGTGCCCACCTTTGCCAACCCCACCCCTCAGGTGGGGAGGTGAGGTGAAGCACAACTCTCAGTCCCCGCCATCTTGCAGATGGGGAACCCAGCCAACCAGAGTAAGCCATATGCCCCCCTCCTACTGGGGGGTGGCACAATAGGGGGTGTGCCCATTGTTCCCAACCTTTACTTACCTCTAATGCCCCTAAATCTAGTATTTAGGTGAAACCCTGAACCATGCCTCCTCAGACAAGACCGACCAAGAAAAAAAGAAGAAGGACGAAGAGCCGTGCTGAAGCTAAGAAGAGGACAACGCAAGTGACTTGGGCCCAGCCCCACCAGCCTGTCCCCACCTTGAACCTGCCAAAGCGAAATCCCAGCGTTTCCTGCTGCCAGCAACCTCAAGAACCCGGAGGACCTGCCCTGCCTTCCACAGAAAAGACTCTGCCTCCCGTGAGCACCGGATTTGCTCACCCACAGACTCTGGCTCGGGCCAAATCCGTGAGTCTGCACCACTCTGCACCCGATTAATACATACATTGTTGTAATTTGGCAGTCAAGACTACATGCAGCGCGCGCTTATAAGTTAAGAATGTGCACTCAGATAAATTAATGTTTTAATACATGAAATGCAATGAGGGTATGCAAGCTGAAAACACAAAGATCATGTCACTTCTTTTTCCTGTTATTACTTTTGGAAAAACAACAAAACTTAAGATCTACATCCCTTGAACTGTTTTCCAGTCAATTTTTTGTCAGCTAAGGCATGGCAACGTGTCAAGATCTCTGCCAAAACAAATCAAGTAGAAGTAATCTTTGAGTGCCTTTGAGCCTTTCCATAGACGAGTCTTTGATTGTTTGGCCTCTTCAATTTCATACAAGCAGAATAACACGTGCTAGTTAACAAAAATTAAAAATTGCATGAACCCAGTAAGAAAAGCTGTACGATGGAATTGAAGGGGGCTAAGAAGAATAGGGGCAGTAAGAAAAGTTTGAAAGCACAAGTTATTACTTGTGTAACAATATATCTGTAAGAGACATTAGTTAGTGATAGATTCCTTACCTTGGAATAACCCCAGGCGTCAGACTGGATACGGAAAGTTTTGCTAGCAGTACCCCTGCGTGTCAGTAGGTGGTGTCATGCGGCTCCGCGTCCGTCGCAATCGCCGTAAGCGCCGAGATGACGTCACGGAGACTATTTAGGCGCCACCCATGTGCGCTGACGTCAGTTCTGTACACGGCTTTCCGCGCCAGGAACGCAGAGCCATGCAAGAAACTGATCACTGGTGCCAAGAAACTAGGGCCCTGAAAGGGATGACCTTAACCCTAGAAATCAGTTTGCAGAACGGGGAGGAAGGGTGGGGCGGTAAGGAATCTATCACTAACCAATGTCTCTAACAGATATATTGTTACACAAGTAGTAACTTGTGCATCGGAAAGAGACACATTAGTGGTAGATTCCTCACCTTAGAATAAATACCCCAGCAATACCAACCCCGGTGGTGGGTCTGCGAAAAGATTACACCAGAAAGTCACGGAGAACAGAACGGCCAAAGAAGCCGTCTCTCCGGACCTGACTGTCAAGGCAGTAATGCTTGGTAAACGTGTGCAGCGAAGCCCACGTAGCTGCCTGACAAATGTCCTGCAAGGGTACGCCGCGTCCCAAGGCAGTAGTGGCTGCTGTCGCCCTGGTAGAATGGGCACGCAGCCACAGAGGAGGCTCCTTCTTAGCAAACGAGTACCAGGTCTTGATGCAGAGAACGACCCACCGAGAGATGGTCCGCTTGTGCATAGCCCGACCTCTTTTGGCGCCCACGTAGCCAACAAAGAGCTGGTCATCCACCCGGAACGGTCGTGTGTGCTGCAGGTAGAACGAGAGCGCACGTTTTGGGTCCAGACAGTGGAGCCTCTCTTCCTCTTTTGAAAGATGCAGAGGCGGAAAGAAGGTGGGCAAAGTGATGGTCTGCCCGATGTGAAATGGCGTGACAACCTTTGGCAAAAAAGAAGGACGGGTCCTTAAAAGCACCTTGTCCAGATGAACAGAAAGGAAAGGAGGTTTGGAAGAAAGAGCATGGAGCTCATTCATCCTTCTGGCAGAGGTGATAGCGACCAGGAAAGCCGTCTTAAGAGTGAGAAGACGCAAAGGACAGGTATGAAGGGGCTCGAAGGGAGCGCACATCAGATATGTCAAGACAAGGTTTAATTCCCATTCAGGCATTATGAATGGCACGGTGGAAACGTGTGCGTAATGCCTTTTAGGAAACCATTAACAACCAGGGACTTAAAAAGAGAAGGCTGATCTGGAAGCCATAAAAAGGTGGAGATGGCCGAAAGATAACCTTTGATAGTGCCCAGAGCAGAGCCCTGCTGGGCTAAAGAAAGAAGGAACAGAAGGACTTCGGAAAGAGGGGCAGAAAGGGGATCCACAGCCTTAGCTGTGCACCATGCCACAAACTTGTTCCACCTACAGGCATATACAGTTTTAGTGGAGGGGCGCCTGGCTGCCAGAATGACATCACAGACTTCGGGAGGAAGATCAAAAGCTGTCAACTGTCGCTGCTCAATCTCCACGCATGGAGGTGGAGGCTGGACAGGTTCGGTTGGAGGACCGTCCCCTGCTGCTGCGACAGAAGATCCTCCCGAAGAGGCAGTCGTATCGGGGGATAGATCGCCATGCTGAGTAGCTCGGGATACAAGTATCTTCGTGCCCAATCCGGAGCCACAAGGATGACTTGGGCCCGGTTGCGCCGAATATTCTTCAGCATCTGGGCAGAAGTAGTATAGGCGGAGAGGCGTACAATAGACCGCAACTCCACTCACGACGAAAACCGTCGCCTAGCGAGTGCCGCCTTGGAAATTCCAATGCGCAGAACTAAAAACTTTGCGCGTTCTCTTCGGTGGCGAATAGATCTAACCAAGGCTCTCCCCACTGCCGAAAGAGACCTTGCACCACGTCCGAGCTCAGACGCCATTCGTGAGCCATCAAGCACAGACGGCTGAGTTTGTCCGCCCTGGCGTTCAGAGAACCTGCCAGGTGTTGAACCATCAAGTTGATGCCTAGATGTTCCAGCCATGTCCAGAGGCGCAGAACCTCCTGACATAGGGTCCAGGACCCCATCCAACCCTGTTTGTAGCAATACCACATGGCGGTGGTGTTGTCCGTGAACACCTGCACCACACTTCCCCGGACAGAGGGAAGGAATTACTTCAGTGCAAGTGATATGGAGCCGGGACTCTGCCGGAGACCAGAGGCTTCTGATTTCCGCCTCTCCCGAGTGGCCTCCCCATCCCAGGAGGGACGCATCCGTCACCACTGTGTGCTCCGGATGGGGAAGGGAGAGGGAACTGCCATTGACACAATCAATTCGTGAGCCACTACTGCAACTGCCGTGCAGTGCCCTCCGAGATCTGGACATGATCGGACAGGTTGCCCTGATGCTGTGCCCACTGGAACTTCAGGTCCCACTGCAGAGCCCGCATATGCCATCTGGCATGTGTCACCAGCAGGATGCCATCAAGCCCAGAAGCTGGAGGGTCATCCTGACTAAATCCCGGGATAGAGGCTGAAAGATTGGAATCATAGCATGAATATCCTGGACTGGCTGCTCGGGAGGATAAACCCGAAACAGCGTTGAATCCAGAACCGCTCCGATGAAGGGGAGATTCTGAGAGGGTCTCAGGTGCGACTTCGGCACGTTGATGGAGAACCCCGGCAAATGCAGGAGGTCGGCCGTAGTCTGAAGGTGGTTGACGACTGCCTGGGGCGAGCCCGCCTTCAACAACCTGTCGTCGAGGTAAGGGAAGACTGACACCCCCGACCTGCCCAGTCGAGCTGCGACCACCGCCATCACCTTCGTCAACACCAGAGGGGAACTGGTAAGGCTGAAGGGGAGCACAGCAAACTGAAAATGCTCCTGGCCTACCGTGAACCGCAGGTAACACTGGTGGGCCGGCAGGACGGGAAGGTGAAAATATGCGTCCTGCAAGTCCAACGCTACCATCTAGTCTCCAGGGTCGAGGGCAGTCAGGACCTGAGCCAGAGTCAGTATTTTGAACTTCTCCTTCCGGAGGAAGCAATTGACGTTCCGGAGGTCCAAGATGGAGTGCAGGCCCCCTTTGTCCTTCTTGGGGACCAGAAAGTAGTGGGAATAACAGCCACTCCCTACTTCCTGCCCAGAAACGCACTTGATGGCCCCCTTGGCCAAGAGGGCTGTAGCTTCCTGCTGGAGAAGTACCAAGTGATCCCCCCACATGCGGTGGCACCGAGGTGGCATGGCTGGAGGGGAGGACTGAAAGGGAAGGGAGTAACCCCTGCGGATGGTCTGTAACACCCACTTGTCCGATGTGATATCGCGCCAGTGGGGGAGGTGGTGGCGGATCCTGGCACCCACCGGCGTGGGGTGCTCCACATAGCTCGGTTTAGGGAGGTTTGGAGGTAGAAGCAGCGGGGCGTAAGTGGACTGACCCCCACGCTGATTCCCAGACCCACCCCTGCGGAAGCCGCGTCTGCGCTGAGGCTGGTTCTGCACAGGCTTGCTGAAGGAACGTGCCTGGGCGCCTCTGCCGTGGCCACGAAAGGAACGAAAACCAAGAGTGGCCGGGCTCTGTGCGGAAAGACCCAAGGACTTGGCCGTGGCCCGCGAGTCCTTAAAACGCTCCTTATCGCCAAACAGGCAAGTGCCATCAAAGGGCATGTCCATGAGCGAGCTTTGGACAACTGGCGAGAACCCGGTAGATCTCAACCAGGCGTGGCGACGAAGCGCCACAGTCGTAGAAATCGCCCTACTCAGTGAGTCCGCGGTGTCCAAACCACACCGAATGGTGAACTTAGCCGAATCCTTACCCTCAGCAACAGCTTTGGACAGCACAATGTGGGTCTCCTCAGGACACTAAGTAAACACCTGTGCAACTCTATCCCACACCACGTGGGAATAGCGGCCCAATAAGCAGGCGCTGATCACTGACCACAGCCCCAAGCTGGCCGAAGAGAACAACCGCTTACCGAACTGTTCCAGCTTCTTAGAGTCCTGATCCGGCGGAGCCTTGGGAAAGGCACTCGGAGGTCGAGGCTTGGCTAACCAGGCTCTCAGGCGTAGGATGCGTGGTCAGAAGAGCGGGGTCACCAGGCGCTGGGCAGTGACGCCTGGCGACATTCTCATCCACAGGGGCCCCAGTGGCTGGCCGCGACCAGGTGCCCAACAAGACGTCAGTGAGGGTGCCGTTAAATGGGAGCAGGGGCTCCGACGAAGTGGAGGCCGTCTGGAGCACCTCAGTGAGGAGATTAGTTTTGAGGGCCACCGTAGGGAGATCAAGGTTGAGAACCTCAGCTGCCCGACGGAGCACCATCGTGTAGGAGGCGCCCTCCTCCATGGTAGGCGGGGGAGAGGCAAAGCCCGGGTCAGAGGAGACGTCGAGGTCACTGGCATCCTCCAAGTCATCCACCCAGTCCTCCTCGGAGTCACAATGACGGGCAAGAGGGTCCTCGGACCACTCCCAGTCATCCTCCACCTCTGTCGCATGGGGAACAGACCGCGGCGGCAGAGCTGGGGCCGGAGAAGGAACAAACGGCATCGGAAACGGCATTGCCGGGGCCGAGCCGGCGCCGCGTCCCAATGCGGATCCCAGGCTGGAACAAAATGGTCCTGGAACCTGGGCAAGGGCGGGAAAAAGGGAACCCACTGCGGCGCCGGGGGCGGAGCCGAGGGTGGCGCTCGGTGCTGGAACCGGCAGCGCTGGACCTAGTGGCACCGGGGCCGGAACCAATGGAGCAGGATCCTGTGGCACCGAAGCTAGTTCAACCAGCGGACCAACAAGATCTGGACACGTGACCACGGTGCCCAAAGGCACGCCGGCGGGAGCCCGAGGCCTAAAGAGGCGGTCCATGGTAGCAAGAAATTCTTACACCCGTTCGGGAGTCGCCAACGGACCCGAGTAAGGTGGGTAGGCCGCGGGACTCCCAGGCTCCAAAGGAGCCGCAGGAGCAGAACCCCTGTCCCCCTTGTCCGCATCCGAGGACCGACGGGGGGACATCGGAGAGGGAACTCGCTTCTTCGACTTCTTTTTGTGTCATCGCTTACCCGAATCCGAGGGTGAAGACTTGGAGCCCTAGGAGCGACGACATCGGCCTCGCGAGCGTTCCCGAGAACGGTCTCTGGACCTGGAACGGCGTTGGGACGAGTGCCGGACCACCAGCAGCTTCCGGCGCCGCTCCCTCAAGCTCTTCGGGGCCATGGCCAGACAGTCCCAGGAGTCGTGGTTGGTCTCCAGGCAGTAGAGGCAAACATCGTGGGGGTCTGCCACCAACATATTGCGATGGCAGGCCCCAGAAGACTTAAAGGAGTACAGGAGACAAAAAGTCTCAAAAGGGTAGTCAAAAAGTGACTAAGGTACGTGCTCTAACCGGAACTGCGCTTGCTGGCGCGGAAAAAGAAAGAACTGACATCAGCGCGCATGGTTGGCGCCTAAGTAGTCTCCGTGACGTCATCTCGGCGCTTACGACGCCAGCGACGGAAGCGGAGCCGCACGACGCCACTTACTGACGGCCAGGGGTACTGCTAGCAAAACTTTCCGGATCCAGTCTGACGCCTAGGGATATTCTAAGGTAAGGAATCTATTACTAACGTGTCTCTTTCAGATGCAAGTAATAACACGCATTTACAATGCAATGGTCTTGGCAATATTATAGGTAGAGCTATTGGTCTTGCTTATTATTTTTTTTATCATTTTTGTATCCCTAAATAAATGGCATTGTCATTTCTATTGGCATTAGCTTTTTTTTTGCATATGTGATACCTATTGCATTAGCAGATTTTACTATTTTACAGGCAGACACAATTACAATTATCTTGCTGTAAAAGGGGCTTGATTGGAATGGTGCAGCAGGTGCAGTGGCACCGGGGACAGAAGCACTAGGGACCCCACTAAACACCAAATATTGCTATAACTAACTACGTAGCAAGCAGTCACAAGTGCAGTTACCTTACAGACAATAGGGCCATGATTTGAATGGTGCAGCAGGTGCAGGGGCACCGGGGCCAAATGTTGTCATGACTCCTCTGAACACCAAATATTGCTGTATTTTACTACGAAACAGGCAGTCACAGGTGCAGTTATCTTACAGGCACTAGGAGCATGATGTGAATGGTGCAGCAAGTGCAGTGGCACATAGCCCAAAAGTTGTCAAAACTCCTCTAAATACATAATATAGCTATTACATCAATTAATTCTATTATTTTCCTCTTTCATTTTTCAAAATGTTGCTATTACTTACCCGCACTATACCACTAGTAACAGCACAATATATTGCCTTTTTGTAAATAGCACTTTAAGAGACGTTCTGTAACTTATATTGTACAACTATTCAGCAAGCTACAACTTACAGCAAAAAACAGCATATTATTAATCCCTTAGGCGAAGCCTAATGTATTTACCAAAGCTTGTTAAATACTGCTGGGTCAGAGACCCTTAAAACCCTGAAGTACACTTTCTAAATGATACAACATAACAATGATTAACAATCCAATTCAGAGAAGGTATATTCATGTTAAGTTAGCACAGCGACCCTACGCAAGGTCAAACCCTGCATGCAAAAACCCTGGACCTAGCAGACTTGCTCTCACCGAATCCCATATAGTTTTGACTAAAAATCAGGGGCACACCCTCCCCTCCACTCCACTCCCCTTACCTCCCCCTCTCTTTTCTCTCTCCTCTAGCTCTTCCTCACTTGCACAACTCAACAATCACCTTATATACTTGAATAGCTCGCACCTGAGCCCAACATCTTTGAAGTTGCCCCATGTGCTTCCTATAGTAGGCCTGTAACTACCACCTTTGTTATTACTAAAGCAACCTGCAAATCCAGACCTCATGAAAAGCAATGTCACTCTACAACGATCTCAGGTAACGCACAATGGAACTAATTAATGCAAGGTACTGTAATGAATTGTCGAACTAAAATGTGCCATATATCATACCTTGTAATGTGCAAGCGTCCTTTACTTTGTATCTGTTTAATGCTTATCTGCCTCTTTTTTCTATGCCTTGACAATAATACAATAAAATGTTTGAATACAAAAAAAGTTCGTACAGTGAATTAGAGTACCTGCTTCATAGCTCTTCCTGCATGGCACAAGTTTGAATCCTTGATCTGGCTGACTCAGACTGTTATCCTTAAGATGTCACTAAAACGATCACCACCGTGTTACCCAATAATAGCATTGCAAATAACTGTGCCTAACCACGAGCATGCGTTATATTTTTCGGTTTTCTTTCAAGTCATTACGCAGAAGGTGTGAAGCAGTGGCATAGATGGAGAATCAGTGGATCGGGATTCTAATCCTCAATTCATGCCTTCCCCACATCGTGTGCTCCTGGGAGAATGGTCTATCTTCATGTGTATAGCTTCCTTTCTTCTTTTTTTTGCAGTTTTAATTCGAACTCGACCCTTCATTTTAGGGAAGGGGAGACTAAAGAGTCTGCTGGAAATACAGGCTGTTGACAGGACGCCGAGACTCGAACCTGGGTCTCTAATTCTAAAGTAAGCAGCTCTGGCCATCACGCCACATCCTTCACTTGTGTTGTATACATCAATAACAGCTGCTGCCCTGGGACATCAGCAGAACAAAAACAATCTCGTTCATTATTATCACAACGGAGCTGGCATTTAATGTCGCTTGCTTCTATCTATTGTGACTTTTGTTGTATATGTGGCCGCTGCTGGAGTCTTACACTGTGAATCCAAGCGGATCTATTCTCTCTATCGCTCGCTCTCTCCCTCCACAGAAAGGGACATCTGTGGCACATGAAAGGTTTTTCCCCCATACCAACACAGTACAGACACCACAAACCTGTGCGATGTCATTTACGACCTGTGAAAGGACATTAAAAGGAGGAAAACATTAACATACCGTTTTACAGCTGACATCCATTTGTTATCGTCTTCCACGCTCTGTCCCATTCTCTGCGCCTTTAATCACTCCAGGACCCTCCTTTCCCATCTATGTAAGATATCCATCGATCTGCGCGTAACTCCCTTTGATGTCACATTTACCCGTGCAGCCATGGTAGCGGGGGGTGCGAGGTGCATGTTTACATTCCTGACTGAGCTGCCGTCGTCCGTCCGCTCGCGGGATGTCCACGGAGTCTCGCCCGAGACTTTGAAGTGCAGGGCACGAGACTATGCTGCTATATGATCATTGGAGCGTGCGCCCTGGAGAAATGTGAAGAATGCCTCCTTGCTGCTGCTGGGGGTTGGTTGAGCTGCTGCAGGGAAGGATAGTGTGCTGTTTCCCCTATTGGTAGAGGGGCACGCCACAGCTGCTGCTGGGAGGGTGTCCGTGCAGTGTCCCCTACAGCCACTAACACTGGCTGTGTCCCCGCTGAAAGAGGGTGTGTTTCCAATGTCCACTGAGGCCTCGCTATGGTACCTCTGAGGTGCGCGTGCAGAGCTCTAATGTTTCCTATGTTCAGCTAGTCCAGGTTTTTTCACGTTGCATTCCGGGACTTGTAGGCCTGTTTTAGGTTATTAAAAATTATGACCACAAATCCTAGAAAGCAAAGCAAACAAGAACTTAGGGCTGTACTCCGTGGCCTTCGGTGTCCTTGATCATACGAGATTCTAATCCCGAACCATCGGCTGCTGCCTGCCTGCCTTAGTGGTTACACGGATGGATCCTCACGGCCAGACAACAGCAAACAAGCTCATTGCGTGACAACACCGCACGGCTTCATTAGCACCTTCAAACCAAGGGGCAGGGGGAGAGGACAAGCACACCACTGCCTTTCTCCGAGGCGAAGCAGAAATGCCTCTGAGAAACGCAGTGGCGTTTTCAGATTCGGGGGCGTGTTTCTTTTTCTCTCCTCTTGCCATTGGCTGGAAGAGAGAAAAACACGCCTGAGAAAGGGCGTGGTTAGAAAGTAGAAAGAACAGCAAGGAACACGCCCCCGAATCTGGAAAAGACGGAGCCTATTTGGAGGGACGGCTCTCTCCTCCAATGGCTGGCCTCCGTTTAGGAAGCCAGCCAATGGAGGAGAAGCTAAAAGAGAGGCGGGCTAAATAGCCACTCTAGAAAACATTAAATCTCCGACTTCCGGTTCTGCCTTCGGCAGACCGGTAGTCCTCGACCTAATAAAAACAGAGGCTCAAAGACCAACAACTAACCGTTAATTCCTCTGACGAATGTAGTAAAACATTTGTCCTTTTGGTTAATTAGAAAAGACATTGATCGAACAGGAGGAGGAGAAAAGCGAACATAACCTATGAAAGGGGCAATAATTTGAATATAGACTAGAAAGAAAAGAGGAAAAGCATGTTCCATTCTAAAGCCTCTTAGGGGCTTAATTTGAGTTTGGCGGATGCAGCAGATTCAACAAAAATAGGCCATTGCCTAGTTCTCTCCATTTACAGTATATAGACATGTACGCACTCTGCCTTGTTTTGGGGGGGATGTACAGCATCCGCCGACCTCTAATTGCTTGATGGGCTGAAACAATTCAAGAGATGGTGCCCTGGCTGTGCAATTAAGCTAGGTGCAGAAAGAGTTTGGACGCAGACAGAGGACTACACAATTATTTCTAAATGTTGGAAACGACAGCACTTGCCTGATATTGCCACCTTTGTCACCCGAGGCAAGGTGTTGGCCATCCAGGCTTATTTGTATTACACGAACGCCACAAGCTCCATTTTCAAGTTTGTCAGTTGAATTTGCTGGATCTTTCAAGCGCTGGAGATTATGGTCTACATAGAGAATCTTCTGCACGTCCTAGGAGGACAAAAAAACAATCACTGTTGTAATGCTGCTCAAGTTCAAAATGCATAACATTTTTTTTTACATGCTCTCACATCTACAATGCTTTTAAATGTGGACCAGTGAGAACACTGAAAGGAGCACCAGCTGCTGTCAGCAAGTAAGGGCCAGATGTACGAACAATTTTAGCATGCGCAAACGGACTAGCGACCCGTTTGCGCATGCTAAAATTGGAATGGCCATGTACTAAAACAATTTTACGAGTTGCAAATGAATTGCGACTCGCAAAAAAGTGTATAGAGACTCGCTATCTGGAAGGGGCGTTCCCTTCCAAATAGCGACTCTGTTACCCATGTACAAATGTTGTGAAACTACAATTGCGGTCGCAAAACACTCGTAAATTACCACCCTCTTCAAGAGTCGCAAATTTGGAAGGGGTACCCAGGAGACCCCTTCCCCTTTGTGACAGGCTCTGAAAATATTTTTTAAGGGCAAGCAGTGGTCTCAGGAACCGCTACCTGCCCTTAAAAAATTAAATGAGAACGATTCATTTTTTTTTTTTTAAGTGCCTCTAGTTTTCTTTTAAGGAAAACGGGCTACATTAAACAATAAACTGCTTTATTTAAAAGCAGTCCCAGACATGTTGGGCTGCTGAGCCCAGCAGGCCACCATACCTGGGAGGGCCTGCCATTCCCAATGGGCTCGCAAATTGTGTGAGGCTCGTTCCAAGACATGACATTCCTGACATTCCATTCCATGACATTCCTAACATTCCATTCCAAGACATGACATTCCTAACATTCCATTCCAAGACATGACATTCCCGACATTGCATTCTAAGACATGACATTCCTGACATTCCATTCCATGACATGACATTCCTGACATTCCAATCCATGACATGACGTTCCTGACATTCCATTCTAAGACATGACATTCCTGACATTCCATTCTAAGACATGACATTCCTGACATTCTATTTTAAGACATGACATTCCTGACATTCCATTCCATGACATGACATTCCTGACATTGCATTCTAAGCCATGACATTCCTGACATTGCATTCTAAGGCATCATGACATTCCTGACATTCCATTCCATGACATGACATTCCTGACATTCCAATCCATGACATGACATTCCTGACATTCCAATCCATGACTTTCCTGACATTCCATTCTAAGACATGACATTCCTAACATTCCATAACATGACATGACATTCCTGACATTCCATGACATTACATGACATGACATTCCTGACATTGCATTCCAAGACATGACATTCCTGACATTGCATTCTAAGACATGACATTCCTGATATTCCATTCCACATGATATTCCTGACATTCCATTCTAAGACATGACATTCCTGACATTCCATTCCATGACATGACATTCCTGACATTCCATTCCTGACATTCCATTCCATGACATGACAGTCCTGACATTCCAATCCAAGACATGACATTCCTAACATTCCAATCCAAGACGTGACATTCTTGACATTGCATTCCAAGACATGACATTCCTGACATTGCATTCTAAGACATGACATTCCTGACATTCCATTCCATGACATTCCTGACATTCCAATCCATGACATGACATTCCTGACATTCCATTCTAAGACATGACATTCCTGACATTCCTGACATTCCATTCTAAGACATGACATTCCTGACATTGCATTCTAAGACATGACATTCCTGACATTCCATTCCATAACATGACATTACTGATATTCCAATCCATGACATGACGTTTCTGACATTCCATTCTAAGACATGACATTCCTGACATTCCATTCCATGACATTCCTGACATTGCATTCTAAGCCATGACATTCCTGACATTGCATTCTAAAACATCATGACATTCCTGACATTCCATTCCATGACATGACATTCCTGACATTCCATTCCATGACATGACATTCCAAGACATGACATTCCTGACATTCCATTCTAAGACATGACATTCCTGACATTCCAATCCATGACATTCCTGACATTCCATTCTAAGACATGACATTCCTGACATTCCATTCCAAGACATGACATTCCTGACATTCCATTTTAAGACATGACATTCCTGACATTCCATTCCATGACATGACATTCCTGACATTCCATAACATGACATGACATTCCATGACATGATATTCCTGACATTCCCTGACATGACATTCCTGACATTCCATGACATTCCATGACATGCCATTCCTGACATTGCATTCCAAGACATGACATTCCTGACATTCCAATCCAAGACATGACATTCCTGACATTGCATTCTAAGACATGACATTCCTGACATTGCATTCTAAGACATGACATTCATGACATGACATTCCTGACATTGCATTCCAAGACATGACATTCCTGACATTGCATTTTAAGACACGACATTCCTGACATTCCATGACATGACATTCCTGAAATTCCATTCCATGACATGCCATTCCTGAAATTCCATTCCATGACAGGACATTCCTGACATTCCAATCCAAGACATGACATTCCTGACATTGCATTCTAAGACATGACATTCCTGACATTGCATTCCATGACATGACATTCCTGACATTGCATTCCAAGACATGACATTCCTGACATTGCATTCTAAGACACGACATTCCTGACATTCCATGACATGACATTCCTGACATTCCAGTCTAAGACATGACATTCCTGACATTCCATGACATGACATTCCTGACATTCCATGACATGACATTCCTGACATTCCATTCCAAGACATGACATTCCTGACATTCCATTCCATGACATGACATTCCTGACATTGCATTCCAAGACATGACATTCCTGACATTGCATTCTAAGACACGACATTCCTGACATTCCATTAATAGACATGACATTCCTGACATTCCATTCCAAGACATGACATTGACATTCCATTAAAAGACATGACATTCCTGACATTCGATTAAAAGACATGACATTCCTGACATTCCATTAAGACATGACATTCCTGACATTCAATTAAAAGACATGATATTCCGTTCTATGACATGACATTCCTGACATTCCATTAACAGAAATGACATTCCTGACATTCCATTCCAAGACATGACATGACATTCCTGGCATTCCATTAAAAGACATGACATTCCTGACATTCCATTCTATGACATGACATTCCTGACATTCCATTAAAAGACATGACATTCCTGACATTCCATTAAAAGGCATGACATTCCTGACATTCCATTAAAAGGCATGGCATTCCTGACATTCCATTAAAAGGCATGACATTCCTGACATTCCATTAAAAGGCATGACATTCCTGACATTCCATTAAAAGGCATGACATTCCATTCTATGACATGACATTCCTGACATTCCATTAAAAGACATGACATTCCTGGCATTCCATTCTATGACCTGACATTCCTGACATTCCATTCTATGACATGACATTCCTGACATTCCATTAACATTCCATTCCAAGACATGACATTCCTGACATTCCATTAAAAGACATGATATTCCGTTCTATGACATGACATTCCTGACATTCCATTAAAAGACATGACATTCCTGACATTCCATTCCAAGACATGACATTCCATTCTATGGCATGACATTCCATTCTGACATGACAATCCTGACATTCCATTAAAAGACATGACATTCCTGACATTCCATAACATGACATGACATTCCTGACATTCCATTCCAAGACATGACATTCCTGACATTCCATTCCAAGACATGACATTCCTGTCATGACATTCCTGACATTCCATTAAAAGACATGACATTCCAGACATTCCATTCCAAGACATGACATTCTTGACATTCCATTAAAAGACATGACATTCCAGACATTCCATTCTATGACATGACATTCCATTAAAAGACATGACATTCCTGACATTCCATTAAAAGACATGACATTCCATTCTATGACATGACATTCCTGACATTCCAGTAAAAGACATGACATTCCTGACATTCCATTCCAAGACATGACATTCCTGACATTCCATTAAAACACATGACATTCCTGACATTCCATTCTATGACATTCCTGACATTCCATTAAAAGACATGACATTCCTGACATTCCATTCCAAGACATGACATTCCATTCTATGATATGACATTCCTGGCATTCCATTAAAAGACATGACATTCCTGACATTCCATTCTATGACATGACATTCCTGACATCCCATTAAAAGACATGCCATTCAATTCTATTATATGACATTCCTGACATTCCATTAAAAGACATGACATTCCATTAAAAGACATGACATTCCTGACATTCCATTAAAAGACATGACATTCCTGACATTCCATTCTATGACATGACATTCCTGACATTCCATTAAAAGACATGACATTCCATTCTATGACATGACATTCCTGACATTCTATTAAAAGACATGATATTCCTGACATTCCATTCCAAGACATGACATTCCATTAAAAGACATGACATTCCTGACATTCCATTCCAAGACATGACATTCCTGACATTCCATTAAAAGACATGACATTCCTGACATTCCATTCTATGACATGACATTCCTGACATTCCATTCTATGACATGACATTCCTGACATTCCATTAAAAGACATGACATTCCTGACATTCCATTCTATGACATGACATTCCTGACATTCCATTCTATGACATGACATTCCTGACATCCCATTAAAAGACATGCCATTCAATTCTATTATATGACATTCCTGACATTCCATTAAAAGACATGACATTCCATTAAAAGACATGACATTCCTGACATTCCATTAAAAGACATGACATTCCTGACATTCCATTCTATGACATGACATTCCTGACATTCCATTAAAAGACATGACATTCCATTCTATGACATGACATTCCTGACATTCCATTAAAAGACATGATATTCCTGACATTCCATTCCAAGACATGACATTCCATTAAAAGACATGACATTCCTGACATTCCATTCCAAGACATGACATTCCTGACATTCCATTAAAAGACATGACATTCCTGACATTCCATTCTATGACATGACATTCCTGACATTCCATTCTATGACATGACATTCCTGACATTCCATTAAAAGACATGACATTCCTGACATTCCATTCTATGACATGACATTCCTGACATTCCATTAAAAGACATGACATTCCTGACATTCCATTAAAAGACATGACATTCCTGACATTCCATTAAAAGACATGACATTCCTGACATTCCATTCCAAGACATGACATTCCATTAAAAGACATGACATTCCTGACATTCCATTCCAAGACATGACATTCCTGACATTCCATTAAAAGACATGACATTCCTGACATTCCATTCTGACATGACATTCCTGATATTCCATTAAAAGACATGACATTCCTGACATTCCATTCTATGACATGACATTCCTGACATTCCATTAAAAGACATGACATTCCTGACATTCCATTAAAAGACATGACATTCCTGACATTCCATTCTATGACATGACATTCCTGACATTCCATTAAAAGACATGACATTCTTGACATTCCATTAAAAGACATGACATTCCTGACATTCCATTCTATGACATGACATTCTTGACATTCCATTAAAAGACATGGCATTCCTGACATTCCATTCCAAGACATGACATTCCATTCTATGACATGACATTCCATTAAAAGACATGACATTCCTGACATTCCATTCTATGACATGACATTCCTGACATTCCATTAAAAGACATGACATTCCTGACATTCCATTAAAAGACATGACATTCCTGACATTCCATTCTATGACATGACATTCCTGACATTCCATTCTATGACATGACATTCCATTCTATGACATGACATTCCTGACATTCCATTAAAAGGCATGACATTCCTGACATTCCATTAAAAGACATGACATTCCTGACATTCCTTTAAAAGACATGACATTCCATTAAAAGACATGACATTCCTGACATTCCATTAAAAGACATGACATTCCTGACATTCCATTCTATGACATGACATTCCTGACATTCCATTAAAAGACATGACATTCCTGACATTCCATTAAAACACATGACATTCCTGACATGACATTCCTGACATGCCATTAAAAGACTGACATTCCTGACATTCCATTCTATGACATGACATTCCTGACATTCCATTAAAAGACATGACATTCCATTCTATGACATGACATTCCTGACATTCCATTAAAAGACATGACATTCCTGACATTCCATTAAAAGACATGACATTCCTGACATTCCATTCTATGACATGACATTCCTGACATTCCATTAAAAGACATGACATTCCTGACATTCCATTAAAAGACATGACATTCCTGACATTCCTTTAAAAGACATGACATTCCATTAAAAGACATGACATTCCTGACATTCCATTAAAAGACATGACATTCCTGACATTCCATTCTATGACATGACATTCCTGACATTCCATTAAAAGACATGACATTCCTGACATTCCATTAAAACACATGACATTCCTGACATGACATTCCTGACATTCCATTAAAAGACATGACATTCCTGACATTCCATTCTATGACATGACATTCCTGACATTCCATTAAAAGACATGACATTCCATTCTATGACATGACATTCCTGACATTCCATTAAAAGGCATGACATTCCTGACATTCCATTAAAGGACATGACATTCCTGACATTCCATTCTATGACATGACATTCCTGACATTCCATTGAAAGACATGACATTCCGGACATTCCATTAAAAGACATGACATTCCTGACATTCCATTCTATGACATGATATTCCTGATATTCCATTAAAAGACATGACATTCCTGACATTCCATTCCAAGACATGACATTCCATTCTATGACATGACATTCCTGACATTCCATTAAAAGACATGACATTCCTGACATTCCATTAAAAGACATGACATTCCTGACATTCCATTCTATGACATGACATTCCTGACATTCCATTAAAAGACATGACATTCCATTCTATGACATGACATTCCTGACATTCCATTAAAAGACATGACATTCCTGACATTCCATTCCATGACATGACATTCCTGACATTCCAATCCATGACATGACGTTCCTGACATTCCATTCTAAGACATGACATTCCTGACATTCCATTCTAAGACATGACATTCCTGACATTCTATTTTAAGACATGACATTCCTGACATTCCATTCCATGACATGACATTCCTGACATTGCATTCTAAGCCATGACATTCCTGACATTGCATTCTAAGGCATCATGACATTCCTGACATTCCATTCCATGACATGACATTCCTGACATTCCAATCCATGACATGACATTCCTGACATTCCAATCCATGACTTTCCTGACATTCCATTCTAAGACATGACATTCCTAACATTCCATAACATGACATGACATTCCTGACATTCCATGACATTACATGACATGACATTCCTGACATTGCATTCCAAGACATGACATTCCTGACATTGCATTCTAAGACATGACATTCCTGATATTCCATTCCACATGATATTCCTGACATTCCATTCTAAGACATGACATTCCTGACATTCCATTCCATGACATGACATTCCTGACATTCCATTCCTGACATTCCATTCCATGACATGACAGTCCTGACATTCCAATCCAAGACATGACATTCCTAACATTCCAATCCAAGACGTGACATTCTTGACATTGCATTCCAAGACATGACATTCCTGACATTGCATTCTAAGACATGACATTCCTGACATTCCATTCCATGACATTCCTGACATTCCAATCCATGACATGACATTCCTGACATTCCATTCTAAGACATGACATTCCTGACATTCCTGACATTCCATTCTAAGACATGACATTCCTGACATTGCATTCTAAGACATGACATTCCTGACATTCCATTCCATAACATGACATTACTGATATTCCAATCCATGACATGACGTTTCTGACATTCCATTCTAAGACATGACATTCCTGACATTCCATTCCATGACATTCCTGACATTGCATTCTAAGCCATGACATTCCTGACATTGCATTCTAAAACATCATGACATTCCTGACATTCCATTCCATGACATGACATTCCTGACATTCCATTCCATGACATTCCAAGACATGACATTCCTGACATTCCATTCTAAGACATGACATTCCTGACATTCCAATCCATGACATTCCTGACATTCCATTCTAAGACATGACATTCCTGACATTCCATTCCAAGACATGACATTCCTGACATTCCATTTTAAGACATGACATTCCTGACATTCCATTCCATGACATGACATTCCTGACATTCCATAACATGACATGACATTCCATGACATGATATTCCTGACATTCCCTGACATGACATTCCTGACATTCCATGACATTCCATGACATGCCATTCCTGACATTGCATTCCAAGACATGACATTCCTGACATTCCAATCCAAGACATGACATTCCTGACATTGCATTCTAAGACATGACATTCCTGACATTGCATTCTAAGACATGACATTCATGACATGACATTCCTGACATTGCATTCCAAGACATGACATTCCTGACATTGCATTTTAAGACACGACATTCCTGACATTCCATGACATGACATTCCTGAAATTCCATTCCATGACATGCCATTCCTGAAATTCCATTCCATGACAGGACATTCCTGACATTCCAATCCAAGACATGACATTCCTGACATTGCATTCTAAGACATGACATTCCTGACATTGCATTCCATGACATGACATTCCTGACATTGCATTCCAAGACATGACATTCCTGACATTGCATTCTAAGACACGACATTCCTGACATTCCATGACATGACATTCCTGACATTCCAGTCTAAGACATGACATTCCTGACATTCCATGACATGACATTCCTGACATTCCATGACATGACATTCCTGACATTCCATTCCAAGACATGACATTCCTGACATTCCATTCCATGACATGACATTCCTGACATTGCATTCCAAGACATGACATTCCTGACATTGCATTCTAAGACACGACATTCCTGACATTCCATTAATAGACATGACATTCCTGACATTCCATTCCAAGACATGACATTGACATTCCATTAAAAGACATGACATTCCTGACATTCGATTAAAAGACATGACATTCCTGACATTCCATTAAGACATGACATTCCTGACATTCAATTAAAAGACATGATATTCCGTTCTATGACATGACATTCCTGACATTCCATTAACAGAAATGACATTCCTGACATTCCATTCCAAGACATGACATGACATTCCTGGCATTCCATTAAAAGACATGACATTCCTGACATTCCATTCTATGACATGACATTCCTGACATTCCATTAAAAGACATGACATTCCTGACATTCCATTAAAAGGCATGACATTCCTGACATTCCATTAAAAGGCATGGCATTCCTGACATTCCATTAAAAGGCATGACATTCCTGACATTCCATTAAAAGGCATGACATTCCTGACATTCCATTAAAAGGCATGACATTCCATTCTATGACATGACATTCCTGACATTCCATTAAAAGACATGACATTCCTGGCATTCCATTCTATGACCTGACATTCCTGACATTCCATTCTATGACATGACATTCCTGACATTCCATTAACATTCCATTCCAAGACATGACATTCCTGACATTCCATTAAAAGACATGATATTCCGTTCTATGACATGACATTCCTGACATTCCATTAAAAGACATGACATTCCTGACATTCCATTCCAAGACATGACATTCCATTCTATGGCATGACATTCCATTCTGACATGACAATCCTGACATTCCATTAAAAGACATGACATTCCTGACATTCCATAACATGACATGACATTCCTGACATTCCATTCCAAGACATGACATTCCTGACATTCCATTCCAAGACATGACATTCCTGTCATGACATTCCTGACATTCCATTAAAAGACATGACATTCCAGACATTCCATTCCAAGACATGACATTCTTGACATTCCATTAAAAGACATGACATTCCAGACATTCCATTCTATGACATGACATTCCATTAAAAGACATGACATTCCTGACATTCCATTAAAAGACATGACATTCCATTCTATGACATGACATTCCTGACATTCCAGTAAAAGACATGACATTCCTGACATTCCATTCCAAGACATGACATTCCTGACATTCCATTAAAACACATGACATTCCTGACATTCCATTCTATGACATTCCTGACATTCCATTAAAAGACATGACATTCCTGACATTCCATTCCAAGACATGACATTCCATTCTATGATATGACATTCCTGGCATTCCATTAAAAGACATGACATTCCTGACATTCCATTCTATGACATGACATTCCTGACATCCCATTAAAAGACATGCCATTCAATTCTATTATATGACATTCCTGACATTCCATTAAAAGACATGACATTCCATTAAAAGACATGACATTCCTGACATTCCATTAAAAGACATGACATTCCTGACATTCCATTCTATGACATGACATTCCTGACATTCCATTAAAAGACATGACATTCCATTCTATGACATGACATTCCTGACATTCTATTAAAAGACATGATATTCCTGACATTCCATTCCAAGACATGACATTCCATTAAAAGACATGACATTCCTGACATTCCATTCCAAGACATGACATTCCTGACATTCCATTAAAAGACATGACATTCCTGACATTCCATTCTATGACATGACATTCCTGACATTCCATTCTATGACATGACATTCCTGACATTCCATTAAAAGACATGACATTCCTGACATTCCATTCTATGACATGACATTCCTGACATTCCATTCTATGACATGACATTCCTGACATCCCATTAAAAGACATGCCATTCAATTCTATTATATGACATTCCTGACATTCCATTAAAAGACATGACATTCCATTAAAAGACATGACATTCCTGACATTCCATTAAAAGACATGACATTCCTGACATTCCATTCTATGACATGACATTCCTGACATTCCATTAAAAGACATGACATTCCATTCTATGACATGACATTCCTGACATTCCATTAAAAGACATGATATTCCTGACATTCCATTCCAAGACATGACATTCCATTAAAAGACATGACATTCCTGACATTCCATTCCAAGACATGACATTCCTGACATTCCATTAAAAGACATGACATTCCTGACATTCCATTCTATGACATGACATTCCTGACATTCCATTCTATGACATGACATTCCTGACATTCCATTAAAAGACATGACATTCCTGACATTCCATTCTATGACATGACATTCCTGACATTCCATTAAAAGACATGACATTCCTGACATTCCATTAAAAGACATGACATTCCTGACATTCCATTAAAAGACATGACATTCCTGACATTCCATTCCAAGACATGACATTCCATTAAAAGACATGACATTCCTGACATTCCATTCCAAGACATGACATTCCTGACATTCCATTAAAAGACATGACATTCCTGACATTCCATTCTGACATGACATTCCTGATATTCCATTAAAAGACATGACATTCCTGACATTCCATTCTATGACATGACATTCCTGACATTCCATTAAAAGACATGACATTCCTGACATTCCATTAAAAGACATGACATTCCTGACATTCCATTCTATGACATGACATTCCTGACATTCCATTAAAAGACATGACATTCTTGACATTCCATTAAAAGACATGACATTCCTGACATTCCATTCTATGACATGACATTCTTGACATTCCATTAAAAGACATGGCATTCCTGACATTCCATTCCAAGACATGACATTCCATTCTATGACATGACATTCCATTAAAAGACATGACATTCCTGACATTCCATTCTATGACATGACATTCCTGACATTCCATTAAAAGACATGACATTCCTGACATTCCATTAAAAGACATGACATTCCTGACATTCCATTCTATGACATGACATTCCTGACATTCCATTCTATGACATGACATTCCATTCTATGACATGACATTCCTGACATTCCATTAAAAGGCATGACATTCCTGACATTCCATTAAAAGACATGACATTCCTGACATTCCTTTAAAAGACATGACATTCCATTAAAAGACATGACATTCCTGACATTCCATTAAAAGACATGACATTCCTGACATTCCATTCTATGACATGACATTCCTGACATTCCATTAAAAGACATGACATTCCTGACATTCCATTAAAACACATGACATTCCTGACATGACATTCCTGACATGCCATTAAAAGACTGACATTCCTGACATTCCATTCTATGACATGACATTCCTGACATTCCATTAAAAGACATGACATTCCATTCTATGACATGACATTCCTGACATTCCATTAAAAGACATGACATTCCTGACATTCCATTAAAAGACATGACATTCCTGACATTCCATTCTATGACATGACATTCCTGACATTCCATTAAAAGACATGACATTCCTGACATTCCATTAAAAGACATGACATTCCTGACATTCCTTTAAAAGACATGACATTCCATTAAAAGACATGACATTCCTGACATTCCATTAAAAGACATGACATTCCTGACATTCCATTCTATGACATGACATTCCTGACATTCCATTAAAAGACATGACATTCCTGACATTCCATTAAAACACATGACATTCCTGACATGACATTCCTGACATTCCATTAAAAGACATGACATTCCTGACATTCCATTCTATGACATGACATTCCTGACATTCCATTAAAAGACATGACATTCCATTCTATGACATGACATTCCTGACATTCCATTAAAAGGCATGACATTCCTGACATTCCATTAAAGGACATGACATTCCTGACATTCCATTCTATGACATGACATTCCTGACATTCCATTGAAAGACATGACATTCCGGACATTCCATTAAAAGACATGACATTCCTGACATTCCATTCTATGACATGATATTCCTGATATTCCATTAAAAGACATGACATTCCTGACATTCCATTCCAAGACATGACATTCCATTCTATGACATGACATTCCTGACATTCCATTAAAAGACATGACATTCCTGACATTCCATTAAAAGACATGACATTCCTGACATTCCATTCTATGACATGACATTCCTGACATTCCATTAAAAGACATGACATTCCATTCTATGACATGACATTCCTGACATTCCATTAAAAGACATGACATTCCTGACATTCCATTCCAAGACATGACATTCCATTAAAAGACATGACATTCCTGACATTCCATTCCAAGACATGACATTCCTGACATTCCATTAAAAGACATGACATTCCTGACATTCCATTCTATGACATGACATTCCTGATATTCCATTAAAAGACATGACATTCCTGACATTCCATTAAAAGACATGACATTCCTGACATTCCATTAAAAGACATGACATTCCTGACATTCCATTAAAAGACATGACATTCCTGACATTCCATTCTATGACATGACATTCCTGACATTCCATTGAAAGACATGACATTCCGGACATTCCATTAAAAGACATGACATTCCTGACATTCCATTCCAAGACATGACATTCCATTCTATGACATGACATTCCTGACATTCCATTAAAAGACATGACATTCCTGACATTCCATTAAAAGACATGACATTCCTGACATTCCATTCTATGACATGACATTCCTGACATTCCATTAAAAGACATGACATTCCTGACATTCCATTAAAAGACATGACATTCCTGACATTCCATTAAAAGACATGACATTCCTGACATTCCTTTAAAAGACATGACATTCCTTTAAAAGACATGACATTCCATTAAAAGACATGACATTCCTGACATTCCATTAAAAGACATGACATTCCTGACATTCCATTCTATGACATGACATTCCTGACATTCCATTAAAAGACATGACATTCCTGACATTCCTTTAAAAGACATGACATTCCATTAAAAGACATGACATTCCTGACATTCCATTAAAAGACATGACATTCCTGACATTCCATTCTATGACATGACATTCCTGACATTCCATTAAAAGACATGACATTCTTGACATTCCATTAAAAGGCATGACATTCCATTCTATGACATGACATTCTTGACATTCCATTAAAAGACATGACATTCCTGACATTCCATTCTATGACATGACATTCCTGACATTCCATTCTATGACATGGCATTCCTGACATTCCATTAAAAGACATGACATTCCTGACATTCCATTAAAAGACATGACATTCCTGACATTCCATTAAAAGACATGACATTCCATTCTATGACATGACATTCCTGACATTCCATTAAAAGACATGGTATTCCATTCTATGACATGACATTCCTGACATTCCATTAAAAGACATGACATTCCTGACATTCCATTAAAAGACATGCCATTCAATTCTATGATATGACATTCCTGACATTCCATTCTATGACATGACATTCCTGACATTCCATTAAAAGACATGACATTCCTGACATTCCATTAAAAGACATGACATTCCTGACATTCCATTAAAAGACATGACATTCCTGACATTCCATTCTATGACATGACATTCCATTAAAAGACATGACATTCCTGACATTCCATTCTATGACATGACATTCCTGACATTCCATTAAAAGACATGACATTCCTGACATTCCATTCCAAGACATGACATTCCATTAAAAGACATGACATTCCTGACATTCCATTCTATGACATGACATTCTTGACATTCCATTAAAAGACATGGCATTCCTGACATTCCATTCCAAGACATGACATTCCATTCTATGACATGACATTCCTGACATTCCATTAAAAGACATGACATTCCTGACATTCCATTAAAAGACATGACATTCCTGACATTCCATTCTATGACATGACATTCCTGACATTCCATTAAAAGACATGACATTCCTGACATTCCATTAAAAGACATGACATTCCTGACATTCCATTCTATGACATGACATTCTTGACATTCCATTAAAATACATGATATTCCTGACATTCCATTAAAATACATGACATGACATTCCTGATATTCCATTAAAAGACATGACATTCCTGACATTCCATTAAAAGACATGACATTCCTGACTTTCCATTAAAAGACATGACATTCCTGACATTCCATTAAAAGACATGACATTCCATTCTATGACATGACATTCCTGACATTCCATTAAAAGACATGGTATTCCATTCTATGACATGACATTCCTGACATTCCATTAAAAGACATGACATTCCTGACATTCCATTCTATGACATGACATTCCTGACATTCCATTAAAAGACATGACATTCCTGACATTCCATTCTATGACATAACATTCCTGACATTCCATTAAAAGACATGACATTCCTGACATTCCATTAAAAGACATGAAATTCCTGACATTCCATTCTATGACATGACATTCCTGACATTCCATTAAAAGACATGACATTCCATTCTGACATGACATTCCTGACATTCCATTCTATGACATGACATTCCTGACATTCCTTTAAAAGACATGACATTCCATTAAAAGACATGACATTCCTGACATTCCATTAAAAGACATGACATTCCTGACATTCCATTCTATGACATGACATTCCTGACATTCCATTAAAAGACATGACATTCCTGACATTCCATTAAAAGACATGACATTCCTGACATTCCATTAAAAGACATGACATTCCTGACATTCCATTAAAAGACATGACATTCCTGACATTCCTTTAAAAGACATGACATTCCATTAAAAGACATGACATTCCTGACATTCCATTAAAAGACATGACATTCCTGACATTCCATTCTATGACATGACATTCCTGACATTCCATTAAAAGACATGACATTCCTGACATTCCTTTAAAAGACATGACATTCCATTAAAAGACATGACATTCCTGACATTCCATTCTATGACATGACATTCCTGACATTCCATTAAAAGACATGACATTCTTGACATTCCATTAAAAGGCATGACATTCCTGACATTCCATTAAAAGACATGACATTCCATTCTATGACATGGCATTCCTGACATTCCATTAAAAGACATGACATTCCTGACATTCCATTAAAAGACATGACATTCCTGACATTCCATTAAAAGACATGACATTCCATTCTATGACATGACATTCCTGACATTCCATTAAAAGACATGGTATTCCATTCTGACATGACATTCCTGACATTCCATTAAAAGACATGACATTCCTGACATTCCATTCTATGACATGACATTCCTGACATTCCATTAAAAGACATGGCATTCCTGACATTCCATTCTATGACATAACATTCCTGACATTCCATTAAAAGACATGACATTCCTGACATTCCATTAAAAGACATGAAATTCCTGACATTCCATTCTATGACATGACATTCCTGACATTCCATTAAAATACATGACATTCTTGACATTCTATTAAAAGACATGACATTCCTGACATTCCATTCTATGACTTGACATTCTTGACATTCCATTAAAAGACATGGCATTCCTGACATTCCATTCCAAGACATGACATTCCATTCTATGACATGACATTCCTGACATTCCATTAAAAGACATGACATTCCTGACATTCCATTAAAAGACATGACATTCCTGACATTCCATTAAAAGACATGACATTCCTGACATTCCATTCTATGACATGACATTCCTGACATTCCATTAAAAGACATTACATTCCATTCTATGACATGCCATTCCTGACATTCCATTAAAAGACATGCCATTCCTGACATTCCATTAAAAGACATGACATTCCTGACATTCCATTAAAAGACATGACATTCCTGACATTCCATTCTATGACATGACATTCCTGACATTCCATTAAAAGACATGACATTCCTGACATTCCATTCTATGACATGACATTCCTGACATTCCATTAAAAGACATGACATTCCTGACATTCCATTAAAAGACATGACATTCCTGACATTCCATTCTATGACATGACATTCCTGACATTCCATTAAAAGACATGACATTCCTGACATTCCATTAAAAGACATGAAATTCCTGACATTCCATTCTATGACATGACATCCCTGACATTCCATTAAAATACATGAAATTCCTGACATTCCATTCTATGACATGACATTCCTGACATTCCATTAAAAGACATGACATTCCTGACATTCCATTCTATGACTTGACATTCTTGACATTCCATTAAAAGACATGGCATTCCTGACATTCCATTCCAAGACATGACATTCCACTCTATGACATGACATTCCTGACATTCCATTAAAAGACATGACATTCCTGACATTCCATTAAAAGACATGACATTCCTGACATTCCATTCTATGACATGACATTCCTGACATTCCATTAAAATACATGACATTCTTGACATTTCATTAAAAGACATGACATTCCTGACATTCCATTCTATGACATGACATTCTTGACATTCCATTAAAAGACATGGCATTCCTGACATTCCATTCCAAGACATGACATTCCATTCTATGACATGACATTCCTGACATTCCATTAAAAGACATGACATTCCTGACATTCCATTCTATGACATGACATTCCTGACATTCCATTAAAAGACATGACATTCCATTCTATGACATGACATTCCTGACATTCCATTAAAAGGCATGACATTCCTGACATTCCATTAAAGGACATGACATTCCTGACATTCCATTCTATGACATGACATTCCTGACATTCCATTGAAAGACATGACATTCCTGACATTCCATTGAAAGACATGACATTCCATTAAAAGACATGACATTCCTGACATTCCATTCTATGACATGACATTCCTGATATTCCATTAAAAGACATGACATTCCTGACATTCCATTCCAAGACATGACATTCCATTCTATGACATGACATTCCTGACATTCCATTAAAAGACATGACATTCCTGACATTCCATTAAAAGACATGACATTCTTGACATTCCATTAAAAGGCATGACATTCCTGACATTCCATTAAAAGACATGACATTCCATTCTATGACATGGCATTCCTGACATTCCATTAAAAGACATGACATTCCTGACATTCCATTAAAAGACATGACATTCCTGACATTCCATTAAAAGACATGACATTCCTGACATTCCATTAAAAGACATGACATTCCATTCTATGACATGACATTCCTGACATTCCATTAAAAGACATGGTATTCCATTCTATGACATGACATTCCTGACATTCCATTAAAAGACATGACATTCCTGACATTCCATTCTATGACATGACATTCCTGACATTCCATTAAAAGACATGGCATTCCTGACATTCCATTCTATGACATAACATTCCTGACATTCCATTAAAAGACATGACATTCCTGACATTCCATTAAAAGACATGAAATTCCTGACATTCCATTCTATGACATGACATTCCATTAAAATACATGACATTCTTGACATTCTATTAAAAGACATGACATTCCTGACATTCCATTCTATGACTTGACATTCTTGACATTCCATTAAAAGACATGGCATTCCTGACATTCCATTCCAAGACATGACATTCCATTCTATGACATGACATTCCTGACATTCCATTAAAAGACATGACATTCCTGACATTCCATTAAAAGACATGACATTCCTGACATTCCATTAAAAGACATGACATTCCTGACATTCCATTCTATGACATGACATTCCTGACATTCCATTAAAAGACATTACACTCCATTCTATGACATGCCATTCCTGACATTCCATTAAAAGACATGACATTCCTGACATTCCATTAAAAGACATGACATTCCTGACATTCCATTCTATGACATGACATTCCTGACATTCCATTAAAAGACATGACATTCCTGACATTCCATTCTATGACATGACATTCCTGACATTCCATTAAAAGACATGACATTCCTGACATTCCATTAAAAGACATGAAATTCCTGACATTCCATTCTATGACATGACATTCCTGACATTCCATTAAAATACATGAAATTCTTGACATTCCATTAAAAGACATGACATTCCTGACATTCCATTCTATGACTTGACATTCTTGACATTCCATTAAAAGACATGGCATTCCTGACATTCCATTCCAAGACATGACATTCCACTCTATGACATGACATTCCTGACATTCCATTAAAAGACATGACATTCCATTAAAAGACATGACATTCCTGACATTCCATTAAAAGACATGACATTCCTGACATTCCATTCTATGACATGACATTCCTGACATTCCATTAAAATACATGACATTCTTGACATTTCATTAAAAGACATGACATTCCTGACATTCCATTCTATGACATGACATTCTTGACATTCCATTAAAAGACATGGCATTCCTGACATTCCATTCCAAGACATGACATTCCATTCTATGACATGACATTCCTGACATTCCATTAAAAGACATGACATTCCTGACATTCCATTCTATGACATGACATTCCTGACATTCCATTAAAAGACATGACATTCCATTCTATGACATGACATTCCTGACATTCCATTAAAAGGCATGACATTCCTGACATTCCATTAAAGGACATGACATTCCTGACATTCCATTCTATGACATGACATTCCTGACATTCCATTGAAAGACATGACATTCCTGACATTCCATTCTATGACATGACATTCCTGACATTCCATTAAAAGACATGACATTCCTGACATTCCATTCCAAGACATGACATTCCATTCTATGACATGACATTCCTGACATTCCATTCTATGACATGACATTCCTGACATTCCATTGAAAGACATGACATTCGGACATTCCATTAAAAGACATGACATTCCTGACATTCCATTCTATGACATGACATTCCTGATATTCCATTAAAAGACATGACATTCCTGACATTCCATTCCAAGACATGACATTCCATTCTATGACATGACATTCCTGACATTCCATTAAAAGACATGACATTCCTGACATTCCATTAAAAGACATGACATTCCTGACATTCCATTCTATGACATGACATTCCTGACATTCCATTAAAAGACATGACATTCCATTCTATGACATGACATTCCTGACATTCCATTAAAAGACATGACATTCCTGACATTCCATTCCAAGACATGACATTCCATTAAAAGACATGACATTCCTGACATTCCATTCCAAGACATGACATTCCTGACATTCCATTAAAAGACATGACATTCCTGACATTCCATTCTATGACATGACATTCCTGATATTCCATTAAAAGACATGACATTCCTGACATTCCATTCTATGACATGACATTCCTGACATTCCATTAAAAGACATGACATTCCTGACATTCCATTAAAAGACATGACATTCCTGACATTCCATTCTATGACATGACATTCCTGACATTCCATTAAAAGACATGACATTCTTGACATTCCATTAAAAGACATGACATTCCTGACATTCCATTCTATGACATGACATTCTTGACATTCCATTAAAAGACATGGCATTCCTGACATTCCATTCCAAGACATGACATTCCATTCTATGACATGACATTCTGACATTCCATTAAAAGACATGACATTCCTGACATTCCATTATATGACATGACATTCCTGACATTCCATTAAAAGACATGACATTCCTGACATTCCATTAAAAGACATGACATTCCTGACATTCCATTCTATGACATGACATTCCTGACATTCCATTAAAAGACATGACATTCCATTCTATGACATGACATTCCTGACATTCCATTAAAAGGCATGACATTCCTGACATTCCATTAAAAGACATGACATTCCTGACATTCCATTCTATGACATGACATTCCTGACATTCCATTGAAAGACATGACATTCCGGACATTCCATTCTATGACATGACATTCCTGACATTCCATTCCAAGACATGACATTCCATTCTATGACATGACATTCCTGACATTCCATTAAAAGACATGACATTCCTGACATTCCATTAAAAGACATGACATTCCTGACATTCCATTCTATGACATGACATTCCTGACATTCCATTAAAAGACATGACATTCCTGACATTCCATTAAAAGACATGACATTCCTGACATTCCTTTAAAAGACATGACATTCCATTAAAAGACATGACATTCCTGACATTCCATTAAAAGACATGACATTCCTGACATTCCATTCTATGACATGACATTCCTGACATTCCATTAAAAGACATGACATTCCTGACATTCCTTTAAAAGACATGACATTCCATTAAAAGACATGACATTCCTGACATTCCATTAAAAGACATGACATTCCTGTCATTCCATTCTATGACATGACATTCCTGACATTCCATTAAAAGACATGACATTCTTGACATTCCATTAAAAGGCATGACATTCCATTCTATGACATGACATTCTTGACATTCCATTAAAAGACATGACATTCCTGACATTCCATTCTATGACATGACATTCCTGACATTCCATTCTATGACATGGCATTCCTGACATTCCATTAAAAGACATGACATTCCTGACATTCCATTAAAAGACATGACATTCCTGACATTCCATTAAAAGACATGACATTCCATTCTATGACATGACATTCCTGAAATTCCATTAAAAGACATGGTATTCCATTCTATGACATGACATTCCTGACATTCCATTAAAAGACATGACATTCCTGACATTCCATTAAAAGACATGCCATTCAATTCTATGATATGACATTCCTGACATTCCATTAACAGACATGACATTCCTGACATTCCATTAAAAGACATGACATTCCTGACATTCCATTAAAAGACATGACATTCCATTCTATGACATGACATTCCTGACATTCCATTCTATGACATGACATTCCTGACATTCCATTAAAAGACATGACATTCCTGGCATTCCATTCTATGACATGACATTCCTGACATTCCATTAAAAGACATGACATTCCTGACATTCCATTCTATGACATGACATTCCTGACATTCCATTAAAAGACATGACATTCCTGACATTCCATTAAAAGACATGACATTCCTGACATTCCATTCTATGACATGACATTCCTGACATTCCATTAAAAGACATGACATTCCTGACATTCCATTCTATGACATGACATTCCTGACATTCCATTAAAAGACATGACATTCCTGACATTCCATTCCAAGACATGACATTCCATTAAAAGACATGACATTCCTGACATTCCATTCTATGACATGACATTCTTGACATTCCATTAAAAGACATGGCATTCCTGACATTCCATTCCAAGACATGACATTCCATTCTATGACATGACATTCCTGACATTCCATTAAAAGACATGACATTCCTGACATTCCATTAAAAGACATGACATTCCTGACATTCCATTCTATGACATGACATTCCTGACATTCCATTCTATGACATGACATTCCTGACATTCCATTAAAATACATGAAATTCTTGACATTCCATTAAAAGACATGACATTCCTGACATTCCATTCTATGACTTGACATTCTTGACATTCCATTAAAAGACATGGCATTCCTGACATTCCATTCCAAGACATGACATTCCACTCTATGACATGACATTCCTGACATTCCATTAAAAGACATGACATTCCATTAAAAGACATGACATTCCTGACATTCCATTAAAAGACATGACATTCCTGACATTCCATTCTATGACATGACATTCCTGACATTCCATTAAAATACATGACATTCTTGACATTTCATTAAAAGACATGACATTCCTGACATTCCATTCTATGACATGACATTCTTGACATTCCATTAAAAGACATGGCATTCCTGACATTCCATTCCAAGACATGACATTCCATTCTATGACATGACATTCCTGACATTCCATTAAAAGACATGACATTCCTGACATTCCATTCTATGACATGACATTCCTGACATTCCATTAAAAGACATGACATTCCTGACATTCCATTAAAAGACATGACATTCCTGACATTCCATTAAAAGACATGACATTCCTGACATTCCATTCTATGACATGACATTCCTGACATTCCATTAAAAGACATGACATTCCATTCTATGACATGACATTCCTGACATTCCATTCTATGACACGACATTCTTGACATGACATTCCTGACATTCCATTAAAAGACATGACATTCCCTGACATGACATTCCTGACATTCCATTAAAAGACATGACATTCCTGACATTCCATTCTATGACATTCCTGACATTCCATTAAAAGACATGACATTCCTGACATTCCATTCTATGACATGACATTCCTGACATTCCATTAAAAGACATGACATTCCTGACATTCCATTAAAAGACATGACATTCCTGACATTCCATTAAAAGACATGACATTCCTGACATTCCATTAAAAGACATGACATTCCTGACATTCCATTCTATGACATGACATTCCTGACATTCCATTAAAAGACATGACATTCCATTCTATGACATGACATTCCTGACATTCCATTCTATGACACGACATTCTTGACATGACATTCCTGACATTCCATTAAAAGACATGACATTCCTGACATTCCTTTAAAAGACATGACATTCCTGACATTCCTTTAAAAGACATGACATTCCATTAAAAGACATGACATTCCTGACATTCCATTAAAAGCCATGACATTCCTGACATTCCATTCTATGACATGACATTCCTGACATTCCATTAAAAGACATGACATTCCTGACATTCCATTCCAAGACATGACATTCCATTAAAAGACATGACATTCCTGACATTCCATTCTATGACATGACATTCCTGACATTCCATTAAAAGACATGACATTCCTGACATTCCATTCTATGACATGACATTCCTGACATTCCATTAAAAGACATGACATTCCTGACATTCCATTAAAACACATGACATTCCTGACATGACATTCCTGACATTCCATTAAAAGACATGACATTCCTGACATTCCATTCTATGACATGACATTCCTGACATTCCATTAAAAGACATGACATTCCATTCTATGACATGACATTCCTGACATTCCATTAAAAGGCATGACATACCAGACATTCCATTAAAGGACATGACATTCCTGACATTCCATTCTATGACATGACATTCCTGACATTCCATTGAAAGACATGACATTCCTGACATTCCATTCTATGACATGACATTCCTGACATTCCATTAAAAGACATGACATTCCTGACATTCCATTCCAAGACATGACATTCCATTCTATGACATGACATTCCTGACATTCCATTAAAAGACATGACATTCCTGACATTCCATTAAAAGACATGACATTCCTGACATTCCATTAAAAGACATGAAATTCCTGACATTCCATTCCAAGACATGACATTCCATTCTATGACTTGACATTCCATTAAAAGACATGGCATTCCTGACAATCCATTCCAAGACATGACATTCCACTCTATGACATGACATTCCTGACATTCCATTAAAAGACATGACATTCCATTAAAAGACATGACATTCCTGACATTCCATTCTATGACATGACATTCCTGACATTCCATTAAAATACATGACATTCTTGACATTTCATTAAAAGACATGACATTCCTGACATTCCATTCTATGACATGACATTCTTGACATTCCATTAAAAGACATGGCATTCCTGACATTCCAAGACATGACATTCCATTCTATGACATGACATTCCTGACATTCCATTAAAAGACATGACATTCCTGACATTCCATTCTATGACATGACATTCCTGACATTCCATTAAAAGACATGACATTCCTGACATTCCATTAAAAGACATGACATTCCTGACATTCCATTAAAAGACATGACATTCCTGACATTCCATTCTATGACATGACATTCCTGACATTCCATTAAAAGACATGACATTCCATTCTATGACATGACATTCCATTCTATGACACGACATTCTTGACATGACATTCCTGACATTCCATTAAAAGACATGACATTCCCTGACATGACATTCCTGACATTCCATTAAAAGACATGACATTCCTGACATTCCATTCTATGACATTCCTGACATTCCATTAAAAGACATGACATTCCTGACATTCCATTCTATGACATGACATTCCTGACATTCCATTAAAAGACATGACATTCCTGACATTCCATTAAAAGACATGACATTCCTGACATTCCATTAAAAGACATGACATTCCTGACATTCCATTCTATGACATGACATTCCTGACATTCCATTAAAAGACATGACATTCCATTCTATGACATGACATTCCTGACATTCCATTCTATGACACGACATTCTTGACATGACATTCCATTAAAAGACATGACATTCCTGACATTCCTTTAAAAGACATGACATTCCATTAAAAGACATGACATTCCTGACATTCCATTAAAAGCCATGACATTCCTGACATTCCATTCTATGACATGACATTCCTGACATTCCATTAAAAGACATGACATTCCTGACATTCCATTAAAAGACTATGACATTCCTGACATTCCATTCTATGACATGACATTCTTCACATTCCATTAAGACATGACATTCCTGACATTCCATTAAAAGACATGACATTCCTGACATTCCATTCCAAGACATGACATTCCATTAAAAGACATGACATTCCTGACATTCCATTCTATGACATGACATTCCTGACATTCCATTAAAAGACATGACATTCCTGACATTCCATTAAAAGACATGACATTCCTGACATTCCATTAAAACACATGACATTCCTGACATGACATTCCTGACATTCCATTAAAAGACATGACATTCCTGACATTCCATTCTATGACATGACATTCCTGACATTCCATTAAAAGACATGACATTCCATTCTATGACATGACATTCCTGACATTCCATTAAAAGGCATGACATTCCTGACATTCCATTAAAGGACATGACATTCCTGACATTCCATTCTATGACATGACATTCCTGACATTCCATTGAAAGACATGACATTCCTGACATTCCATTCTATGACATGACATTCCTGACATTCCATTAAAAGACATGACATTCCTGACATTCCATTCCAAGACATGACATTCCATTCTATGACATGACATTCCTGACATTCCATTAAAAGACATGACATTCCTGACATTCCATTAAAAGACATGACATTCCTGACATTCCATTCTATGACATGACATTCCTGACATTCCATTAAAAGACATGACATTCCATTCTGACATGACATTCCTGACATTCCATTAAAAGACATGCCATTCCTGACATTCCATTCCAAGACATGACATTCCATTCTGACATGACATTCCTGACATTCCATTAAAAGACATGACATTCCTGACATTCCATTAAAAGACATGACATGACATTCCTGACATTCCATTAAAAGACATGACATTCCTGACATTCCATTAAAAGACATGACATTCCATTCTATGACATGACATTCCTGACATTCCATTAAAAGACATGACATTCCTGACATTCCATTAAAAGACATGACATTCCTGACATTCCATTCTATGACATGACATTCTTGACATTCCATTAAAATACATGACATTCCTGACATTCCATTAAAAGACATGACATGACATTCCTGACATTCCATTAAAAGACATGACATTCCTGACATTCCATTAAAAGACATGACATTCCTGACATTCCATTAAAAGACATGACATTCCTGACATTCCATTAAAAGACATGACATTCCATTCTATGACATGACATTCCTGACATTCCATTAAAAGACATGACATTCCATTCTATGACATGACATTCCTGACATTCCATTAAAAGACATGACATTCCATTCTCTGACATAACATTCCTGACATTCCATTAAAAGACATGACATTCCTGACATTCCATTCTATGACATGACATTCCTGACATTCCATTAAAAGACATGACATTCCTGACATTCCATTCTATGACATGACATTCCTGACATTCCATTAAAAGACATGACATTCCTGACATTCCATTAAAAGACATGAAATTCCTGACATTCCATTCTATGACATGACATTCCTGACATTCCATTAAAATACATGACATTCTTGACATTCTATTAAAAGACATGACATTCCTGACATTCCATTCTATGACTTGACATTCTTGACATTCCATTAAAAGACATGGTATTCCTGACATTCCATTCCAAGACATGACATTCCATTCTATGACATGACATTCCTGACATTCCATTAAAAGACATGACATTCCTGACATTCCATTAAAAGACATGACATTCCTGACATTCCATTAAAAGACATGACATTCCTGACATTCCATTCTATGACATGACATTCCTGACATTCCATTCTATGACAGGACATTCCTGACATTCCATTAAAAGACATGACATTCCTGACATTCCATTCTATGACATGACATTCCTGACATTCCATTAAAAGACATGACATTCCTGACATTGCATTCCAAGACATGACATTCCTGACATTGCATTCTAAGACACGACATTCCTGACATTCCATGACATGACATTCCTGACATTCCAGTCTAAGACATGACATTCCTGACATTCCATGACATGACATTCCTGACATTCCATGACATGACATTCCTGACATTCCATTCCAAGACATGACATTCCTGACATTCCATTAAAAGACATGACATTCCTGACATCCCATTAAAAGACATGACATTCCTGACATTCCATTCCAAGACATGACATTCCATTAAAAGACATGACATTCCTGACATCCCATTAAAAGACATGACATTCCTGACATTCCATTCCAAGACATGACATTCCATTAAAAGACATGACATTCCTGACATTCCATTCTATGACATGACATTCCTGACATTCCATTAAAAGACATGACATTCCTGACATTCCATTAAAAGACATGACATTCCTGACATTCCATTAAAACACATGACATTCCTGACATGACATTCCTGACATTCCATTAAAAGACATGACATTCCTGACATTCCATTCTATGACATGACATTCCTGACATTCCATTAAAAGACATGACATTCCATTCTATGACATGACATTCCTGACATTCCATTAAAAGGCATGACATTCCTGACATTCCATTAAAGGACATGACATTCCTGACATTCCATTCTATGACATGACATTCCTGACATTCCATTGAAAGACATGACATTCCTGACATTCCATTCTATGACATGACATTCCTGACATTCCATTAAAAGACATGACATTCCTGACATTCCATTCCAAGACATGACATTCCATTCTATGACATGACATTCCTGACATTCCATTAAAAGACATGACATTCCTGACATTCCATTAAAAGACATGACATTCCTGACATTCCATTCTATGACATGACATTCCTGACATTCCATTAAAAGACATGACATTCCATTCTGACATGACATTCCTGACATTCCATTAAAAGACATGACATTCCTGACATTCCATTCCAAGACATGACATTCCATTCTATGACATGACATTCCTGACATTCCATTAAAAGACATGACATTCCTGACATTCCATTAAAAGACATGACATGACATTCCTGACATTCCATTAAAAGACATGACATTCCTGACATTCCATTAAAAGACATGACATTCCTGACATTCCATTCTATGACATGACATTCCTGACATTCCATTAAAAGACATGACATTCCTGACATTCCATTAAAAGACATGACATTCCTGACATTCCATTAAAAGACATGACATTCCTGACATTCCATTCTATGACATGACATTCTTGACATTCCATTAAAATACATGACATTCCTGACATTCCATTAAAAGACATGACATGACATTCCTGACATTCCATTAAAAGACATGACATTCCTGACATTCCATTAAAAGACATGACATTCCTGACATTCCATTAAAAGACATGACATTCCTGACATTCCATTAAAAGACATGACATTCCATTCTATGACATGACATTCCTGACATTCCATTAAAAGACATGACATTCCATTCTATGACATGACATTCCTGACATTCCATTAAAAGACATGACATTCCATTCTATGACATGACATTCTTCACATTCCATTAAGACATGACATTCCTGACATTCCATTAAAAGACATGACATTCCTGACATTCCATTCCAAGACATGACATTCCATTAAAAGACATGACATTCCTGACATTCCATTCTATGACATGACATTCCTGACATTCCATTAAAAGACATGACATTCCTGACATTCCATTAAAAGACATGACATTCCTGACATTCCATTAAAACACATGACATTCCTGACATGACATTCCTGACATTCCATTAAAAGACATGACATTCCTGACATTCCATTCTATGACATGACATTCCTGACATTCCATTAAAAGACATGACATTCCATTCTATGACATGACATTCCTGACATTCCATTAAAAGGCATGACATTCCTGACATTCCATTAAAGGACATGACATTCCTGACATTCCATTCTATGACATGACATTCCTGACATTCCATTGAAAGACATGACATTCCTGACATTCCATTCTATGACATGACATTCCTGACATTCCATTAAAAGACATGACATTCCTGACATTCCATTCCAAGACATGACATTCCATTCTATGACATGACATTCCTGACATTCCATTAAAAGACATGACATTCCTGACATTCCATTAAAAGACATGACATTCCTGACATTCCATTCTATGACATGACATTCCTGACATTCCATTAAAAGACATGACATTCCATTCTGACATGACATTCCTGACATTCCATTAAAAGACATGACATTCCTGACATTCCATTCCAAGACATGACATTCCATTCTATGACATGACATTCCTGACATTCCATTAAAAGACATGACATTCCTGACATTCCATTAAAAGACATGACATGACATTCCTGACATTCCATTAAAAGACATGACATTCCTGACATTCCATTAAAAGACATGACATTCCTGACATTCCATTCTATGACATGACATTCCTGACATTCCATTAAAAGACATGACATTCCTGACATTCCATTAAAAGACATGACATTCCTGACATTCCATTCTATGACATGACATTCTTGACATTCCATTAAAATACATGACATTCCTGACATTCCATTAAAAGACATGACATGACATTCCTGACATTCCATTAAAAGACATGACATTCCTGACATTCCATTAAAAGACATGACATTCCTGACATTCCATTAAAAGACATGACATTCCTGACATTCCATTAAAAGACATGACATTCCATTCTATGACATGACATTCCTGACATTCCATTAAAAGACATGACATTCCATTCTATGACATGACATTCCTGACATTCCATTAAAAGACATGACATTCCATTCTCTGACATAACATTCCTGACATTCCATTAAAAGACATGACATTCCTGACATTCCATTCTATGACATGACATTCCTGACATTCCATTAAAAGACATGACATTCCTGACATTCCATTCTATGACATGACATTCCTGACATTCCATTAAAAGACATGACATTCCTGACATTCCATTAAAAGACATGAAATTCCTGACATTCCATTCTATGACATGACATTCCTGACATTCCATTAAAATACATGACATTCTTGACATTCTATTAAAAGACATGACATTCCTGACATTCCATTCTATGACTTGACATTCTTGACATTCCATTAAAAGACATGGTATTCCTGACATTCCATTCCAAGACATGACATTCCATTCTATGACATGACATTCCTGACATTCCATTAAAAGACATGACATTCCTGACATTCCATTAAAAGACATGACATTCCTGACATTCCATTAAAAGACATGACATTCCTGACATTCCATTCTATGACATGACATTCCTGACATTCCATTCTATGACAGGACATTCCTGACATTCCATTAAAAGACATGACATTCCTGACATTCCATTCTATGACATGACATTCCTGACATTCCATTAAAAGACATGACATTCCTGACATTGCATTCCAAGACATGACATTCCTGACATTGCATTCTAAGACACGACATTCCTGACATTCCATGACATGACATTCCTGACATTCCAGTCTAAGACATGACATTCCTGACATTCCATGACATGACATTCCTGACATTCCATGACATGACATTCCTGACATTCCATTCCAAGACATGACATTCCTGACATTCCATTAAAAGACATGACATTCCTGACATCCCATTAAAAGACATGACATTCCTGACATTCCATTCCAAGACATGACATTCCATTAAAAGACATGACATTCCTGACATCCCATTAAAAGACATGACATTCCTGACATTCCACTCCAAGACATGACATTCCTGACATTCCATTAAAAGACATGACATTCCTGACATTCCATTCTAAGACATGACATTCCTGACATTCCATTCTATGACATGACATTCCTGACATTCCATTCAAAGACATGACATTCCATTCTATGACATGACATTCCTGACATTCCATTAAAAGACATGACATTCCTGACATTCCATTAAAAGACATGACATTCCTGACATTCCATTCCAAGACATGACATTCCATTCTATGACATGAAATTCCTAACATTCCATTAAAAGACATGACATTCCCGACATTCCATTAAAAGACATGACATTCCTGACATTCCATTCCAAGACATGACATTCCATTCTATGACATGACATTCCTGACATTCCATTAAAAGACATGACATTCCTGACATTCCACTCCAAGACATGACATTCCATTAAAAGACATGACATTCCTGACATTCCATTAAAAGACATGACATTCCTGACATTCCACTCCAAGACATGACATTCCATTAAAAGACATGACATTCCTGACATTCCATTAAAAGACAAGACATTCCTTTCTATGACATGACATTCTTGACATTCCAGTAAAAGACATGACATTCCTGACATTCCATTCCAAGACATGACATTCCATTCTATGACATGACATTCCTGACATTCCATTAAAAGACATGACATTCCTGACATTCCATTCTATGACATTCCTGACATTCCATTGAAAGACATGACATTCCTGACATTCCATTCCAAGACATGACATTCCATTCTATGACATGACATTCCTGACATTCCATTAAAAGACATGACATTCCTGGCATTCCATTCTATGACATGACATTCCTGACATTCCATTCTATGACATGACATTCCTGACATTCCATTAAAAGACATGATATTCCGTTCTATGACATGACATACCTGACATTCCATTAAAAGACATGACATTCCTGACATTCCATTCCAAGACATGACATTCTATTCTATGACATGACATTCCATTCTGACATGACATTCCTGACATTCCATTAAAAGACATGACATTCCTGACATTCCATAACATGACATTCCATTCCAAGACATGACATGACATTCCTGACATTCCATTCCAAGACATGACATTCCTGACATGACATTCCTGACATTCCACTAAAAGACATGACATTCCTGACATTCCACATGACATTCCAGACATTCCATTCCAAGACATGACATTCCTGACATTCCATTAAAAGACATGATATTCCGTTCTATGACATTCCTGACATTCCATTAAAAGACTCGACATTCCTGACATTCCATTAAAAGACATGACATTCCTGACATTCCATTAAGACATGACATTCCTGACATTCCATTAAAAGACTCGACATTCCTGACATTCCATTAAGACTCGACATTCCTGACATTCCATTAAGACATGACATTCCTGACATTCCATTAAAAGACTCGACATTCCTGACATTCCATTAAGACTCGACATTCCTGACATTCCATTAAAAAGACATGACATTCCTGACATTCCATTAAAAAGACATGACATTCCTGACATTCCATTAAAAAGACATGACATTCCTGACATTCCATTAAAAAAACATGACATTCCTGACATTCCATTAAAAAGACGACATTCCTGACATGACATTCCTGGCATTCCATTAAAAGAAATGACATTCCTGACATGACATTCCTGACATTCCATTAAAAGAAATGACATTCCTGACATGACATTCCTGACATTCCATTAAAAGACATGACATTCCTGACATGACATTCCTGGCATTCCATTAAAAAGATGACATTCCTGACATGACATTCCTGACATTCCATTAAAAGACATGACATTCCGTTCTATGACACGACACTCCATTCCACGACACTCCATTCCACGACACTCCATTCCACGACACTCCATTCCACGACACTCCATTCCACGACACTCCATTCCACGACACTCCATTCCACGACACTCCATTCCACGACACTCCATTCCACGACACTCCATTCCACGACACTCCATTCCACGACACTCCATTCCACGACACTCCATTCCACGACACTCCACTTTTTACCACACCACTTTACTTCATTCTATGCCAGATTTGTACCGATTCGCGATTTGGTAATTGCAAAATGGTATGTACGTAGGAATCGCAAAATATTTAGCGATTCCTTAATATTACCTAATAGTGATCAGGTAAATACTGAATCGCTATTACGTAATATGACTCCATTTGTTCCTATGGGCCAAAAGGTCTATAGTTGCGGATGGTTTTGCATTTACAAATTGTGCACAAGTAAAGCGCACACATGCTCTAAGGGCATGTGTGCGCAGCATGGCACTTTGAATAATGCATTTTTCAAAATTCCTACATGGTTATCATCAACATGAAGTTGATGGTAATTAGCAATTCCTAAATTCACAGTTTGCATTTAGGAAAAGCATCTTGCATATGCATTAGGGATTTGCAAACTGCCAAATTTTCCGATTCACACCATTGGCAAATGCAAAATACTTTAATACATCTGGTCCTATACCCCTCCACTCTACAACACTCCACTTTATGACACTCTACTCTATACCCCTCCACTCTATGACACTGCATTCCTCATCCCCCACTGTACAACACTGTATGGCACGCTTCTCCACTCTGCATATCTCCCTCTATGCCACTTCATGCCACTTTACTCTATGCCATTCCACCACTCTCCACCCCACCGCTCTCCGCTTCACCCATTCCACTCTTCACCCATTCCACTCTCCACCCCACCACTCTCCACCCCACTCATTCCACTGTCCACATCCCACTCTTCACCCCACCCATTCCACTCTCCACCCCACCACTCTCCACCCCTCTGCTCTAATCCACTCTCCACCCCTCTGCTCTAATCCACTCTCCACCCATCTGCTCTAATCCACTCTCCACCCCACCACTCCCCACCCCTCTGCTCTAATCCACTCTCCACCCTTCTTCTCTAATCCACTCTCCACCCTTCTTTTCTAATCCACTCTACAACACTCTGCTCTAATCCCCTCTCCACCCCTCTGCTCTAATCCCCTCTCCACCCTTCTTTTCTAATCCACTCTACAACACTCTGCTCTAATCCCCTCTCCACCCCTCTGCTCTAATCCCCTCTCCACCCCTCTGCTCTAATCCCCTCTCCACCCCTCTGCTCTAATCCACTCTCCACCCCTCTGCTCTAATCCACTCTCCACCCCTCTGCTCTAATCCACTCTCCACCCCTCTGCTCTAATCCACTCTCCACCACTCTGCTCTAATCCACTCTCCACCACTCTGCTCTAATCCACTCTCCACCACTCTGCTCTAATCCACTCCGCTCCACTCTGCTCTAATCTACTCTGCTCTAATCCACTCTTCTCTAATCCACTCTACAACACTGCTCTAATCCACTCTCCACCCCTCTGATCTAATCCCCTCTCCACCCCTCTGCTCTAATCCCCTCTCCACCCCTCTGCTCTAATCCCCTCTCCACCCCTCTGCTCTAATCCACTCTCCACCCCTCTGCTCTAATCCACTCTCCACCCCTCTGCTCTAATCCACTCTCCACCCCTCTGCTCTAATCCACTCTCCACCACTCTGCTCTAATCCACTCCGCTCAACTCTGCTCTAATCTACTCTGCTCTAATCCACTCTTCTCTAATCCACTCTACAACACTGCTCTAATCCACTCTCCACCCCTCTGATCTAATCTCTTCTCCACACCACTGCTCTAATCCCCTTTCTACCCCTCTGATCTAATCTCTTCTCCACCCCTCTGCTCTAATCCCCTTTCTACCCCTCTGATCTAATCTCTTCTCCACCCCTCTGCTCTAATCCCCTCTCTTCCCATCTGCTCTAATCCCCTCTCCACCCCTCTGCTCTAATCCACTCTACAACACTGTGCTCTAATCCACTCTACAACACTCTTCTCTAATCCACTCTGCTCCAATACACTCTGCCCTAATCCACTCTGCACCAATCCACTCTACAACACTCTGCTCTAATCCACTCCACTCTAATCCACTGTGCTCTAATCCACTCTACAACACTCTGCTCTAATCCCCTCTCCACCCCTCTGCTCTAATCCCCTCTCCACCCCTCTGCTCTAATCCCCTCTCCACCCCTCTGCTCTAATACCCTCTCCACCCCTCTGCTCTAATCCCCTCTCCACCCCTCTGCTCTAATCCCCTCTTCACCCCTCTGCTCTAATCCCCTCTCCACCCCTCTGCTCTAATCCCCTCTCCACCCTCTGCTCTAATCCACTTTACACAACTCTGCTCTAATCCCCTCTCCACCACTCTGCTTTAATCCCCTCTCCACCACTCTGCTCCAATCCACTCTGCTGTAATCCACTCTGCTGTAATCCACTCTGCTGTAATCCACTCTGCTGTAATCCACTCTGCTGTAATCCACTCTGCTGTAATCCACTCTGCTGTAATCCACTCTGCTGTAATCCACTCTGCTGTAATCCACTCTGCTCTAAGCCACTCTGCTCCAAGCCACTCTACAACACTTTGCTCTACTCCACTCTGCTCTGCTCTGCTCTAATCCACTCTGCTCCACTCTGCTCTAATCCACTCTGCTCCACTCTGCTCTAAGCCACTCTGCTCCAATCCGCTCTACAACACTCTGCTGTAATCCACTCCACTCTGCTCTAATCCACTCTCCACCCCTCTGCTCTAATCCCCTCTCCACCCCTCTGCTCTAATCCCCTCTCCACCCCTCTGCTCTAATACCCTCTCCACCCCTCTGCTCTAATCCCCTCTTCACCCCTCTGCTCTAATCCCCTCTCCACCCCTCTGCTCTAATCCCCTCTCCACCCTCTGCTCTAATCCACTTTACACAACTCTGCTCTAATCCCCTCTCCACCACTCTGCTTTAATCCCCTCTCCACCACTCTGCTCCAATACACTCTGCTGTAATCCACTCTGCTGTAATCCACTCTGCTGTAATCCACTCTGCTGTAATCCACTCTGCTGTAATCCACTCTGCTGTAATCCACTCTGCTGTAATCCACTCTGCTGTAATCCACTCTGCTGTAATCCACTCTGCTGTAATCCACTCTGCTGTAATCCACTCTGCTGTAATCCACTCTGCTCTAAGCCACTCTGCTCCAAGCCACTCTGCTCCAAGCCACTCTACAACACTTTGCTCTACTCCACTCTGCTCTGCTCTAATCCACTCTGCTCCACTCTGCTCTAAGCCACTCTGCTCCAATCCGCTCTACAACACTCTGCTGTAATCCACTCCGCTCTGATCCACTCTGCTCTAATCCACTCTACAACACTCTGCTCTAATCCTCTCCGCTCCACTCTGCTCTAATCCACTCTACAACACTCTGCTCTAATCCACTCCACAACACTCCACTTCTCCACAACACTCCACTCCACCACCCTTTACTTCACTGTATTCCACTCCACTCTAGGACACTCCACGCCACTAATGTTTAGCCATGCGAAACAGCAGTCACGCTGGTGTACAAGATGTCTAAAACACATTGGCAAACCCAATAGCTCTTGCATCAGCGAGACCTATTGGCTTTGCCAGTGCTAGTTATGATTGTTCTTCATCCACCCTTGGGAATGTCAACAAACTGTTTTAATTTGGTAAGCTTTAGGAACCAATTTTGAACTAAGCAGTTCAAATGTTTTAAATGCACTAACATATTATGGCAATATTTGCATATATCTTTTAAGAAGTTCACTGTAATTATAAGAACATGCCTTTTCTGTTAAAAATAAACATCCCCATTGCTTCAGTTCACTGCTTGTGAGAATGTTACCCTTATTGCAATACAATGCTAGTAACTCATTCATCTAGCCATCATCTAAAAGACCATATTCATGGTGCAAATTGATATTTAAACAAAGGCAAAGTAATATACAAATCCTGAATTTCTGATATAAGCATTGAAATGCAACAATAGGCATTGATGCCTTAAGGCAACTTGCCAAAAACGATCTATTCATTTTAAATTGTATTGCATATTATTGCACCATCATTGTTTATTTGCAGATAGGTATCAAATGGCATTAGTGGCCCAAACTGCTTTTAGCAATCTATAGAAGGCCATTAATAATTTATAGACCCAAAACGTTTAAAATCAATAGAGAAAATGGTAATTTGAATGGAAAATATTTGGAAAAACACAGGGTTATGCAGCTTTTACTTTGGTATGTCTGTCCTTTCTGCTGCTAGTTTCTGTTTCCACCCCCCCCCCCTCCCCCCCTTGTGGGGACTATGTGTGGATACCTGCCTTGTGGGGACTAACCTTTCCCAATGGTCTCAAATCATAATAATTACAGAAAATTGTTAAGAAAAAAAAAATCAAGATACAGGTTCCTGCTTCAAATTTGCAAATATAGCTTTATTTCTGCATGCGCACAGTACCGTCCTTACGGGGACTTAAACGCGTGTTACTATCTGTGTAAGGACTTTTAATTTGTGATTGAATACAGTCATGGGCAAATTGTTAAATGGAATTTTTCAGTGCTATACCTAAATTACATGATAGTTTAGTCTTATAGGAACAACCCCATGTGTCTTAGGGACACACACAAATTTGATTTTAATGATAATGCATTTGTTTCAGGAAAAAACAATAGCATATCAAGTGCATATTTAGTCTATTGCTGTGTGCTCACACACTTTAAGGAATAAAGATACAACACAGTTAAATTTATTTAGATGCCAAAGATCCTAAATTGTGGTTAAATGGGAAAGCCAAGTTGGGATCACCTGCTTTTTTTCATTACCTTCACCACTAGGCCTCCTCTTCTTTATAGGACTGTGCAATAATAGTTACAAAATATATGGCATGTGACTATAGTAATGTTTCTAGAACTGACATAGAGTGTGTGGTGATAGCCCTGTTCAAGTCCCTGCAGAGCTAGTGTGTGGTTATATTGAATCCCAGGTCCCCAAAGGGATAGTGTGTGATTATATTGAATCCCAGGTCCCCACAGGGATAGTGTGTGATTATATTGAATCCCAGGTCCCCACAGAGATAGTGTGTGATTATATTGATGCTCTGGTCCCTACAAAGATAGTGTGTGATTATGTTGATTCCCAGGTCTCCACAGAGATAGTGTGTGTTAGACGGACCGGGAGGGTCGGCCGAGGACAAGGGGAGAGGTCTCCGGGGAGAGCCGTCTCCAGCGAACGTACAGATGAGTAACTTCCCCCCCACAGATACACACCACACAAGGATAGGATTTAACGTTCTTTATAGGCGATTTCTTGAGGTACGATGAAATGGTACAAGGAGGTCTGGACTCAGGGGTCCCCTCGGTTCTAGTCTCTTGGTTTGGGAAAAGGGGGTAGCGGGACAGTCTGGTTACCAATCTGGTAGCTGAGATGGTATGGTGGGTGGCTCACAATCCTCAAGCTCGGTGTTCTAGCTTGGACGGGCCGCGGCAGCGCCAGCAGGTCCCGGTGAAGGTGGTCGTTACACGGTCCGCGGCAGCAGGTCCCGGTGAAGGTGGTCGTTACACGGTCCGCGGCAGCGCCAGCAGGTCCCGACGAGGATGGATGATGCAGAAGGCCGCGGCAGCGCCAGCAGGCAGGACGATAATTCACAAGGCAGGGCTACGGCAGCGCCAGTAGTCCGTCAAGGCTGAGTTCTTCTCGGTGTCTCTCGACTCCAGGATACAACTGCCTTCCTGCTCTGGAGCTGCCCTAGTTATAGGTCTGGCGCCCTTTGATGTCCGGACCCTCGCACTGGGAGGTCGGGGGGGTCCGGGATGAGGGAGTCCAGACACCCAGCAGGGGGTGGAGCCAGCGCCCGGGGGAGCTGGAGGGCGATCGGCACCTGGCGGGGGAGAGCCATCGAAACTTCTTTCTCCCATTGACCTGCCAAGTGGTCCGTTCACCTCCTGGGTGGATGGTGGTGCCGGGATGTCGGGGCCGGGCCAGGCCCAGGGTTAGGGTCGAGCTGAGGCCACGCGGCCTCGTGGCGCAGTGTCCAAGATGGCGGCTGATCCGGCCGGGGGAGCCGGTAGTGGTTCGGCCCCATGATACATGGATGTCCGGGGGCAGGAGTTCCGTCGGGAGATGGGGTGCGGGTTGCCCTTGTGGGTAACACCTGGGAGTCCGGGGCTTGGGTCTTGTCATGCGGGGAGGGAGCAAGCCCTTCATGTGGCCTGTCCAACATGCGTCCCCCCCAGCTGAAGGCGGGGAGAGTCACCCATCCTCTTGGGGACTCTCCTCGTCGAGGCGGAAAAAGCGTGACAGGCCATCTGCGTTGGCGTGGTCTTGGCCCGGTCGATGTTCCACAGTGAAGTCCATCCCCTGCAGGGAGATGGACCAGCGCAATAGTTTTGGGTTTTCCCCCCGCATCTGCATTAGCCACTGCAGGGGTCGATGATCGGTTTGCACCCGGAAGTGGGTACCGAAGAGATAGGGCCGGAGCTTTTTGAGGGCCCACACTAATGCGAAGGCCTCCCTCTCGATTGTGCTCCAGCGCTGTTCTCGGGCCAGGAGGCGTCTGCTGATGAAGGCCACCGGCTGGTCAAGACCCTCGGGGTTCAGCTGGGAGAGAACCGCCCCGATGCCGTGGTCGGCGGCGTCCGTTTGCACAATGAATTCCCGACTGTAATCGGGGGCCTGGAGCACAGGGGCGGTGCACAGGGCGGCTTTCAGCTTCTCGAAGGCCGTTTGACAGTCGGGGGTCCAGTTAATCTTCTTCGGGTGGTTTTTGGACGTGAGACCCGTGAGGGGCCCCACAATGCTGCCATAGTCCCTCACGAACCGCCGGTAGTAGCCGGTGAGTCCCAAGAAGGCTCGGACCTCGGTCTGCGTGACTGGGGGTTGCCAGGACTGGATGGCAGCGATTTTGAGTTGCAGAGGGGCCACCAGACCGCTTCCCACCTGGTGTCAGAGGTAGGTCACGGACCCCTGACCAATCTGGCACTTGCCGGCCTTGATTGTGAGGCCGGCCCGCTGGAGGGCTTGCAGGACCTCTCGGAGGTGGTGGAGGTGGTCGGACCAGTGGTGGCTGTATACAGCGATGTCGTCCAGGTAGGCGGCGCTGAACTCTTCGAGCCCCGCCAAGACCTGGTTCACTAGTCGCTGAAAAGTAGCTGGGGCATTCTTCATGCCGAAGGGCATGACCTTGAAGTGGTAGTGGCCATCGGGGGTAGAAAAGGCGGACCGTTCTTGGGCCCGGGGTGTGAGACCGATCTGCCAGTAGCCCGCTGTCAGGTCGAAGATGCTGAGGTAGCGGGCAGCCCCCATGCGGTCGATCAATTCATCCGCTCGGGGGATGGGATGAGCGTCGGTCCTGGTGACAGCATTCAAGCCCCGATAGTCGACGCAGAATCGGAGTTCAGGAGTGGTGCCGGGGGCAGCGGCTTTGGGGACCAGCACGACCGGGCTGGCCCAGGGGCTGTCCGAGGGCTCGATGACCCCGAGCGTGAGCATCTTGGACACTTCCTCTTGGATGCAGGCCCGCACCCGATCTGGTAGGCGGTAGGCCCGGTGTCGGATAGGGGGACTGTCCCCAGTGTCCACGTCATGCAAGCACCAGGGGGTGACCCCTGGGGTGAGGGAAAACAGAGTAGCAAACTGCAGCAGGAGGTCCCGGCAGCCTTGGCGTTGCTCTGGGGTAAGGGCATCGGAGAGCCGGACCCCGTCCACGGAACCGTCTTTCTCCTGAGTCTTCAGGAGATCAGGGAGAGGCTCGGAGTCTTCTTCCGCCCCACTGTCTGTAGCCATCAGGAGGCTGAGTTCCGAGCGCACAAAGTGGGGTTTGAGTCTGTTGGTGTGGAGGACCCGGAGGGGGTTCCGGGGAGACTCCATATCGATGAGATAGGTGACGGGGCTCTTGCGTTCGACCACTTTGAAGGGCCCCGTCCACTTGTCCTGCAAGGCACATGGTTCGGTGGGGGACATCACCCACACTTGTTGACCAGGTTCGAATTCGACGGAGGAGGCATTTTGATCGTACCATTTTTTCATGTCCTCCTGACTGGCCTCAAGATTCGCTTTTGCCATTTCCCTGAATCGCCGGGTCCGATTGCGTAGTGCCAGGAGGTACTTGAAGACGTCTGGAGGGGTCTTTAGGGGGGCCATCTCCCAACCTTCTTTGACTAGGCTGAGGGGCCCTCGCACAGGGTGCCCGTACAGGAGTTCGAAAGGGCTAAAACCGAGGGACTTCTGGGGAACTTCTCGATAGGCGAAGAGGAGGCACGGAAGTAGTACATCCCACTGGCGACGGAGGGGCTCTTCCAATCCCCCAATCATTCCCTTGAGTGTGCGGTTGAATCGCTCAACTAGTCCGTTCCCTTGAGGATGATAGGGGGTCGTGAATCGGTAGGTGACCCCGCACTGTTGCCAGAGGGACTTCATATATTTCGAGATAAAGTTTGTGCCTCGGTCGCTGACGACTTCTCGGGGGAAGCCCACCCGGGAGAAGATCCCCATTAAGGCCCGGCCGACCACCGGAGCTGTTACAGTTCGCAGAGGCACAGCCTCGGGGTAGCGGGTGGCGTGGTCCACCAGTACCAGGATGAACCGATGTCCTTGTGCTGTGCGGGGGTCCAGGGGCCCCACAATGTCTATTCCTACCCTCTCGAACGGGGTGGTGACAACTGGGAAGGGTTGCAGAGGTGCTTTGAGCTTGCGGCCGCTCTTCCCGCTGGCCTGGCACGTGGGGCAGGACCGGCAGTGGTTGAGGACGTCGTTTCACATCCTCGGCCAGAAAAAGTGGGTCACCAGGCGACTGTAGGTTTTGTCCTGGCCCAGGTGTCCAGCCAGGGGGACATCGTGGGCCAAATTTAGCAGGAAGTCTCTGAAACGGAGGGGCACCACCAGCACTCGACTGGCCCCTAACTCCGCGATTCTCTGTTCACTGTATAGCAGGTCGTTATCCCAATAGACCCAATGGGCTCCGGTGGAGTCCCCTGCGCTCTGGGCGATGGCTTGCTGGCGGAGTCCCTCGAGGGAGGGACAGGTCCTCTGCTCCTGGCGGAACGGTTCCTGGGTGGGCCCCCCTTCTTGACGCCACTGAGCCAGGCCGGGAAGGTCCTGGGGCTGGGCGACCCCTTCGGGGGTTTGCTCTGGGGGGTCGGTATAGTCGGTGTCCTCTACTGGAGCGATCGGGGGAGGAGGTGCAGGCCATTCTGGTTCTTCTGGTCGGGGGATGGCACGGGCGGCCATGGACCGGGTGGTTACGCACGCCCAGTCCGGGAGGCCCAGCATCCCCAGGTGCTCTCTTCTTTCGACGGCGGCCCACGGGGAACTCTCAAGATCATTCCCCAGGAGACAGTCCACAGGGGCATCATCCCGGACCGTCACCTTCAACATGCCGGAGACCCCTCCCCATTCGAAGGGGACGCAGGCCATCCGACATAGACTCTCGGAATTGTCGGCTGAGCGGACGGGGCAGAGAATGTTCGGCAGGATCTGCTCTGGTTTTACCAGGTGACAGCGGACGGCCGTCACACTGGCCCCTGTGTCACGTAGGGCTTCGGCCCGGCGCCCATCAATGTTCACCCACTGGCTATATTTTCTGGTGTTGGCGGGTAGGGGAGCCCGCGGGACCATGTCTCTTCCCCCTAGGCACGCTAGAACCATGGCGGCCGGTTCCCACTCTTGTTGTGCCTGCTCATATTCTTCTTGTTCCTCTGAGATTTGTTCTCCCCCCAGGGCGGCGGCAGCTACCTGGCGGGGTTTTGGCGTTTGGTTCTGCGGGCAGTTCGGGTCATTGGCGTAGTGGCCGACTCGCTGGCATCGGTGACACGTGACGTTGGCTCGGAACCCCGGGCGCATCGGGGGGTTGCCCCGGCCGGCCGGGGGCGGGGTGCTGGCAGCGGGAGTGGCCGGGACGGTGTCTCTCCCTCGCCCCTGGCCTCCTCCTCCTCCTCGGGGACGGTGCTGACCTTGGTTGTTCCGGTTTTGCTCGTGTGGCCCTCTCCGGCCCACTCGGGTGCTTTCCCACCGGTCAGCTTCGGCGGCGAGTTGCCGTGGGTCAGTCAATTTACTGGCGAGGAGGTGCTGCCTGAGCTCGACGAAGCAGTTGTTAGACAGGTGCTCCCACACCATGAGATTAAAAAGTTGCTCGTAGGTCGTTACGTGGCTTCCCTTGATCCAACCCTCGAAGGCTCGGCTGAAATAGTTGACATATTCCACCCACGTTGTACCCGGGATCCGGGTGCAGTCCCGAAACCTCTGGCGGTACATTTCGGGTGTGAGCCCATATCGGGTGAGGAGGGCAGCCTTCATGTGGTCATAGGATGACATCTGATGGTCTGGGAGCTGCAGTAGGGCATCGCGGCCTTCGTTGACGAACCTCCCCCATAGGCCGGCTCCCCAGTCACTTCGATCGATCCGGTGGGAGGTCATGGCGATCTCGTAGGCCTTGAACCACTGTTGTATGTCGTCCTCTCGGACATACTCTCGGACAACATCCTTGGGGATGTGGACTTTCTTTTCTGTCGCTCCCGGGGTGTGCGGTCGCTCGGGCACCTCCGGTTCTTTGTTCTGCTTCCGTAGTTCTATTTCCGCCAGTTTGCGCTCGTGTTCGAATGTTAGTCTTTTTTCTTCGAGCTCTCTCTGCCTCTGTTTTTCTTCCCGTTCTTCTCGGTGCCGCAGATGTTCTAGGTTCAGTTTTTGCTCGGCTAATTTTAGTTCACCGTCCATTTTGAGTCGTGCCATTTCCAACTCATGTAATCTGTTTTTTTCTCTTTCTTGGATCTCTTCCTGCGAGAGGCCCGTTCCTCGCTCCTCGGGAGCCGTGGCGTTCCTCTCCGATGCTGCACCGTTTTGGTCTGGGGATCCGGCGACCCCGGTTTCTGCCCACGCGTCAATGGCGTGCTTAAAATCGTCTTTGGTACTCAGGCCGGTGGTAGCAATGCCTAGTTCCATGCAGAATTGTTTCAGTTCACGATGGCTATACTCTTCCAATTTATCCATCTGGAATTTCTCGGTGGATCCGCTCTCTTTGGTTGACATCGTGGTTTTGTCGTGGGGTGAGCTACTCTCTGTACGATTACGCGTTGATTCGGATCGCGCCGCTGGCCACCAAGGTTAGACGGACCGGGAGGGTCGGCCGAGGACAAGGGGAGAGGTCTCCGGGGAGAGCCGTCTCCAGCGAACGTACAGATGAGTAACTTCCCCCCCACAGATACACACCACACAAGGATAGGATTTAACGTTCTTTATAGGCGATTTCTTGAGGTACGATGAAATGGTACAAGGAGGTCTGGACTCAGGGGTCCCCTCGGTTCTAGTCTCTTGGTTTGGGAAAAGGGGGTAGCGGGACAGTCTGGTTACCAATCTGGTAGCTGAGATGGTATGGTGGGTGGCTCACAATCCTCGAGCTCGGTGTTCTAGCTTGGACGGGCCGCGGCAGCGCCAGCAGGTCCCGGTGAAGGTGGTCGTTACACGGTCCGCGGCAGCGCCAGCAGGTCCCGGTGAAGGTGGTCGTTACACGGTCCGCGGCAGCGCCAGCAGGTCCCGATGAAGGTGGTCGTTACAACGGTCCGCGGCAGCGCCAGCAGGTCCCGACGAGGATGGATGATGCAGAAGGCCGCGGCAGCGCCAGCAGGCAGGACGATAATTCACAAGGCAGGGCTACGGCAGCGCCAGTAGTCCGTCAAGGCTGAGTTCTTCTCGGTGTCTCTCGACTCCAGGATACAACTGCCTTCCTGCTCTGGAGCTGCCCTAGTTATAGGTCTGGCGCCCTTTGATGTCCGGACCCTCGCACTGGGAGGTCGGGGGGGTCCGGGATGAGGGAGTCCAGACACCCAGCAGGGGGTGGAGCCAGCGCCCGGGGGAACTGGAGGGCGATCGGCACCTGGCGGGGGAGAGCCATCGAAACTTCTTTCTCCCATTGACCTGCCAAGTGGTCCGTTCACCTCCTGGGTGGATGGTGGTGCCGGGATGTCGGGGCCGGGCCAGGCCCAGGGTTAGGGTCGAGCTGAGGCCACGCGGCCTCGTGGCGCAGTGTCCAAGATGGCGGCTGATCCGGCCGGGGGAGCCGGTAGTGGTTCGGCCCCATGATACATGGATGTCCGGGGGCAGGAGTTCCGTCGGGAGACGGGGTGCGGGTTGCCCTTGTGGGTAACACCTGGGAGTCCGGGGCTTGGGCCTTGTCATGCGGGGAGGGAGCAAGCCCTTCATGTGGCCTGTCCAACAATGTGTGAGTGATAATAGTCATTTTCAATTCCTCATGAAGAAAGTGAGTGATTATTTGATGCCCAGGTCCCCACTGAGATGATAGTCCTGTTCATTTCCTCAAAAAGCTAGCGTGTGATTAAGTTGATGCCCAGGTCCCCACAGAGATAGTGTGTGATTGTATTGATGCCCAGGTCCCCACAGAGATAGTGTGTGATTATATTGATGCCCTGGTCCCCACACAAAGTGTGTGATTATATTGATGCCCAGGTCCCCACAGAGATAGTGTGTGATGATAGTCATGTTCAATTCCTCATAAAGATAGTGTGTGACTGATTATATTGATCCCCAGGTCCCCACAGAGATAGCATTTAATTATACTCACTCTCCTGGCCCCGTAGACATAGTGTGTGGTTATATTTATGTTCAAGTCCCTGCAGATATAGTGTGTGATTATAGTAATATTAGTGTTATTGCATAGATAGTGTGTGATGATAGTTATGTTTAAGCCATATGTGGTAGTACGTCATGAGACTGATGCTCAAGTCGCCACACATATAGTGTGATTATAGTCATGTTCAACTTCTCCAAGAGATAGTGACTTATTAAAGTCATGCCAAGGTCCCCACAGATAAATTGTTTGATTTTAGTCATGTTTAGGTCCCCAATGAACTAGTGTATTATGATAGTCATGTTAAATCCCAGGTAGAAATTGGGTTTTATTACACTAAGTCCACACAAATATACCATTAATTAAAGTTACTCTCAAGTCCAACTAGAGATAGTATTGGGTTATATTCATGATCAAGTACCCCCAGAGGTAGTATGCGATTATAGTGATGTTCAAATACCCCCAGAGATGGTGTGTGATTATAAGCAAGTTCAAGTCCTCACATAGAGTGTTCTGTCAATGAACTCTATGACACTTTACTTTGCATGACAGCAATCTGCATCACTCCACTCTATGCCACTGCACTCTGCACCATGCCACTCTGCACCACTCTATGCGACTACATTCTCTGCCACTGTACTCTTCACCACTGCATTCTATGCCACTGCACTCTATGCCACTCTACTCAGCACACTCCACTTCGCACCACTGCTCTACTATGCACCACTCTAATCTACGCCACTGCATCCTATGACGCTGCATTGCACGCCACTGAATTCTATGCTGTCGCACTCTATGCCACTGCACTCTACCTAAACAACTCCACTCTTCATCACTTCACTCTGCTCTGACACAATCTACTCTACACCTCTGCACTATACGTAACTACACTCTATGCCACTCAACTTCACTCTGTGCCACTACACTCTATGGCACTTCACTTTACTCTGAAACAATCTAGTCTACGTCACTTAACTCTATGCCACTGAACTCTATGTTACTCTACCCGACTTGGCGCCACTGCACTCTACGTCACTCTACTCGAAACAACTGCACTCTATGCCAATGCACTCTACTCTGCCCCATTGTACCCGTTGCCATTCTATTCTATGCCACTCTACACCACTGCACTCTGACACTCTACCCTGCACCACTCCACTCTACTCAATGTCACTTCACTCTACTCTGAAACAATCTACTCTATGCCACTGCACTCTATGCAACTCTACACCACTACACTCTATGCCACTTCACTTTACTCTAAAACTATCTACTCTATGCCACTGCACTCTAAGCCACTGCAATCTATGTCATTTTATTCCACTCTGCGCCTTTCCGCTCTATGCCATTGCACTCTATGCCACTCCACTCTAAACCACCATTTGAACATGGGACCATGTGGTCAAACACAGGCCCCTACAGTAGACGCATCAGTCCACTAAGTCACCAGACACGGCCACTCCATTCTACTCCACTCAATGCTACTGCACTTTGCAGCACTTCACTCTATGCCACTGCACTCTATGCCACTGCACACTACAGCCCTATATTCTATTCTGCACCACTCGATGCCACTACACTCTGCAACTCTACTCTACCCTGCACCACTGCACTCTACACCACTCTACTCTGCACCACTTCACCCTGCACCACTGCACTCTACTGTTCAACACTCTAATCTATGCCACTTCATTATACGACACTGTTGTATGCTGCTGAATTTCATGCCTCTGTACTCTACGCAACTGCACTCTATGCCGCTATACTCTGCAACACTCTATGCCAACGCATTCCACACAGCTCACTCTACGCTACAACCCTCCAGTGAACAAGTCTCTATGTGACTCCACTCCGCCGCTCCAATTCATGACACTCTGTCGCAACACTCTTCTCCACTCTTCACCACTCAACTCTATGACATTTCACTCTGCTCTCCTCTACACCACTAACTTTTAGCCATACTAAACAGCAGCTACACTGGTGTACAACATGGTTAAAACACATTGGCAAAACCAATAACTCTTGCATAGGCGAGACTTATTGGCTTCGCCAATGCTTGGTTTGTGTTGTCTTTGTTTTCCCACATATGTCTCTCCATTTCAACCTTCCGTTATCTCCTTGTCATGACTCCTCATGTTCTTTTTTCCAGGGTTTGAATTGAACTAATCAGCAAAATGAAGTTCTGTTGCCTTTTTTACATTTGTAATTGCATAGAGCACAATCTATACTCAAAGGTATTCAAGTGCTTTATTTGAGCCCCAATTACATTACACAAGGTCACGTTCACTTTTTAGCCACGGGAAGAATAGGCTATTTGTCCAGAATCAAAAGATATTGAGCCGATGCCTAGATCTCTAACTACACCTCCAATCTCCTGATACTTTCCTCTCCCCTTATCCTGTTGCCATGTAATGTTTTGCATTTGCTGAAGCTCGGATATATAATTCAACGAATAGTGTTAAGGTGTATAAAGATTGATTTTATTGTAATAGTTTATTTTAAAACGAGATGCTGTTTGCAGACATATGTCTGCATTATCAGTAAAGTTTTATTATAGAAACCATGATGTGATAGGGACTTGGAGAGTAGCAGAACAGTTAAGAAGGGAGATAAAGAGACTGCGCAAAACTGAAACATCTTTTTGCTTTGTGCAGAATTCACGAATAGAATCCAGGTTTCCAGAAGCAAACAAATAGCAATCTAAACGTTCCTGTCACAATTTATTAGGGTTCTCAAGTATTTTACAATTTAAAATTAGTTAGTGTAAAATAAAAATGATGCTAGCTAGCAGCATGGTAGCATTTCACATGTAGCGAAAAAGGTCCTAGCCTGAGAAATATATTTTTTATCATGAGACAGAAAATAGTCTTAGCATAGTCTTTCATAAGAAGATGCACTTGATAACCTTTTGTTGGACAGCTGCCTCCGAAGTATACATTCGCACAATGAAAGGTTGAGAAGGTAAAGAGATGCGGGTAAAGTTAATTTTTCAGCTTGGGTGTTTATGTTGAGCCCATTGAATCCCCTTCCACACGACTACCGTCTGGGATGCAAGGTTGCCCCGGGATGTCTTGCTGCTGTGCACGCCCTGGCTCAGGGTGTGAAATGGCCAAGTCAGAATGAAGCTGAGAGCGTTGAGCTCTCAGCCCTTTGTTATGCTGAACCTGGGAGAGGCCCCATTCACACCTGATCCAGGGCCATAGTCATGACAACGAAGGCAGACAGAAGACGTTCTCTTCCCTGCATCAACCTGACTGTGGGGGAGGGTTCCACAAAGGATGGGGCACTTCAAAAGGAGGGCGATGTTAAGTAACAGTACATCAAATTAAGGCGCCTGTCCTCCTCAGTCATGATTCATACACACTGCGTGTTCTCTAGTCAGCAGAAATGGCAGGGACAGGGGCACAGGAACTTTCATTTCCTGGTTCTTGAAAGCGTGCATTGGAGCCTTGATATTTTGACTAGGGAATCGATTGTGAAAATCCAGGAGTAACTCTAAAGTACTTTTAAGAATACTATGAAATTCAAATCACTAAACTATATTCACACTCCTAGTCAATGCAATAAGTTTAATTTCGAATCTCATTTAGAATAATACTTTGTCTATAGGTATTAGTGAGAGGGAATTTTTGAAACGTGAACTAGTGTGCTTTTCCGTATGATCAATTTTATAGGTCCAATGTTTGTGAATATTTTTTTATTATGTGGTGCTGGCATTGGTTTTCAGTATTGTATTCATTGTTTTATTTTTTGCATTCTGATAATTGTAGTTTTATTTTTACCCTGACAGATATAGTACTACCAGCACCACAATGAGAAAAGCAGATGAGTTGAGGGCTGAATGTAGAATAACCTGATAACTGTATGTATGCATGTATGTATGTATGCATGCATGTATGCATGCATGTATTTGTTTGTATGTATGTGTCTGTGTGTAAGTGGGCCAGGTCTCACCGGGTCTGAGCACCGGCAGTTTATTTTAAGGGGTCCTCGAAAAGGGTCTCTATTGGACTCTGTTTTGTACCCTGGCACATGCGGTCCAGTTTTTTTTCCGGACTGCAGTGACAGCAGGCACACAGATGTGCGTGTGGTGAGCGTTGTAGAGGAAGGGAAATCCTTTAAAGAGAGTCATTTTCTCTCTGGATTTCCCTGCTCTTTTTGAAACTCATGAGCAGCAACATTGTCGTGGTGTCACCAGGGCTTTAAGTGGAATTTTTTTCAATATTATATATACGCCATAGTTGCTGCTTATTTATCTTGTGCAACAAACAACCACTGACAAAGCCAACAGTCCTGACTTGTAGGTATGATGTGACTTGTATCATATCTGGACGCAATGACAGGAACAGCAAAATACAAGTCGAGCGACACAGCTTTTTAGCTTACATGTTTTTAAGCCACGCCCTTAATTACACTGACCACGCCCCTTTGAGAGAGACCCAAGTTTTTCCATCCCACTTAAAGCCTTGTATGTATGTATGTTTGTATATATGTATGTATATATGTATGTATGTAGCCCAAGCCTAGGCAGAGGCAACAGGGCAAAATATGAAAGGCCAAAAACAGAGTATAGGCCGAGATTATTTCTATGGTTTTAGGGTGGGCTGCTGTGCATAGAGCGGGGAAGAGGACTTTCCAAGGCATTAATTTTAAATATAGTCCACGTGCTGGCAAATCTTTACCCCTTTCTCCATGAAGAAGAGGATGATAGCATTGCACTTCTCTGTTGAATATGGTATTTATCGGTTTGGTAAGGGTTCGGTGAAATGACTGTCTTGAAGGGCATTCACTTTTGTTTGCTGCATCTTTGATGATATTGATGCGAATGTGTAGATTTTAGTAGAGCGAGTTAATTGGTAGGCAAGCTTTTCTTCCATTTATTCTAGTCAATAAATGTTGGTTGACGTCGAGTTACGTGGAGTACAAGGCTGCTTATAATTTAGTTATATACTTATGTGCATTCATGTGTCTAAGGAAGTCTGCATAGTTTTCTCGGAATATAGTGACGTTTGCAAGAAGGGTATTAATGTCGGAAGCCTGGGGGTTAGGTTTTGATGGCCCAGAGATATGTTCAAACTGTAGATTGACAAGAGGCAGCATTACCCTGCAGGTGCTTGGTGCTGTTCAGGTGGAAGAAGAGGATTTGGAACTAGGGTCTACCATGATCCCCGGCAGAGGGCAACCCAGGGAGTGCTTTAAAGCAATGCTTTGCTGTGTCCAATTTACTAGAAGCAGGTCAAAAGATGCAGTTTGCTGGGAATGGTTGTTCTAAGCCGAATGGAGGGCTGTGGCTTTCTTAGCAGACTTTTGCAGAGTCTGATTGGTGGGAAATGGTTTACATAATGCAGGGTTTGTAGTAGTTGTGGTCTTGAGCCAGGTTTGGACGGGAAAGAAAAATTAGTCTGTGCATCAAATTAAAAGTGTCCCCTATTAACAAACCAGACAGCTGAAAAGTGACCCCCACACTTGCAAATCAGGCCAGTGTTGAAGATATGCAAGATATGGGAGACTGCATGCATTTGTGTTTGTTGCAGCCAATGCTTGCAGTAATATCAGGGAAATTAACAGTAAAAACCAGCCCACCTTGCCATAAAACTGGCTCACATACTGACTTGTCAGGAGGTCCATTGAGTGTCTTTTGGCTGATTGCCATGCATGAATGAGAAGACTATTCCACAGGAGGGGCCTTACAACTGAGAAGCATTTGTCTCATGTGAACTGCAATTGGATTTGGGAGTTTGGAGGAGGTTGAAGTTGATGAAATGCAATGGTCTGGCTGGGGCATACTTTTGCATTATGAACTGTTGGTAAGAGGTAGCTGAACCATTTTTGCATTTGAAGGTAAGGAAACGTTCTTAAACATCTTGAAGAAATCTCAGGGGCAGTTCAATGCATTTTAGATTTGCCCTGAATAAAAGTCTTGTTTGGTTTTGAAGATGCGATATAAGTGGCTCTGGCATGTTTGAGGGAAGTGCATGAAAACAGACAGATTCCAGTTGATGGATTTTCTTTTTTAGCAGTTTCAGCACTTTTGAGTACCACATTTTGTGTATATTTCTTTTAGATACTTTTAGGTGTGGTAACGTGAATCAACAGTAAGGGAAATTGTGGAGTGTATCGGGTTCATGATAAATTGAGGGGAATTAGCGGTGATGACTAGCAAGAGATTTTTCTCCAGAAAGTATTTGAATGAATAGGACTTGATTTCTTTCTTGGAGCAGAAGTAGGAGGTGTAGTGTTTATTAGAGATTGCACTGGTTAGAGAGAGGACTATATTGAAGAATATGGTTATCAAAGATGGTGTGATGGTCATACCAAATGGCATGGGTGATATTATGTGCATGGTGAACTATAGTGTCAAACAATGGCTTTTGATTTAAAGGAATGCAGTGATTGCTATTTCTAGGCTGCTGCTCTGGCATTTGCCAACTAACTCTTTGAAGGGTGTGATAGTTTGGTCTGTGGCCTGAAGTTGAATCCCCTATGGATAGGAGGTGACTGGATATGAGGAATACGTTGATTAAGAGAGAAGCGAAGTCTGAAAAGAAGATTTGTGCAAAACTAGGTGGGTGAGAGCAAGTACGGATTATGATGGAAAGGTTGGGAGAGTCTTTCCAAGGATTCAAAAGAGTTTGTGTCACAGATGGTAAGCTTGAGAATTTGAACATTACTCTTATGGATAATGAGTGAGACATGCAGTCTACCTTTAGGTCTCTTGGTGAGTTTTAGGGAGTAATCTGTGGGCTAATGTGGTAACAGGTCGGAAGAGAGAAGGCTGTGACTAAGGTTTGAGTGCCAATGGGATAGTCTGAAGCAAAGCTGATCATCAAGTCTGTGAAGTTCTAGGAATGTCTAGTGACATGTCTAGCATTAATAATGCAATACTGTACATTCTATACGTTTTGTGCACATTTTGTTTTACACTGACAATTGGTAGAGAAATGGTGAGAGTTTTGGATCCTTTGATTTTTTAGGGAGATTATAAGGATTTCAGGGCAGTGAAGTCGTAATTCATCAGATTGTGCAGCTGTTCTGGAGAGTATTTGATAAACAAAGATACTGTATTCAGATATGGTAGTTGTACATATAAGTAATCAATGGACTCTATATGTCTATGGCACTGTAGAAGGGTGCTGGTTGCAGACCTCCAAGGCCCAAACATTTAGTGGCAGGAGAAGGTAGTCATGTGACCAGCTAGAATTTGCTCTTCCCATCAGCCTGCTTACAAAACTTCTGATCACAACCCTTGAAGTTAAGTGGCGGCCTGGGTATGAGTTTTAATGGGCCAATTAGACCCACCTTGCTTTTCTCCTATACTTTGCTTTCTAGGGCTGAAGGCTGCTCAAGCTGTGCCGCCTCAAAGCAATGCCTCTTATGCCTCTTTTAAATGTCCCGAGGCTCTACAGGGTACCTTCATGGCTATTCAGGCACTGCTGGAGTGCGGGATTTGCCTCCCCGCAGCTTTTAACTGGTAGTATCCTTTTAGCAAACGTTTGACAGGGCTAGAGAAATTAATAACTGAAGTGGGCAAGCCTCAGTATTAACGCTAAGCAACACAATTTTACTTGCAGTCCATTGGTGCCATTGAACCACAACAAATCACTTTTAGAAAGTACATTTTACTTTTGGATATATCAATGTGTTTTCTTATGTTGAAAGTGAGTGTTCATTATGGGATTGCATGTTAATGCTAGAAGGACAACTGCTCAGTTTGCATTGGACACAAGAGCAGGCAATGTTGATAAGGAATAATTGCATTTTAAAATACACCTTTAACACTTAGTTAATAATATCACTTTTTATACAGATATTCATCCAAAGTACATCTAGTTTCTGTCTCGTGGATGTATTTGGGATTGCTAGGTAGTATGATGTCTGTGTGAGCTGCATGCTCACAAGTTTTAATCTGAGTGAAATATGGATCAGCCTTCCATTGTTCTGGGGTGGGTAAATGTAGTACCATTAAACCGGATGATTGTAATCGTTTTCATATAGTGCTTCATACCCCATTGAGGAGTACAGAAGTGCATTATGAGAAGGCTAGCATGCTACAGGCTTCGCTTGAATGATGGTGTTTAGCAGTGAGATCTATGTGGAAAGCATTTTAGTGCTGTGCATGAGAGACCAGAAGTGTTCTTATCCTGTCCTGGACAGTAGAGCTTATCAGTGAGAGGAGAGAAAGATTGTGCACAGTTTACATTAATTGGCTGCTACAATTTACTATTCAGTGTTGATCACTGTAATGAAAATGTGGCCACTGATATGACGGTTACACTTTCATTACCCTTAATGCTGATCAGGCCTCTATGTTGTAGTGGCCCTAATGGCATTATTCTCTTTTCCTTGCAGCAATATAAAACACTTCAAGCAACAAACAAAGGTCACAGGATGTTTTCTTCTTGTGCATCAGGGCTATTTAAATGTTTTACTTCCTAGGACTGGTATGCTTCACATGGCAGCTCAAGAAAGACAATTTCAGTGATGGTAACTGCAACCTAGGACAAGTGCCCGTTTTAGCTGGTAGTTGTCTAGTGGACAGACCACTGGGGCAATGGTTTCCACTGGAGTTGGTTGAAGCTCAACTGACAGAAACCCAGCGGTCGCACTACTTGTTTGGCAGTGGAGAAGTGTTGCTAATTATAGCTGCGCTCTTGCTCCGCCAAACTATAAAGGACCGCCAAAATGATTTTTTTTTGTTAGCTATTTATGTTATTAACTTTTAGGGAGATGGTTCTTTAGTTATCAAATTGTTGCTGTCAAATGAATATATGTTGGCAAAGTATCACAATGCATGAATGTATTTGTCAGGATAATAAAATCTAAAAAATACATGATTGCAAATGTCAGCCCTGAGATGGGTGAGGACCAATGGTTGTGCACTACACTCAGTAAAACATAATAAAAGTATATCAAGATAAAAAAAGATTAAAAAAAACTTTGTACTGGGGTTACAAGAGTGATGTTATATACTTAGTCATAACTCTCAAATCATTTTTGTTTCTTACTAAAGTTCTTTCTATGGGGAAGGTAGGATTTCCAGCATGCACACAGTTAACCATTCATGTCATTGCAGGTTATTTTTAAGTAACATCTGATATTTCATATGCAAAAACATCAAGGTAGCCACATGAGATATTAGGCATGTATACAGAAATTGGGATAACATGGTCCCTGCTAGACACAGGTACCACAAAGAAGTAACGTTCACAACTAGTAAATAAGTTGCCAGCTGTTATAGGTCTCCCTACCTGTTAGAAATGGGATTTCTGGTTGGCTGAGGCTTGCGCCAAAGCCAGGCAGAAACCACCACTCTAGTCAGGGTACACACACACTGTTGATAACCCCTGCTCACCCCCTTGGTAGCTTGGCACGAGCAGATAGGCTTATCCCAAAGGCAATGTGTAAAGTATTTGCACCAACACCCACAATAACACTGTAAAACACCACAAATTGACAACACAGGTATTTATAAAAATATAAATATCTTTATCTAATTTAGGCAAGATCAAAACAACATGAATCCACATGTACCATAATAGCTGTTTCTTTATGAAGTGGTCTTTGAAATGCTCTTGTAAAAATAACTGTACTGGTAAAAAATAAAGGAACTTGTAGAGTTAGTATGGCTGTAAACTCTGTCTTCCAACGTGTGGAAAGTCACTGTAAAAATGTGCTCCTCCCAACAGTGGGCACTTGTACCTTGTGTGCGGGGCCTCGCTCACACTACGATCGGGTTGGGTTAATTGTGGCGTTCTTGCTGAAATGCTGCCTTCACTGTTGTGTTTCTCCCAACAATGCCCCCGCGGTACCGGTAGCCCAAAAATAATTCGGCACCCGTAGGAAAGAACGCTGTCCTTCACGGACGTCAATATGCCGCGCTGCCCTCATAGCAAAACATGCGGCACTCAAGATTGGTTTACACCACACAATACCCCCACTGTACATGTAGCCAAGAAAAGGCTGCTTTCCAGATTACGGAGAAGCGTCCAACGCCTTGAACGGGCCCCGGTACCGCAGCACGTCAGCTGTGCTGGGACGGGCCATTGGGAAGGACCGGGCGTGGAGGCTCCACTGACCGGGACACTGCCTCGCTCCCACCCGCCCAGGTACACACACAGCGCTGGACCTGTGTCCGAGCGGTTACCTTGGGGGGGGGGGGGGGGGGGGGGGTCGGTTTGCCTCAGTCTCTGCTCTTCCCGCTGGACAGAACGAGGGGGAAACTCTCGAGGCAGGGTTCTTTTTCGTCGCGCTTCCCGGACGCAGGCCCAGCTCTTCTCTTCTGGGCAGAACGTGGGGAAGCCCTCAGGATAGGACCAATGGGAGCGCGGCACGCCGGTGACCTGTGGAACTCCTGGGCGGCTGGAACCAACCCCAGCGAGGCCCTCCAATGACGATGAGGGAATCCCTGGAGGTTGGGGCCAATTCCAGCGCGGCACAGCAGTGACCTCGGGCCAGCGGCGGTGAAGCATTACCGCGGCTCCTCTCTCCACGCGTACCCAGCCTTGGGCTATTAGCTCGAGATGCGGCGGTGAAGACAAAGGGAGGTTACACAGCACGCTTGGCAAACGGGGGCCGGCGGTGAAGAGATACCGTCCCTTAGTGCGTGTTTCTCGTCACGGGTGACATCCCTTGTGTGCTGACTTCACACCGAAGAACAGACCACCCACAGGTACCGACTGTGCACCGCAACACTCACTCAGCTTGCAATAAAGGTCGTTTTCTGGGAATCTTGATATTCCTGTGTTCCCAACAGGAGGCCAGCTCTTCTCAGGCCCTTGGAGACTCTAGTCAGACATAGCACATAGCACAGTCTTGGTTTCAAGCAGGGGGGGGGGGGGGGGGGGGGGGGAACACAGCACACAGCAAAGTCCCTTTTTTCTCTCCTTCTGTTGAATCAGCAAAAACTGCAGGTCAGCCCCAAAGCACACAGCAAGGGCAGTCTTCCGTCTTCGTTTCTTCAGCTGTTCTTCTTCTGGTGGAGGCTCCTCTTGATTGTAGAAGTCTTTAGCAAACATTTATATCCCTGAGTTTCAACAGGAGGCCAGCTCTTCTCAGGCCCTTGGAGACACTTATGCCTGGACACAGCACACAGCAAAGCCCTTTCTTCAAGCAGGTGGGGGAACACAGCACACAGCAAAGTCCCCTGTCCCCTTCCTTAGTAGTAACAACAAACTGTAGGTCAGCCCCAGAACACACAGCAAGGGCAGTCTTCCTTTCCAGTCTCTTCAGCTGATCTTCTTTGGCAGGGATTCCTCTGATTGGCAAAAGTAGTCTAATTTTACAGGGGTTTCAGCTCTTACTTTTATGCCCCAAAAGTATTTGATCTTACATGTGTGAGGGGTCCTTTCCAGTCCAAACCAGTTCTAGGTGCCCACTGCCAGGGCATGTCTTCTTCCTTTGTGAGTATGGGCCAGGGCTATCATATGCACAGCAGGAGGTGGAGCCAGCATTTTGGGAGGCAGGCCTAGCCCTATTCAGACCCAGGTGCTACTCCTCCCCAACACTCTACATGTAGATGGGTCTATTCAGCCTAGTGCTGACTCACCCAGTCTCCTGGAGCCGTCCCCAGCCCCTGTCACTCACAACCCAGACTGTCAAAATACAAACAGGCAGAGGCACACAGAAAGGTTGAACAGGAAAATAGCCACTTTCTAAAAGTGCTATTTTCAAACACGGAATTTAAAAACCATCCTTCCTAAAAGATGCGTTATCAAATTCTGTGTTCAGGGATACCAGACTTCAGCTTCCCATCTTGCTCCTATGGGGAGATATGGAGGTACACATGGGACACAGCATTCCCCATTCTATCCTATGGGCAAGATGGCCTTTCAATAGTGAAAAACGAAATTGGCAGTATTTCACTATCGGGACATGTTACCCACACTAGTACATGTCCTACCTTTCACTTACACTGCACGCTGCCCAGGGGGTACCTTGAGCCTACCATAGGGGTGTCCAATGTGTAAGAAAAGGGAAGGGTCAGGCCTGGCAAGTGTGTACACTGGCCAGGACAACATGGCAGTTCACAGAATGCGCACAGGCACTGCGGTGGCAGGCCTGAGACACCATTTTAGGGCTACTCATGTGGGTGGCACAATAAGTGCTGCAGGGTCACTAGTAGCATTCGAATTACCAGCCCTGGCACACTCAGTGCCCTTTACTAGGGACCTTACAGGTAAAACAAATATGCCAATCATGGATAACCAATCATCATATCAATTCACAGAGAGAGCATATGCACTTTAGCACTGATCAGCAGTGGTAAAGTGCCCAGAGTCCTATAGCCAACAACCACAGATCAGGAAAAATAAAGGGGGAAAAGCAAAAAGGTTTTGGGATAACCCTGAAAAAAGGGCCATTTCCAACGCTACCCCAACAGGAATGCTGACACAGCGCCGGCTACACAAATGGGAACAAGCTGGAGTAACAACGGTGGGGGCACTGTTTGGAGATGGGATGCTGCTAAATCACACAGAATTTGTAAATGAGCAGGGCTGCCTGATTCACTGTTTCTCACACTTGCAAATATCAGTAGCTATGTCAAACTGCACTGGGCTCCAAAAGGGACAGAACTCTCAACACATGAATTTGTACATTCACTTTTTCTCATGGGTAATGGTGGACACTTGCTACGATGGCTATACCGATACCTACGCACGCACTTAGCAATATCTCTGTCGCAATTCCAGAGCCAGTGGGAACTAGACATGGGCAGGGAATTACGGGACAAAGACTGGAATTCCTTTTTTGAATTCCCCCAGAAGATCTCCCAAAATTCTATATTCAAATGTATACAATAGTAATTTTTACATTGAGCCTACCTCACACCACATAACCTACATGCTATATTTCCCAGTGTCTCTGTGGCACATCCTAGGTGCCCTGAACAAGATGCTGACCTATTGCATATGCTATGGACTGGCCCAACCCTTTCATCCTATTGGGCACATATCAGCACAATAACTGGAGGAAATAGTAGGAGGTAATAACTGGCGAACAACTGAGAGCGGTCTTCTGGGTCTATACCCCCATCCAAAAGGTTATGAGGTAAAAGCGAGATTTGCAGATCGGAATCTTCTCCTAGCAAATTGTCTAATAACAAAGAGGCATCCCCCCCTTACTGTCTTGTGGTAGAGGGGGGGATATGGAGAGATGGGGAATGGTGGAGAGTGGAGCGCTCCACAGGGAAGAGCAAGGTGGATTACAGAAGAGGCCAGCAGCCATGGACCGGGATTGGGTACTAGAGTCCTTTAAAGCCCTGGACTTGTCTATTGTTTGATTGCCGCAACTTGTAACTCCCTGCAAGGTTACAACACTGTTACAACGTGAGGGGTATAGCCTATTGCTGAAATTGGTAGTGTCTGTGCACTGTTTGCAGGTGTACCGAAATAGAACAGCCATGAAAACTCTAATACATGACCCGGTTCCCCAAGATCTGATGGCATGTATAACTATGCTTGTTGTATTATAGAAAAATTTGTTTTCAAAGCAGCACATGCTCTCTTTTCAGATCTAATTCATGACTGCAGTCAGTAGGTGGGAAGGGGGGACGGAGTTCATCAATTTATGGGGTTTTAAGACAGACAATATTATCAAATGCTACTCATGAAATGACATTTCTCAATGAATATGATGCCCTCTGTTAAACTACATATAGAAGCAGTAAAAGCAGTGGCGGCTCCTCGAGGGATTGATGCGCGGAGGTGGGGGTGGGTGGGAGAGGGGCATTGTGGAGGGTAGTAAACTCCGGCATACGGCCAAACGGAGTTAAGTACATAAATAAATAAAACAATTTACATTGCACGCGCTGCAACGCCAACTCAGTGATGCAGCGTGCGCAATGTAAATTGTTTTATTGATTTATTTATTTACTTAACTCAGTTCGGCCGTATGCTGGAGTTTACTACCCCCCACCCTGCTCCTCCCTCGCCCCACCACCCCGCAGCACTCCCTAGAGTGAGATACACTAGTTCGAAACAGGGAAAATTGGGAGCTCTGACCTAGGCCTCCAATATAGGTCCAACTCGATCAAAAAATCACAGTTGTCTTTTTGCTTTTTGACGCTATATTGCTACTGAAATCTTTGAACTTGCATATTTACGGTCCTACCCTGGTTCTCCAACCTCCCACCACTATGACTCAGCTGCCCTCCACACACTAAAGCCTGAAAGAAACAACTGCCAGCTGTCAACGTTGAACAACACCCATGGCCAATTCTCCTGCCGACACTGCCACCACACCTTCACCCATCTCCGGGCTCCGACAGCTACCGCCCACCCATCGGTAACCATCGCACACAAACCCTTGAGCTGCATCCTCTTCAATGTATGCTCCCTGCACAGACAAGCAGTAGAAATCTGGGACCTCTTCGACACCCTGTCACTAGACGTCACCTTCCTCACAGAAACCTTGACCAACGCTACCTCTGCCCCAAACATCACAACTGCCATCCCCGACCAATACAAGATCCAGAGGAAGGACTGCCTCAACCACCTGGGAGGAAGACTCAACATCGTACACAGGAACTCCGTCCACCACAGCCAGCACAGAGAGTGTGTGAAAGCAATGATATTCTCGTTCAAATAGGGATAGCATGTCAGTTCTGCCAAGTACCACGCATCAGGCGGTTGACTTATGCATTTTAATGTGGTGTCCACATCACCACACTAAAATAGGTAAGTCATGCTTTATAGCGCTTCGCTGACACCAACAGCGCTGTGCGAGCCTTACCATTAGAGGTGCTGCATTAGCAGCGGCTCGAGTGTGCATCTGGCAGAGTGAACACTTTCTGCTGTCTGAGAATGATGCTGCATAGACTGTACTCTGAGTTTATTGGCAAATTCGATGGACATGGCAGCTACAACTCCCCCCCCCCAAAAAAATTATGGTGCTGCTGCAGCCTGGGGGCTGCATTGATCAAGCTCCCATTCAGGCAGCCGGGTTGTTCTAGGTATCATTTGCCCCGTCACAGCCCCATGTCACCACATTAAAAAATACAACATTGTATTGAAGTAATTGAGGCGACGGGCAGGAGCTTTGCTTCTCCTTGTTGCACTGCTCAGTGTCCCTCTGGTCCACGTGGCATAGTGCGAGTTAGCCTCAGTGCTGGTGATGATGTGGTTTAGGAGGCTGGCATGCCTGACTTACACAAGGCAGGATGTTTTAAGAAAGTTCTGTTGAGCATCCAGGAAGACATTGTATGACTCCAGACAAGGCTCTGAATCAGATCAACTTGTCACGATGAGTGCTGTCTTTATAGGTAAAGTTCAGTCCAACAAACCATTCCACGGTTAGCTCTCTCACCGTAACGTCTACTTCTGGGAACATCTGGCTGATCTGTCCCCGGTCAAAGCACTGAGGTCTCCGGGCTGCTCGACTGACTGGAGCACTGTACTGTCCGAGGAGCCCTGAGCAGAGCAGCTGTCAGCAGCGTTTGTTCCCCACAGCTTACTGTACAAAACTCTTTCTCCTCTTTCCTTTTCTGTCAGAGAGCCAGACGGGGCCATTTCCTGCTCAAATGAAAATGCCAATAGAAAGAGTGTGTGCATACGTGCAGAGACTTTTTAAGGCATAGGCAAAGTGGGCCCTGGCCCAGGGCCCCAGCCTTTCAGGGGGCCCCCATCCTTGATATAGCCACCTTTGTTCTACAGTGTTGCCATGATGACCTTGGTAAATTTTAAACAGATTGTTTGAAACATTGTTTTCCTTTAATTTCATTTTAATGTGAGCAATGTGTGTTGTTACAGTCATATTTCAGGGAAATGTTTGTTTTTCAACAATAGCTACAACCATAAAAAAATTTTTAGATCAAAACAGGGCCTCACAAACGAGAAATAGGTGGGAGTTACAAAGACTATTTACAATAATATTAGTGAGCAGCGCTGTATATTCTGATATTGAAAACAGGTCACCATCCTTGAGTATCAAATGTGAACACACATGGAATATGGAACAGTGTGCCTGGGCACTTTGAGTGACCTGGTCAAAGAGAGCAGAAAAGAGCTGAATTTAGATCATGATCCCAAAGCTGTTCCTAACAGGGGCCCCCAAATTACTTTTTGCCCAGGGCCCCCGAAATCCTTAAGATGTCCCTGTGTGCGTGCACTTGGAGTGTGATGGAAAACAGAGGACAGGAAGTAGTGAATAAGTGCTATCACTCTCTGTACTCAGGGCTCTTATTGGGCTTCAGTGTGCAGATTGCTGTCCACTCTGTAGTCAACTGGATTAATCACTGCTTCTATTCTACTAATGACATTAAAAGGTGGACTTCGAGGCGCTGTGTGGCTTCTTGCATTTATGTGGTGCTCGAACTGTGCAGTCGAGGTAGTTAACAGGTGCGCATCAGACGTTGCTTTCTCGCCAATTAATATTAAATAAACAGCTTCAAGTAAAATGGTAATTTTGAAGAAATAAGTATGTAGGTGCAGAGTTATATTATTGTTGTAAAGGGAAGGAGTGGATGCTTCCACCACTGAAATTGTATACTTATAACACCACATCCTGGCTAACTACTGGAACAGCGTCAGCCCAAGGCAGCATTTTTCCAGCAGTGTTGCCTGTTACAGGCGGGGCTGGCACTACAGAGTTAATTGATTTTTGTGTTTACAGAGAGATGACATAATATGGTACTGTTTAAAATAAAAAAAGAGAAGGTTTGCAATAAGGTTTTCCATAGCCAAACATGGTCTGGCAAATTTAAAATGATGTAATTTGTCAGTGGTTCTGAAAGCAACTGCAATGGTCAGAACATGTGTAATCTCATGTAGGGGGTAGCTTTAAAAGCTGCAGTAGAATAGTACCTTTCCATTTCAAGATAGAGGTTGATAATAATGTACAAGTCTCCATAAAGAGTGTGTGACTGTAATGCTGTTTCAGTATCAGAGAGATACTGTAGTCCTGATTCACAAAGGTAAACTTACACTTGTTTACGATTTTTCGAATTTCCCATGGAATTTAACGAGTAGTATCTTTATGACTGAGGAGTCTCTGCACTCGGGGCAGAGACTCCACACATAAAAGGTAGGCAGTCTTACAAATAACGCTCGTAAAATTGCTTTGTAAATTGCTAAATTTCATAAACTTACACAAATTTTTAAGTTTACCTTTGTGAATCAGGCCCTGTGTGATTATGGGAATATTCAAGACCTTCCACAGATTATGTGTAAAGTTAATCATATTCAAGTCCCCATAAAGAAAGTGTGTGAATATAATAGTCAAATCTCCCCACAGATAGTGTGTGGTTAGTGATAAGTTTGAGTCCCCACAGAGACAGCATGTGGTTATTAGGATGTTCAAGCTGCCACAAAGATAGTGTGCGCTTATTATGATGTTCAAGTACCCCCAGAAATAGTGTGCAACTATAGTAGTGTTCAAGTCCCAACAGTGATAGTGTTTAAATAATCTTCATGTCCTTACACAAATAGCATGTAAGGTAGGATTGTTCACATCCAAACAGGGATTACAAGCATGTTTAACCCTGCACATTCATAGCGTTATTATAGTGATGTTCAAGTTTCAAAAAGATTGCGTGTGAAGTAAATGATGTTCAGGTCCCCACACAGATAGTGCATGATTATAGGACTGTTCTAGAACTCACACAGATTGTGTGTGAAATTAATCTTGTTCAAGTCCCCATAAAGATAGTGTGTGGTTACAGGGATGCTCAAGTCCCAACAGTGATTGTGTGATGTTATTGGGATGTTTAAGCTGCCACAAAAAGAGTGTATGTTTATTAGGATTTTCAAGTCCTCACAAAGATAGTGTGTAGTTACAGGGATGCTCAAGTCCCCGCAGTGATAGTGTAAATTGAGATGTTCAAGCTGCCACAAAGATAGTGTGTGTTTATTAGGATGTTCAAGTCCCCACAAAGATAGTGTGTGTAGATAATGATGTTTAAGTCCCCAAAGAAATGAAGGGATTACAGGAAAGTTCAAGACCTCACAACGATTGTATGTGAAGGTAATCATGTTCAAGTCATCACAAAGATGGTGGTTAATAATCATGTTCAAGTCTCCACAAAGTTAGTGTGCGACTAAAATGCTGTTCTAATATCACAGAAATACTGTGGTCCTAATTCACAAAGGTAAAATTAATTTTATGCTATTCGCAAAGGCATTTTACGAGTAGTATCTTTATGACTGATGCGTCTCTGCACTCGGGGCAGAGACTCCACAGATCTAAAGATATAGAGTCGTAAAAATAACGCTTGTAAAATTGATTTGTGAATTGCAAAATGTCATAAACGTACACAAATATTTAAGTTCACCTTTGTGAATCAGGCCTGTGTGATAATGGTAATGTTCAAGACCTTTCACAGATTGTGTGTGAAATTAATCTTGTTCAATTCCCCACAGTGTGTGAATATGATGTTCAAATCTCCCCATAAAAATTGTGTGATTATTAACATGTTCAAGTCCCCACAGATAGTGTGTGGTTAGTGATAAGTTCGAGTTCCCACAGATACAGCATGTGGTTATTAGGATGTTAAAGCTGCCACAAAGATAGTGTGTGTTTATTATGATGTTCAAGTACCCCCAGAGATAGCGTGCAACTATAGTAGTGTTCAAGTCCCAACAGTGATCGTGTTTAAATAATCTTCATGTCCTTACACAGATAGCATGTAAGGTAGGATTGTTCACATCCAAACTGGGATTACAGGCATGTTTAACCCTGCACATACATAGCGTTATTATAGTGATGTTCAAGTTTCAAAAAGATTGCGTGTGAAGTAAATGATGTTCAGGTCCCCACACAGATAGTGCATGATTATAGGACTGTTCTAGAACTTACACAGATTGTGTGTGAAATGAATCTTGTTCAAGTCCCCATAAAGATAGTGTGTGGTTACAGGGATGCTCAAGTCCCAACAGTGATTGTGTGATGTTATTGGGATGTTTAAGCTGCCACAAAAAGAGTGTATGTTTATTAGGATTTTCAAGTCCTCACAAAGATAGTGTGTAGTTACAGGGATGCTCAAGTCCCCGCAGTGATAGTGTAAATTGAGATGTTCAAACTGCCACAAAGATAGCGTGTGTTTATTAGGATGTTCAAGTCCCCACAAAGATAGTGTGCGGTTACAGGGATGCTCAAGTCACCACAGTGATAATGTGTGGTTACTGGGATATTTAAGCTGCCACAAAGATAGTGTGTGTTTATTAGAATTTTCAAGTCCCCACAAAGATATTGTGTGGTTGCAGGCATGCTCAAGTCCCCACAGTGATAGTATGTGGTTACTGAGATGTTCAAGCTGCCATTAAGATAGTGTGTGTTTATTAGGATGTTCAAGTCCCCACAAAGATAGTGTGCAAAGATAATAGTGTTTAAGGGCCTGATTTAGAATTCGGCAGAAGAGTTATTCTGTCAACAACAGTGACAAATATCCCACCTGCCGAAATATAAATCCCATAGGATATTATGGGATTTATATTTTGGTGGACGGGATACTTGTCACTGTTTTGACAGAGTAACCCATCTACCAAAATCTAAATCAGGCCCTAAATCCCTTCAATTGTAGTGTTTAAATATAATCTTTAATTCCCCACACAGATAGTGTGTGAAGGTAATGATGTTCACATTTAAACAGGGATAGTATATGATTATAGACATGTTCCAGTCTGCATATACATAGTGTGTGATATTAGGGATGTTCAAGTTTTCCAAAGATTGTGTGTGTTTTAGGTGCAATAAAGACCTCGCAGAGATGGTGTGAGAAGGTAATGATGATCAAGTTCCCACAGAGATAGAGCATAAAGATGATGTTCAACTCTCCACAAATATAGTGTGTGTAGATAATGATGTTTAAGTCCCCAAAGAAATGAAGGGATTACAGGAAAGTTCAAGACCTCACAACGATTGTATGTGAAGGTAATCATGTTATAGTCATCACAAAGATGGTGGTTAATAATCATGTTCAAGTCTCCACAAAGTTAGTGTGTGACTAAAATGCTGTTCTAATATCACAGAAATACTGTGGTCCTAATTCACAAAGGTAAAATTAATTTTATGCTATTCGCAAAGGCATTTTACGAGTAGTATCTTTATGACTGATGCGTCTCTGCACTCGGGGCAGAGACTCCACAGATATAAAGATATAGAGTCGTAAAAATAACGCTTGTAAAATTGATTTGTGAATTGCAAAATGTCATAAACGTACACAAATATTTAAGTTCACCTTTGTGAATCAGGCCTGTGTGATAATGGTAATGTTCAAGACCTTTCACAGATTGTGTGTGAAATTAATCTTGTTCAAGTCCCCACAGTGTGTGAATATGATGTTCAAATCTCCCCATAAAAATTGTGTGATTATTAACATGTTCAAGTCCCCACAGATAGTGTGTGGTTAGTGATAAGTTCGAGTTCCCACAGATACAGCATGTGGTTATTAGGATGTTCAAGCTGCCAAAAAGATAGTGTGTGTTTATTATGATGTTCAAGTACCCCCAGAGATAGCGTGCAACTATAGTAGTGTTCAAGTCCCAACAGTGATCGTGTTTAAATAATCTTCATGTCCTTACACAGATAGCATGTAAGGTAGGATTGTTCACATCCAAACTGGGATTACAGGCATGTTTAACCCTGCACATATATAGCGTTATTATAGTGATGTTCAAGTTTAAAAAAGATTGCCTGTGAAGTAAATGATGTTCAGGTCCCCACACAGATAGTGCATGATTATAGGACTGTTCTAGAACTCACACAGATTGTGTGTGAAATTAATCTTGTTCAAGTCCCCACAAAGCTAGTGTGTGGTTACAGGTATGCTCAAGTCCCAACGGTGATAGTGTGTGGTTACTGAGATGTTCAAGCTGCCACAAAGATAGTGTGTGTTTATTAGGATTTTCAAGTCCCCTCAAAGATAGTGTTTGGTTACAGGGATGCTCAAGTCCTAGCAGTGATAGTGTGTGGTTAACGGGATGTTCAAGCTACCACAAAGATAGTGTGTGTTTATTAGGATGTTCAAGTCCCCACAAAGATAGTGTGCAAAGATAATAGTGTTTAAGGGCCTGATTTAGATTTCGGGAGATGGGTTACTCTGTCACAACAGTGACAGGTATCGCGTCTGCCAAAATATAAATCCTATAGGATATTATGGGATTTATATTTCAGTGGACAGGATATCCATCACTATTGTGATGGAGTAACCCATCTGCCAAAATCTAAATCAGGCCGTAAGTCCGTATAGTGGTAGAGTTTAAATATAATCTTTAAGTCTCCTCACAGATAGTGTGTGAAGGTAATGATGTTCACATCTAAACAGGAATACTATCTGATTATAGGCATGCTTAAATCTGCATATACATAGTGTGTGACTATAGGGATGTTCAAGTTTTCCAAAGATTATGTGTGTTTTTAGGTATGATCAAGACCTCAAATAGATGGTGTGAGAAGATAATGATTGATCAAGTTCCCATAAAGATAGAGCATGAAGATGATGTTCAAGTCTCTACAAATATACTGTGTGTAGATAATGATGTTTAAGTCTCCAAAGAAATGAAGCGAATACAGGGTAGTTCAAGACCTCACAGCCATTGTGTGTGAAGGTAGTCATGTTCAAGTCACCACAAATATAGTGGTTGATGATCATGCTCAAGTCTC